>NC_135819.1:19450468-19750468 GCF_964213995.1 Mustelus asterias
TTTCAGTGTGTCGGGGTGTCAGTGTGTCAGGGTGTCAGTGTGTCGGGGTGTCAGTGTGTCGGGGTGTCAGTGTGTCAGGGTGTCAGTGTGTCGGGATGTCAGTGTGTCTGGGTGTCAGTGTGTCTGTGTGTCAGTGTGTCGGGGTGTCAGTGTGTCGGGGTGTCAGTGTGTCGGGGTGTCAGTGTGTCGGGGTGTCAGTGTGTCGGGGTGTCAGTGTGTCGGTGTGTCAGTGAGTCAGGGTGTCAGTGTGTCGGGGCGTCAGTGTGTCAGGGTGTCAGTGTGTCGGGGTGTCAGTATATCGGGGTGTCAGTGTATCTGGGTGACAGTGTGTCGGGGTCTCAGTGTATCGGGGTGTCAGTGTGTCGGGGCATCAGTGTGTTGGGGTCTCAGTGTGTCGGGGTGTCAATGTATCATGGTGTCAGTGTGTCGGGGTGTCAGTGTGTCGGGGTGTCAGTGTGTCGGGGTGTCAGTGTATCATGGTGTCAGTGTGTCAGGGTGTCAGTGTGTCAGGGTGTCAGTGTGTCGGGGTGTCAGTGTGTCATGGTGTCAGTGTGTCGGGGTGTCAATGTATCATGGTGTCAGTGTGTCGGGGTGTCAGTGTGTCGGGGTGTCAGTGTGTCGGGGTGTCAGTGTATCATGGTGTCAGTGTGTCGGGGTGTCAGTGTGTCAGGGTGTCAGTGTGTCGGGGTATCAGTGTATCATGGTGTCAGTGTGTCGGGGTGTCAGTGTATCGGGGTGTCAGTGTGTCAGGTTGTCAGTGTGTCGGGGTGTCAGTGTATTTGGGTGACAGTGTGTTTGGGTGTCAGTGTGTCGAGGTGTCAGTGTATCGGGGTGTCAGTGTGTCGGGGTGTCAGTGTGTCGGGGTGCCAGTGTGTCGGGGTGTCAGTGTGTCGGGGTGTCCGTGTGTCAGAGTGTCAGTGTGTGGGGATGTCATTGTGTCGGAGTGTCAGTGTGTCGGTGTGTCATTCTATTGGGGGGTCAGTGTATCATAGTGTCAGTGTGTCGGGGTGTCAGTGTATCGGGGTGTCAGTGTGTCAGGGTGTCAGTGTGTCGGGGTGTCAGTGTGTCGGGGCGTCAGTGTGTCGGTGTGTAGGTGTATCGGGGCATCAGTGTATCGGGCGTCAGTGTGTCGGGGCGTCAGTGTGTCGGGGTGTAGGTGTATCGGGGCTTCAGTGTATCAGGGCGTCAGTGTGTCGGGGTGTCAGTGTGTCGGGGTGTCAGTGTGTCGGGGCGTCAGTGTGTCGGGGTGTCAGTGTGTCGGGCTGTCAGTGTGTCGGGGTGTCGGGTAGTCAGTGTGTCGGGGTGTCAGTGTGTCGGGGTGTCAGTGTATCATGGTGTCAGTGTGTCGGGGTGTCAGTGTGTCGGGGTGTCAGTGTGTCACGGTGTCCGTTTATCGGGGTGTCAGTGTGTCAGGTTGTCGGTGTGTCGGGGTGTCAGTGTGTCGGGGTGTCAGTGGGTCGGGGTGTCCGTTTATCGGGGTGTCAGTGTGTCAGGGTGTCGGTGTGTCGGGGTGTCAGTGTGTCGGTGACTCAGTGTGTCAGGATGTGAGTGTGTCGTGGTCTCAGTGTATTGGAGTGTCAGTGTGTCGGGGTGTCAGTGTATCGGGGTGTCAGTGTGTCGGTGTGTCAGTGTGTCGGGGTCTCAGTGTGTTGGGGTGTCAGTGTGTCGGGGTGTCAGTGTATCGGGGTGTCAGTGTGTTGGTGTGTCAGTGTGTCGGGGTGTCAGTGTGTCGGAGTGTCAGCGTGTCGGGGTGTCAGTGTGTCATGGTGTCAGTGTGTCGGGGTGTCAATGTATCATTGTGTCAGTGCGTCGGGGTGTCAATGTATCATGGTGTCAGTGTGTCGGGGTGTCAGTGTGCCGGGGTGTCAGTGTGTCGGGGTGTCAGTGTGTCGGGGTGTCAGTGTGTCGGGGTGTCAGTCTGTCAGGGTGTCAGTGTGTCGGGGTATCAGTGTATCATGGTGTCAATGTGTCGGGGTGTCAGTGTATCGGGGTGTCAGTGTGTCAGGTTGTCAGTGTGTCGGGGTGTCAGTGTATTTGGGTGACAGTGTTTTTGGGTGTCAGTGTGTCGGGGTGTCAGTGTATCGGGGTGTCAGTGTGTCGGGGTGTCAGTGTGTCGGGGTGTCAGTGTGTCGGGGTGTCAGTGTGTCGGGGTGTCCGTGTGTCAGAGTGTCAGTGTGTGGGGATGTCATTGTGTCGGAGTGTCAGTGTGTCGGGGTGTCAGTGTGTTGGGATGTCAGGGTGTTTGGGTGTCAGTGTGTCGGGGTGTCAGTGTGTCGGGATGTCAGGGTATTTGGGTGTCAGTGTGGCGGAGTGTCAGTGAGGCGGGGTGACAGTGTGTCGGGGTGTCAGTGTTTTGGGGTGTCAGTGTGTCGGGATGTCAGTGTATTTGATGTCAGTGTGTCGGGATGTCAGTGTATCGGGCTGTCAGTGTGTCGGGGTGTCAGTGTATCGGGCTGTCAGTGTGTGGGGATGTCATTGTGTCGGAGTGTCAGTGTGTCGGGGTGTCAGTGTGTTGGGATGTCAGGGTGTTTGGGTGTCAGTGTGTCGGGGTGTCAGTGTGTCGGGATGTCAGGGTATTTGGGTGTCAGTGTGGCGGAGTGTCAGTGTGTCGGGGTGTCAGTGTATCATGGTGTCAGTGTGTCGGGGTGTCAGTGTGTCAGGGTGTCAGTGTGTCGGGGTATCAGTGTATCATGGTGTCAGTGTGTCGGGGTGTCAGTGTATCGGGGTGTCAGTGTGTCAGGTTGTCAGTGTGTCGGGGTGTCAGTGTATTTGGGTGACAGTGTGTTTGGGTGTCAGTGTGTCGGGGTGTCAGTGTATCGGGGTGTCAGTGTGTCGGGGTGTCAGTGTGTCGGGGTGCCAGTGTGTCGGGGTGTCAGTGTGTCGGGGTGTCCGTGTGTCAGAGTGTCAGTGTGTGGGGATGTCATTGTGTCGGAGTGTCAGTGTGTCGGGGTGTCATTCTATTGGGGGGTCAGTGTATCATAGTGTCAGTGTGTCGGGGTGTCAGTGTATCGGGGTGTCAGTGTGTCAGGGTGTCAGTGTGTCGGGGTGTCAGTGTGTCGGGGCGTCAGTGTGTCGGTGTGTAGGTGTATCGGGGCATCGGTGTATCGGGCATCAGTGTGTCGGGGCGTCAGTGTGTCGGGGTGTAGGTGTATCGGGGCTTCAGTGTATCAGGGCGTCAGTGTGTCGGGGTGTCAGTGTGTCGGGGTGTCAGTGTGTCGGGGCGTCAGTGTGTCGGGGTGTCAGTGTGTCGGGCTGTCAGTGTGTCGGGGTGTCGGGTAGTCAGTGTGTCGGGGTGTCAGTGTGTCGGGGTGTCAGTGTATCATGGTGTCAGTGTGTCGGGGTGTCAGTGTGTCGGGGTGTCAGTGTGTCGCGGTGTCCGTTTATCGGGGTGTCAGTGTGTCAGGGTGTCGGTGTGTCGGGGTGTCAGTGTGTCGGGGTGTCAGTGGGTCGGGGTGTCCGTTTATCGGGGTGTCAGTGTGTCAGGGTGTCGGTGTGTCGGGGTGTCAGGGTGTCAGTGTGTCGGTGACTCAGTGTGTCAGGATGTGAGTGTGTCGGGGTCTCAGTGTATTGGAGTGTCAGTGTGTCGGTGTGTCAGTGTGTCGGGGTGTCAGTGTGTCGGAGTGTCAGTGTGTCGGGGTGTCAGTGTGTCATGGTGTCAGTGTGTCGGGGTGTCAATGTATCATGGTGTCAGTGCGTCGGGGTGTCAATGTATCATGGTGTCAGTGTGTCGGGGTGTCAGTGTGCCGGGGTGTCAGTGTGTCGGGGTGTCAGTGTATCATGGTGTCAGTGTGTCGGGGTGTCAGTCTGTCAGGTTGTCAGTGTGTTGGGGTATCAGTGTATCATGGTGTCAATGTGTCGGGGTGTCAGTGTATCGGGGTGTCAGTGTGTCAGGTTGTCAGTGTGTCGGGGTGTCAGTGTATTTGGGTGACAGTGTTTTTGGGTGTCAGTGTGTCGGGGTGTCAGTGTATCGGGGTGTCAGTGTGTCGGGGTGTCAGTGTGTCGGGGTGTCAGTGTGTCGGGGTGTCAGTGTGTTGGGGTGTCCGTGTGTCAGAGTGTCAGTGTGTGGGGATGTCATTGTGTTGGAGTGTCAGTGTGTCGGGGTGTCAGTGTGTTGGGATGTCAGGGTGTTTGGGTGTCAGTGTGTCGGGGTGTCAGTGTGTCGGGATGTCAGGGTATTTGGGTGTCAGTGTGGCGGAGTGTCAGTGAGGCGGGGTGACAGTGTGTCGGGGTGTCAGTGTTTTGGGGTGTCAGTGTGTCGGGATGTCAGTGTATTTGATGTCAGTGTGTCGGGATGTCAGTGTATCGGGCTGTCAGTGTGTAGGGGTGTCAGTGTATCGGGCTGTCAGTGTGTCGGGGTGTCAGTGTGTCGGGGTGTCAGTGTGTCGGGGTGTCAGTGTTTCGGGGTGTCAGTGTGTCGGGGTGTCAGTGTGTCGGGGTGTCAGTGTATCGGGCTGTCAGTATATCGGGCTGTCAGTGTGTCGGGGTGTCAGTGTATCGGGCTGTCAGTGTGTCGGGCCATCAGTGTGTCGGGGTGTCAGTGTATCGGGCTGTCAGTGTGTCGGGGCGTCAGTGTGTCGGGGTGTCAGTGTATCGGGGTGTCAGTGTGTCGGGGTGTCAGTGTATCGGGGTGTCAGTGTGTCGGGATGTCAGTGTGTCGGGGTGTCAGTGTGTCGGGGTGTCAGTGTGTCGGGGTGTCAGTGTGTCGGGATGTTAGTGTGTCGAGGGTGTCAGAGTGTCGGGGTATCGGTGTATCGGGGTGTCAGTGTGTCGGGGTGTCAGTGTGTCAGGATGTGAGAGTGTCGGGGTGTCAGTGTGTCGGGATGTTAGTGTGTCGAGGGTGTCAGTGTGTCAGGATGTGAGAGTGTCGGGGTGTCAGTGTGTCGGGGTGTCAGTGTGTCAGGGTGTCAGTGTGTCGGGGTGTCAGTGTATCGGGGTGTCCGTGTGTCGGGATGTTAGTGTGTCGGGGTGTCAGTGTACTGGGGTCTCAGTGTTCCGGGGTGTCAGTGTGTCGGGGTGTCAGTGTGTCGGGGTGTCAGTGTATCGGGGTGTCAGTGTATTTGGGTGTCAGTGTGTCGGGGTTTCAGTGTGTCGGGGTGTCAGTGTGTCAGGGTGTCAGTGTGTCGGGGTGTCAGTGTGTCGCGGTGTCAGTGTGTCAGGGTGTCAGTGTGTCGGGATGTCAGTGTGTCTGGGTGTCAGTGTGTCTGTGTGTCAGTGTGTCGGGGTGTCAGTGTGTCGGGGTGTCAGTGTGTCGGGGTGTCAGTGTGTCGGGGTGTCAGTGTGTCGGGGTGTCAGTGTGTCGGTGTGTCAGTGAGTCAGGGTGTCAGTGTGTCGGGGCGTCAGTGTGTCAGGGTGTCAGTGTGTCGGGGTGTCAGTATATCGGGGTGTCAGTGTATCTGGGTGACAGTGTGTCGGGGTCTCAGTGTATCGGGGTGTCAGTGTGTCGGGGCATCAGTGTGTTGGGGTCTCAGTGTGTCGGGGTGTCAATGTATCATGGTGTCAGTGTGTCGGGGTGTCAGTGTGTCGGGGTGTCAGTGTGTCGGGGTGTCAGTGTATCATGGTGTCAGTGTGTCAGGGTGTCAGTGTGTCAGGGTGTCAGTGTGTCGGGGTGTCAGTGTGTCATGGTGTCAGTGTGTCGGGGTGTCAATGTATCATGGTGTCAGTGTGTCGGGGTGTCAGTGTGTCGGGGTGTCAGTGTGTCGGGTTGTCAGTGTATCATGGTGTCAGTGTGTCGGGGTGTCAGTGTGTCAGGGTGTCAGTGTGTCGGGGTATCAGTGTATCATGGTGTCAGTGTGTCGGGGTGTCAGTGTATCGGGGTGTCAGTGTGTCAGGTTGTCAGTGTGTCGGGGTGTCAGTGTATTTGGGTGACAGTGTGTTTGGGTGTCAGTGTGTCGGGGTGTCAGTGTATCGGGGTGTCAGTGTGTCGGGGTGTCAGTGTGTCGGGGTGCCAGTGTGTCGGGGTGTCAGTGTGTCGGGGTGTCCGTGTGTCAGAGTGTCAGTGTGTGGGGATGTCATTGTGTCGGAGTGTCAGTGTGTCGGGGTGTCATTCTATTGGGGGGTCAGTGTATCATAGTGTCAGTGTGTCGGGGTGTCAGTGTATCGGGGTGTCAGTGTGTCAGGGTGTCAGTGTGTCAGGGTGTCAGTGTGTCGGGGCGTCAGTGTGTCGGTGTGTAGGTGTATCGGGGCATCAGTGTATCGGGCGTCAGTGTGTCGGGGCGTCAGTGTGTCGGGGTGTAGGTGTATCGGGGCTTCAGTGTATCAGGGCGTCAGTGTGTCGGGGTGTCAGTGTGTCGGGGTGTCAGTGTGTCGGGGCGTCAGTGTGTCGGGGTGTCAGTGTGTCGGGCTGTCAGTGTGTCGGGGTGTCGGGTAGTCAGTGTGTCGGGGTGTCAGTGTGTCGGGGTGTCAGTGTATCATGGTGTCAGTGTGTCGGGGTGTCAGTGTGTCGGGGTGTCAGTGTGTCGCGGTGTCCGTTTATCGGGGTGTCAGTGTGTCAGGGTGTCGGTGTGTCGGGGTGTCAGTGTGTCGGGGTGTCAGTGGGTCGGGGTGTCCGTTTATCGGGGTGACAGTGTGTCAGGGTGTCGGTGTGTCGGGGTGTCAGGGTGTCAGTGTGTCGGTGACTCAGTGTGTCAGGATGTGAGAGTGTCGGGGTCTCAGTGTATTGGAGTGTCAGTGTGTCGGTGTGTCAGTGTGTCGGGGTGTCAGTATGTCGGAGTGTCAGTGTGTCGGGGTGTCAGTGTGTCATGGTGTCAGTGTGTCGGGGTGTCAATGTATCATGGTGTCAGTGCGTCGGGGTGTCAATGTATCATGGTGTCAGTGTGTCGGGGTGTCAGTGTGCCGGGGTGTCAGTGTGTCGGGGTGTCAGTGTATCATGGTGTCAGTGTGTCGGGGTGTCAGTCTGTCAGGTTGTCAGTGTGTCGGGGTATCAGTGTATCATGGTGTCAATGTGTCGGGGTGTCAGTGTATCGGGGTGTCAGTGTGTCAGGTTGTCAGTGTGTCGGGGTGTCAGTGTATTTGGGTGACAGTGTTTTTGGGTGTCAGTGTGTCAGGGTGTCAGTGTATCGGGGTGTCAGTGTGTCGGGGTGTCAGTGTGTCGGGGTGTCAGTGTGTCGGGGTGTCAGTGTGTCGGGGTGTCCGTGTGTCAGAGTGTCAGTGTGTGGGGATGTCATTGTGTTGGAGTGTCAGTGTGTCGGGGTGTCAGTGTGTTGGGATGTCAGGGTGTTTGGGTGTCAGTGTGTCGGGGTGTCAGTGTGTCGGGATGTCAGGGTATTTGGGTGTCAGTGTGGCGGAGTGTCAGTGAGGCGGGGTGACAGTGTGTCGGGGTGTCAGTGTTTTGGGGTGTCAGTGTGTCGGGATGTCAGTGTATTTGATGTCAGTGTGTCGGGATGTCAGTGTATCGGGCTGTCAGTGTGTAGGGGTGTCAGTGTATCGGGCTGTCAGTGTGTCGGGGTGTCAGTGTGTCGGGGTGTCAGTGTGTCGGGGTGTCAGTGTTTCGGGGTGTCAGTGTGTCGGGGTGTCAGTGTGTCGGGGTGTCAGTGTATCGGGCTGTCAGTATATCGGGCTGTCAGTGTGTCGGGGTGTCAGTGTATCGGGCTGTCAGTGTGTCGGGGCGTCAGTGTGTCGGGGTGTCAGTGTATCGGGGTGTCAGTGTGTCGGGGTGTCAGTGTTTTGGGGTGTCAGTGTGTCGGGATGTCAGTGTATTTGATGTCAGTGTGTCGGGATGTCAGTGTATCGGGCTGTCAGTGTGTAGGGGTGTCAGTGTATCGGGCTGTCAGTGTGTCGGGGTGTCAGTGTGTCGGGGTGTCAGTGTGTCGGGGTGTCAGTGTTTCGGGGTGTCAGTGTGTCGGGGTGTCAGTGTGTCGGGGTGTCAGTGTATCGGGCTGTCAGTATATCGGGCTGTCAGTGTGTCGGGGTGTCAGTGTATCGGGCTGTCAGTGTGTCGGGGCGTCAGTGTGTCGGGGTGTCAGTGTATCGGGGTGTCAGTGTGTCGGGGTGTCAGTGTATCGGGGTGTCAGTGTGTCGGGATGTCAGTGTGTCGGGGTGTCAGTGTGTCGGGGTGTCAGTGTGTCGGGGTGTCAGTGTGTCGGGATGTTAGTGTGTCGAGGGTGTCAGAGTGTCGGGGTGTCGGTGTATCGGGGTGTCAGTGTGTCGGGGTGTCAGTGTGTCAGGTTGTGAGAGTGTCGGGGTGTCAGTGTGTCGGGATGTTAGTGTGTCGAGGGTGTCAGTGTGTCAGGATGTGAGAGTGTCGGGGTGTCAGTGTGTCGGGGTGTCAGTGTGTCAGGGTGTCAGTGTGTCGGGGTGTCAGTGTATCGGGGTGTCAGTGTGTCGGGATGTTAGTGTGTCGGGGTGTCAGTGTACTGGGGTCTCAGTGTTTCGGGGTGTCAGTGTGTCGGGGTTTCAGTGTGTCGGGGTGTCAGTGTATCGGGGTGTCAGTGTATTTGGGTGTCAGTGTGTCGGGGTTTCAGTGTGTCGGGGTGTCAGTGTGTCAGGGTGTCAGTGTGTCGGGGTGTCAGTGTGTCGGGGTGTCAGTGTGTCAGGGTGTCAGTGTGTCGGGATGTCAGTGTGTCTGGGTGTCAGTGTGTCTGTGTGTCAGTGTGTCGGGGTGTCAGTGTGTCGGGGTGTCAGTGTGTCGGGGTGTCAGTGTGTCGGGGTGTCAGTGTGTCGGGGTGTCAGTGTGTCGGTGTGTCAGTGAGTCAGGGTGTCAGTGTGTCGGGGCGTCAGTGTGTCAGGGTGTCAGTGTGTCGGGGTGTCAGTATATCGGGGTGTCAGTGTATCTGGGTGACAGTGTGTCGGGGTCTCAGTGTATCGGGGTGTCAGTGTGTCGGGGCATCAGTGTGTTGGGGTCTCAGTGTGTCGGGGTGTCAATGTATCATGGTGTCAGTGTGTCGGGGTGTCAGTGTGTCGGGGTGTCAGTGTGTCGGGGTGTCAGTGTATCATGGTGTCAGTGTGTCAGGGTGTCAGTGTGTCAGGGTGTCAGTGTGTCGGGGTGTCAGTGTGTCATGGTGTCAGTGTGTCGGGGTGTCAATGTATCATGGTGTCAGTGTGTCGGGGTGTCAGTGTGTCGGGGTGTCAGTGTGTCGGGGTGTCAGTGTATCATGGTGTCAGTGTGTCGGGGTGTCAGTGTGTCAGGGTGTCAGTGTGTCGGGGTATCAGTGTATCATGGTGTCAGTGTGTCGGGGTGTCAGTGTATCGGGGTGTCAGTGTGTCAGGTTGTCAGTGTGTCGGGGTGTCAGTGTATTTGGGTGACAGTGTGTTTGGGTGTCAGTGTGTCGGGGTGTCAGTGTATCGGGGTGTCAGTGTGTCGGGGTGTCAGTGTGTCGGGGTGCCAGTGTGTCGGGGTGTCAGTGTGTCGGGGTGTCCGTGTGTCAGAGTGTCAGTGTGTGGGGATGTCATTGTGTCGGAGTGTCAGTGTGTCGGTGTGTCATTCTATTGGGGGGTCAGTGTATCATAGTGTCAGTGTGTCGGGGTGTCAGTGTATCGGGGTGTCAGTGTGTCAGGGTGTCAGTGTGTCGGGGTGTCAGTGTGTCGGGGCGTCAGTGTGTCGGTGTGTAGGTGTATCGGGGCATCAGTGTATCGGGCGTCAGTGTGTCGGGGCGTCAGTGTGTCGGGGTGTAGGTGTATCGGGGCTTCAGTGTATCAGGGCGTCAGTGTGTCGGGGTGTCAGTGTGTCGGGGTGTCAGTGTGTCGGGGCGTCAGTGTGTCGGGGTGTCAGTGTGTCGGGCTGTCAGTGTGTCGGGGTGTCGGGTAGTCAGTGTGTCGGGGTGTCAGTGTGTCGGGGTGTCAGTGTACCATGGTGTCAGTGTGTCGGGGTGTCAGTGTGTCGGGGTGTCAGTGTGTCACGGTGTCCGTTTATCGGGGTGTCAGTGTGTCAGGGTGTCGGTGTGTCGGGGTGTCAGTGTGTCGGGGTGTCAGTGGGTCGGGGTGTCCGTTTATCGGGGTGTCAGTGTGTCAGGGTGTCGGTGTGTCGGGGTGTCAGTGTGTCGGTGACTCAGTGTGTCAGGATGTGAGTGTGTCGTGGTCTCAGTGTATTGGAGTGTCAGTGTGTCGGGGTGTCAGTGTGTCATGGTGTCAGTGTGTCGGGGTGTCAATGTATCATGGTGTCTGTGTGTCGGGGTGTCAGTGTGTCGGGGTGTCAGTGTGTCGGGGTGTCAGTGTATCATGGTGTCAGTGTGTCGGGGTGTCAGTGTGCCGGGGTGTCAGTGTGTCGGGGTGTCAGTGTGTCGGGGTGTCAGTGTGCCGGGGTGTCAGTGTGTCGGGGTGTCAGTGTATCATGGTGTCAGTGTGTCGGGGTGTCAGTCTGTCAGGGTGTCAGTGTGTCAGGGTATCAGTGTATCATGGTGTCAATGTGTCGGGACGTCAGTGTATCAGGGTGTCAGTGTGTCAGGGTGTCAGTGTGTCGGGGTGTCAGTGTGTCATGGTGTCAGTGTGTCGGGGTGTCAATGTATCATGGTGTCAGTGTGTCGGGGTGTCAGTGTGTCGGGGTGTCAGTGTGTCGGGTTGTCAGTGTATCATGGTGTCAGTGTGTCGGGGTGTCAGTGTGTCAGGGTGTCAGTGTGTCGGGGTATCAGTGTATCATGGTGTCAGTGTGTCGGGGTGTCAGTGTATCGGGGTGTCAGTGTGTCAGGTTGTCAGTGTGTCGGGGTGTCAGTGTATTTGGGTGACAGTGTGTTTGGGTGTCAGTGTGTCGGGGTGTCAGTGTATCGGGGTGTCAGTGTGTCGGGGTGTCAGTGTGTCGGGGTGCCAGTGTGTCGGGGTGTCAGTGTGTCGGGGTGTCCGTGTGTCAGAGTGTCAGTGTGTGGGGATGTCATTGTGTCGGAGTGTCAGTGTGTCGGGGTGTCATTCTATTGGGGGGTCAGTGTATCATAGTGTCAGTGTGTCGGGGTGTCAGTGTATCGGGGTGTCAGTGTGTCAGGGTGTCAGTGTGTCAGGGTGTCAGTGTGTCGGGGCGTCAGTGTGTCGGTGTGTAGGTGTATCGGGGCATCAGTGTATCGGGCGTCAGTGTGTCGGGGCGTCAGTGTGTCGGGGTGTAGGTGTATCGGGGCTTCAGTGTATCAGGGCGTCAGTGTGTCGGGGTGTCAGTGTGTCGGGGTGTCAGTGTGTCGGGGCGTCAGTGTGTCGGGGTGTCAGTGTGTCGGGCTGTCAGTGTGTCGGGGTGTCGGGTAGTCAGTGTGTCGGGGTGTCAGTGTGTCGGGGTGTCAGTGTATCATGGTGTCAGTGTGTCGGGGTGTCAGTGTGTCGGGGTGTCAGTGTGTCGCGGTGTCCGTTTATCGGGGTGTCAGTGTGTCAGGGTGTCGGTGTGTCGGGGTGTCAGTGTGTCGGGGTGTCAGTGGGTCGGGGTGTCCGTTTATCGGGGTGACAGTGTGTCAGGGTGTCGGTGTGTCGGGGTGTCAGGGTGTCAGTGTGTCGGTGACTCAGTGTGTCAGGATGTGAGTGTGTCGGGGTCTCAGTGTATTGGAGTGTCAGTGTGTCGGTGTGTCAGTGTGTCGGGGTGTCAGTATGTCGGAGTGTCAGTGTGTCGGGGTGTCAGTGTGTCATGGTGTCAGTGTGTCGGGGTGTCAATGTATCATGGTGTCAGTGCGTCGGGGTGTCAATGTATCATGGTGTCAGTGTGTCGGGGTGTCAGTGTGCCGGGGTGTCAGTGTGTCGGGGTGTCAGTGTATCATGGTGTCAGTGTGTCGGGGTGTCAGTCTGTCAGGTTGTCAGTGTGTCGGGGTATCAGTGTATCATGGTGTCAATGTGTCGGGGTGTCAGTGTATCGGGGTGTCAGTGTGTCAGGTTGTCAGTGTGTCGGGGTGTCAGTGTATTTGGGTGACAGTGTTTTTGGGTGTCAGTGTGTCAGGGTGTCAGTGTATCGGGGTGTCAGTGTGTCGGGGTGTCAGTGTGTCGGGGTGTCAGTGTGTCGGGGTGTCAGTGTGTCGGGGTGTCCGTGTGTCAGAGTGTCAGTGTGTGGGGATGTCATTGTGTTGGAGTGTCAGTGTGTCGGGGTGTCAGTGTGTTGGGATGTCAGGGTGTTTGGGTGTCAGTGTGTCGGGGTGTCAGTGTGTCGGGATGTCAGGGTATTTGGGTGTCAGTGTGGCGGAGTGTCAGTGAGGCGGGGTGACAGTGTGTCGGGGTGTCAGTGTTTTGGGGTGTCAGTGTGTCGGGATGTCAGTGTATTTGATGTCAGTGTGTCGGGATGTCAGTGTATCGGGCTGTCAGTGTGTAGGGGTGTCAGTGTATCGGGCTGTCAGTGTGTCGGGGTGTCAGTGTGTCGGGGTGTCAGTGTGTCGGGGTGTCAGTGTTTCGGGGTGTCAGTGTGTCGGGGTGTCAGTGTGTCGGGGTGTCAGTGTATCGGGCTGTCAGTATATCGGGCTGTCAGTGTGTCGGGGTGTCAGTGTATCGGGCTGTCAGTGTGTCGGGGCGTCAGTGTGTCGGGGTGTCAGTGTATCGGGGTGTCAGTGTGTCGGGGTGTCAGTGTATCGGGGTGTCAGTGTGTCGGGATGTCAGTGTGTCGGGGTGTCAGTGTGTCGGGGTGTCAGTGTGTCGGGGTGTCAGTGTGTCGGGATGTTAGTGTGTCGAGGGTGTCAGAGTGTCGGGGTGTCGGTGTATCGGGGTGTCAGTGTGTCGGGGTGTCAGTGTGTCAGGTTGTGAGAGTGTCGGGGTGTCAGTGTGTCGGGATGTTAGTGTGTCGAGGGTGTCAGTGTGTCAGGATGTGAGAGTGTCGGGGTGTCAGTGTGTCGGGGTGTCAGTGTGTCAGGGTGTCAGTGTGTCGGGGTGTCAGTGTATCGGGGTGTCAGTGTGTCGGGATGTTAGTGTGTCGGGGTGTCAGTGTACTGGGGTCTCAGTGTTTCGGGGTGTCAGTGTGTCGGGGTTTCAGTGTGTCGGGGTGTCAGTGTATCGGGGTGTCAGTGTATTTGGGTGTCAGTGTGTCGGGGTTTCAGTGTGTCGGGGTGTCAGTGTGTCAGGGTGTCAGTGTGTCGGGGTGTCAGTGTGTCGGGGTGTCAGTGTGTCAGGGTGTCAGTGTGTCGGGATGTCAGTGTGTCTGGGTGTCAGTGTGTCTGTGTGTCAGTGTGTCGGGGTGTCAGTGTGTCGGGGTGTCAGTGTGTCGGGGTGTCAGTGTGTCGGGGTGTCAGTGTGTCGGGGTGTCAGTGTGTCGGTGTGTCAGTGAGTCAGGGTGTCAGTGTGTCGGGGCGTCAGTGTGTCAGGGTGTCAGTGTGTCGGGGTGTCAGTATATCGGGGTGTCAGTGTATCTGGGTGACAGTGTGTCGGGGTCTCAGTGTATCGGGGTGTCAGTGTGTCGGGGCATCAGTGTGTTGGGGTCTCAGTGTGTCGGGGTGTCAATGTATCATGGTGTCAGTGTGTCGGGGTGTCAGTGTGTCGGGGTGTCAGTGTGTCGGGGTGTCAGTGTATCATGGTGTCAGTGTGTCAGGGTGTCAGTGTGTCAGGGTGTCAGTGTGTCGGGGTGTCAGTGTGTCATGGTGTCAGTGTGTCGGGGTGTCAATGTATCATGGTGTCAGTGTGTCGGGGTGTCAGTGTGTCGGGGTGTCAGTGTGTCGGGGTGTCAGTGTATCATGGTGTCAGTGTGTCGGGGTGTCAGTGTGTCAGGGTGTCAGTGTGTCGGGGTATCAGTGTATCATGGTGTCAGTGTGTCGGGGTGTCAGTGTATCGGGGTGTCAGTGTGTCAGGTTGTCAGTGTGTCGGGGTGTCAGTGTATTTGGGTGACAGTGTGTTTGGGTGTCAGTGTGTCGGGGTGTCAGTGTATCGGGGTGTCAGTGTGTCGGGGTGTCAGTGTGTCGGGGTGCCAGTGTGTCGGGGTGTCAGTGTGTCGGGGTGTCCGTGTGTCAGAGTGTCAGTGTGTGGGGATGTCATTGTGTCGGAGTGTCAGTGTGTCGGTGTGTCATTCTATTGGGGGGTCAGTGTATCATAGTGTCAGTGTGTCGGGGTGTCAGTGTATCGGGGTGTCAGTGTGTCAGGGTGTCAGTGTGTCGGGGTGTCAGTGTGTCGGGGCGTCAGTGTGTCGGTGTGTAGGTGTATCGGGGCATCAGTGTATCGGGCGTCAGTGTGTCGGGGCGTCAGTGTGTCGGGGTGTAGGTGTATCGGGGCTTCAGTGTATCAGGGCGTCAGTGTGTCGGGGTGTCAGTGTGTCGGGGTGTCAGTGTGTCGGGGCGTCAGTGTGTCGGGGTGTCAGTGTGTCGGGCTGTCAGTGTGTCGGGGTGTCGGGTAGTCAGTGTGTCGGGGTGTCAGTGTGTCGGGGTGTCAGTGTACCATGGTGTCAGTGTGTCGGGGTGTCAGTGTGTCGGGGTGTCAGTGTGTCACGGTGTCCGTTTATCGGGGTGTCAGTGTGTCAGGGTGTCGGTGTGTCGGGGTGTCAGTGTGTCGGGGTGTCAGTGGGTCGGGGTGTCCGTTTATCGGGGTGTCAGTGTGTCAGGGTGTCGGTGTGTCGGGGTGTCAGTGTGTCGGTGACTCAGTGTGTCAGGATGTGAGTGTGTCGTGGTCTCAGTGTATTGGAGTGTCAGTGTGTCGGGGTGTCAGTGTATCGGGGTGTCAGTGTGTCGGTGTGTCAGTGTGTCGGGGTCTCAGTGTGTTGGGGTGTCAGTGTGTCGGGGTGTCAGTGTATCGGGGTGTCAGTGTGTTGGTGTGTCAGTGTGTCGGGGTGTCAGTGTGTCGGAGTGTCAGCGTGTCGGGGTGTCAGTGTGTCATGGTGTCAGTGTGTCGGGGTGTCAATGTATCATTGTGTCAGTGCGTCGGGGTGTCAATGTATCATGGTGTCAGTGTGTCGGGGTGTCAGTGTGCCGGGGTGTCAGTGTGTCGGGGTGTCAGTGTGTCGGGGTGTCAGTGTGTCGGGGTGTCAGTCTGTCAGGGTGTCAGTGTGTCGGGGTATCAGTGTATCATGGTGTCAATGTGTCGGGGTGTCAGTGTATCGGGGTGTCAGTGTGTCAGGTTGTCAGTGTGTCGGGGTGTCAGTGTATTTGGGTGACAGTGTTTTTGGGTGTCAGTGTGTCGGGGTGTCAGTGTATCGGGGTGTCAGTGTGTCGGGGTGTCAGTGTGTCGGGGTGTCAGTGTGTCGGGGTGTCAGTGTGTCGGGGTGTCCGTGTGTCAGAGTGTCAGTGTGTGGGGATGTCATTGTGTCGGAGTGTCAGTGTGTCGGGGTGTCAGTGTGTTGGGATGTCAGGGTGTTTGGGTGTCAGTGTGTCGGGGTGTCAGTGTGTCGGGATGTCAGGGTATTTGGGTGTCAGTGTGGCGGAGTGTCAGTGAGGCGGGGTGACAGTGTGTCGGGGTGTCAGTGTTTTGGGGTGTCAGTGTGTCGGGATGTCAGTGTATTTGATGTCAGTGTGTCGGGATGTCAGTGTATCGGGCTGTCAGTGTGTCGGGGTGTCAGTGTATCGGGCTGTCAGTGTGTGGGGATGTCATTGTGTCGGAGTGTCAGTGTGTCGGGGTGTCAGTGTGTTGGGATGTCAGGGTGTTTGGGTGTCAGTGTGTCGGGGTGTCAGTGTGTCGGGATGTCAGGGTATTTGGGTGTCAGTGTGGCGGAGTGTCAGTGAGGCGGGGTGACAGTGTGTCGGGGTGTCAGTGTTTTGGGGTGTCAGTGTGTCGGGATGTCAGTGTATTTGATGTCAGTGTGTCGGGATGTCAGTGTATCGGGCTGTCAGTGTGTCGGGGTGTCAGTGTATCGGGCTGTCAGTGTGTCGGGGTGTCAGTGTGTCGGGGTGTCAGTGTGTCGGGGTGTCAGTGTGTCGGGGTGTCAGTGTGTCGGGGTGTCAGTGTATCGGGCTGTCAGTATATCGGGCTGTCAGTGTGTCGGGGTGTCAGTGTATCGGGCTGTCAGTGTGTCGGGCCATCAGTGTGTCGGGGTGTCAGTGTATCGGGCTGTCAGTGTGTCGGGGCGTCAGTGTGTCGGGGTGTCAGTGTATCGGGGTGTCAGTGTGTCGGGGTGTCAGTGTATCGGGGTGTCAGTGTGTCGGGATGTCAGTGTGTCGGGGTGTCAGTGTGTCGGGGTGTCAGTGTGTCGGGGTGTCAGTGTGTCGGGGCATCAGTGTATCAGGGCGTCAGTGTGTCGGGGTGTCAGTGTGTCGGGGTGTCAGTGTGTCGGGATGTTAGTGTGTCGAGGGTGTCAGAGTGTCGGGGTGTCGGTGTATCGGGGTGTCAGTGTGTCGGGGTGTCAGTGTGTCAGGATGTGAGAGGGTCGGGGTGTCAGTGTGTCGGGGTGTCAGTGTGTCACGGTGTCAGTGTGTCGGGGTGTCAGTGTATCGGGGTGTCAGTGTGTCGGGATGTTAGTGTGTCGGGGTATCAGTGTACCGGGGTCTCAGTGTTTCGGGGTGTCAGTGTGTCGGGGTGTCAGTGTGTCGGGGTGTCAGTGTATCGGGGTGTCATTGTATTTGGGTGTCAGTGTGTCGGGGTTTCAGTGTGTCGGGGTGTCAGTGTGTTAGGGTGTCAGTGTGTCGGGGTGTCAGTGTGTCGGGGTGTCAGTGTGTCAGGGTGTCAGTGTGTCGGGATGTCAGTGTGTCTGGGTGTCAGTGTGTCTGGGTGTCAGTGTGTCGGGGTGTCAGTGTGTCGGGGTGTCAGTGTGTCGGGGTGTCAGTGTGTCGGGGTGTCAGTGTGTCGGTGTGTCAGTGAGTCAGGGTGTCAGTGTGTCGGGGCGTCAGTGTGTCAGGGTGTCAGTGTGTCGGGGTGTCAGTATATCGGGGTGTCAGTGTATCTGGGTGACAGTGTGTCGGGGTCTCAGTGTATCGGGGTGTCAGTGTGTCGGGGCATCAGTGTGTTGGGGTCTCAGTGTGTCGTGGTGTCAATGTATCATGGTGTCAGTGTGTCGGGGTGTCAGTGTGTCGGGGTGTCAGTGTGTCGGGGTGTCAGTGTATCATGGTGTCAGTGTGTCGGGGTGTCAGTGTGTCAGGGTGTCAGTGTGTCGGGGTGTCAGTGTGTCATGGTGTCAGTGTGTCGGGGTGTCAATGTATCATGGTGTCTGTGTGTCGGGGTGTCAGTGTGTCGGGGTGTCAGTGTGTCGGGGTGTCAGTGTATCATGGTGTCAGTGTGTCGGGGTGTCAGTGTGCCGGGGTGTCAGTGTGTCGGGGTGTCAGTGTGTCGGGGTGTCAGTGTGCCGGGGTGTCAGTGTGTCGGGGTGTCAGTGTATCATGGTGTCAGTGTGTCGGGGTGTCAGTCTGTCAGGGTGTCAGTGTGTCAGGGTATCAGTGTATCATGGTGTCAATGTGTCGGGACGTCAGTGTATCAGGGTGTCAGTGTGTCAGGTTGTCAGTGTGTCGGGGTGTCAGTGTATTTGGGTGACAGTGTTTTTGGGTGTCAGTGTGTCGGGGTGTCAGTGTATCGGGGTGTCAGTGTGTCGGGGTGTCAGTGTGTCGGGGTGTCAGTGTGTCGGGGTGTCAGTGTGTCGGGGTGTCCGTGTGTCAGAGTGTCAGTGTGTGGGGATGTCATTTTGTCGGAGTGTCAGTGTGTCGGGGTGTCAGTGTGTTGGGATGTCAGGGTGTTTGGGTGTCAGTGTGTCGGGGTGTCAGTGTGTCGGGATGTCAGGGTATTTGGGTGTCAGTGTGGCGGAGTGTCAGTGAGGCGGGGTGACAGTGTGTCGGGGTGTCAGTGTTTTGGGGTGTCAGTGTGTCGGGATGTCAGTGTATTTGATGTCAGTGTGTCGGGATGTCAGTGTATCGGGCTGTCAGTGTGTAGGGGTGTCAGTGTATCGGGCTGTCAGTGTGTCGGGGTGTCAGTGTGTCGGGGTGTCAGTGTGTCGGGGTGTCAGTGTTTCGGGGTGTCAGTGTGTCGGGGTGTCAGTGTGTCGGGGTGTCAGTGTATCGGGCTGTCAGTATATCGGGCTGTCAGTGTGTCGGGGTGTCAGTGTATCGGGCTGTCAGTGTGTCGGGCCATCAGTGTGTCGGGGTGTCAGTGTATCGGGCTGTCAGTGTGTCGGGGCGTCTGTGTGTCGGGGTGTCAGTGTATCGGGGTGTCAGTGTGTCGGGGTGTCAGTGTGTCGGGGTGTCAGTGTGTCGGGATGTTAGTGTGTCGAGGGTGTCAGAGTGTCGGGGTGTCGGTGTATCGGGGTGTCAGTGTGTCGGGGTGTCAGTGTGTCAGGATGTGAGAGTGTCGGGGTGTCAGTGTGTCGGGGTGTCAGTGTGTCAGGGTGTCAGTGTGTCGGGGTGTCAGTGTATCGGGGTGTCAGTGTGTCGGGATGTTAGTGTGTCGGGGTGTCAGTGTACCGGGGTCTCAGTGTTTCGGGGTGTCAGTGTGTCGGGGTGTCAGTGTGCCGGGGTGTCAGTGTATCGGGGTGTCATTGTATTTGGGTGTCAGTGTGTCGGGGTTTCAGTGTGTCGGGGTGTCAGTGTGTCAGGGTGTCAGTGTGTCGGGGTGTCAGTGTGTCGGGGTGTCAGTGTGTCAGGGTGTCAGTGTGTCGGGATGTCAGTGTGTCTGGGTGTCAGTGTGTCTGGGTGTCAGTGTGTCGGGGTGTCAGTGTGTCGGGGTGTCAGTGTGTCGGGGTGTCAGTGTGTCGGGGTGTCAGTGTGTCGGGGTGTCAGTGTGTCGGTGTGTCAGTGAGTCAGGGTGTCAGTGTGTCGGGGCGTCAGTGTGTCAGGGTGTCAGTGTGTCGGGGTGTCAGTATATCGGGGTGTCAGTGTATCTGGGTGACAGTGTGTCGGGGTCTCAGTGTATCGGGGTGTCAGTGTGTCGGGGCATCAGTGTGTTGGGGTCTCAGTGTGTCGGGGTGTCAATGTATCATGGTGTCAGTGTGTCGGGGTGTCAGTGTGTCGGGGTGTCAGTGTGTCGGGGTGTCAGTGTATCATGGTGTCAGTGTGTCGGGGTGTCAGTGTGTCAGGGTGTCAGTGTGTCGGGGTGTCAGTGTGTCATGGTGTCAGTGTGTCGGGGTGTCAATGTATCATGGTGTCAGTGTGTCGGGGTGTCAGTGTGTCGGGGTGTCAGTGTGTCGGGGTGTCAGTGTATCATGGTGTCAGTGTGTCGGGGTGTCAGTGTGTCAGGGTGTCAGTGTGTCGGGGTATCAGTGTATCATGGTGTCAGTGTGTCGGGGTGTCAGTGTATCGGGGTGTCAGTGTGTCAGTTTGTCAGTGTGTCGGGGTGTCAGTGTATTTGGGTGACAGTGTGTTTGGGTGTCAGTGTGTCGGGGTGTCAGTGTATCGGGGTGTCAGTGTGTCGGGGTGTCAGTGTGTCGGGGTGCCAGTGTGTCGGGGTGTCAGTGTGTCGGGGTGTCCGTGTGTCAGAGTGTCAATGTGTGGGGATGTCATTGTGTCGGAGTGTCAGTGTGTCGGGGTGTCAGTGTGTTGGGATGTCAGGGTGTTTGGGTGTCAGTGTGCCGGGGTGTCAGTGTGTCGGGATGTCAGGGTATTTGGGTGTCAGTGTGGCGGAGTGTCAGTGAGGCGGGGTGACAGTGTGTCGGGGTGTCAGTGTTTTGGGGTGTCAGTGTGTCGGGATGTCAGTGTATTTGATGTCAGTGTGTCGGGATGTCAGTGTACCGGGCTGTCAGTGTATCGGGCTGTCAGTGTCTCGGGGTGTCAGTGTATCGGGCTGTCAGTGTGTCGGGGTGTCAGTGTATCGGGCTGTCAGTGTGTCGGGGTGTCAGTGTGTCGGGGTGTCAGTGTGTCGGGGTGTCAGTGTTTCGGGGTGTCAGTGTGTCGGGGTGTCAGTGTGCCGGGGTGTCAGTGTGTCGGGGTGTCAGTGTATCATGGTGTCAGTGTGTCGGGGTGTCAGTCTGTCAGGTTGTCAGTGTGTCGGGGTATCAGTGTATCATGGTGTCAATGTGTCGGGGTGTCAGTGTATCGGGGTGTCAGTGTGTCAGGTTGTCAGTGTGTCGGGGTGTCAGTGTATTTGGGTGACAGTGTTTTTGGGTGTCAGTGTGTCAGGGTGTCAGTGTATCGGGGTGTCAGTGTGTCGGGGTGTCAGTGTGTCGGGGTGTCAGTGTGTCGGGGTGTCAGTGTGTCGGGGTGTCCGTGTGTCAGAGTGTCAGTGTGTGGGGATGTCATTGTGTTGGAGTGTCAGTGTGTCGGGGTGTCAGTGTGTTGGGATGTCAGGGTGTTTGGGTGTCAGTGGGTCGGGGTGTCAGTGTGTCGGGATGTCAGGGTATTTGGGTGTCAGTGTGGCGGAGTGTCAGTGAGGCGGGGTGACAGTGTGTCGGGGTGTCAGTGTTTTGGGGTGTCAGTGTGTCGGGATGTCAGTGTATTTGATGTCAGTGTGTCGGGATGTCAGTGTATCGGGCTGTCAGTGTGTAGGGGTGTCAGTGTATCGGGCTGTCAGTGTGTCGGGGTGTCAGTGTGTCGGGGTGTCAGTGTGTCGGGGTGTCAGTGTTTCGGGGTGTCAGTGTGTCGGGGTGTCAGTGTGTCGGGGTGTCAGTGTATCGGGCTGTCAGTATATCGGGCTGTCAGTGTGTCGGGGTGTCAGTGTATCGGGCTGTCAGTGTGTCGGGCCATCAGTGTGTCGGGGTGTCAGTGTATCGGGCTGTCAGTGTGTCTGGGTGTCAGTGTGTCGGGGTGTCAGTGTGTCGGGGTGTCAGTGTGTCGGGGTGTCTGTGTGTCGGGGTGTCAGTGTGTCGGGGTGTCAGTGTGTCGGTGTGTCAGTGAGTCAGGGTGTCAGTGTGTCGGGGCGTCAGTGTGTCAGGGTGTCAGTGTGTCGGGGTGTCAGTATATCGGGGTGTCAGTGTATCTGGGTGACAGTGTGTCGGGGTCTCAGTGTATCGGGGTGTCAGTGTGTCGGGGCATCAGTGTGTTGGGGTCTCAGTGTGTCGGGGTGTCAATGTATCATGGTGTCAGTGTGTCGGGGTGTCAGTGTGTCGGGGTGTCAGTGTGTCGGGGTGTCAGTGTATCATGGTGTCAGTGTGTCGGGGTGTCAGTGTGTCAGGGTGTCAGTGTGTCGGGGTGTCAGTGTGTCATGGTGTCAGTGTGTCGGGGTGTCAATGTATCATGGTGTCAGTGTGTCGGGGTGTCAGTGTGTCGGGGTGTCAGTGTGTCGGGGTGTCAGTGTATCATGGTGTCAGTGTGTCGGGGTGTCAGTGTGTCAGGGTGTCAGTGTGTCGGGGTATCAGTGTATCATGGTGTCAGTGTGTCGGGGTGTCAGTGTATCGGGGTGTCAGTGTGTCAGTTTGTCAGTGTGTCGGGGTGTCAGTGTATTTGGGTGACAGTGTGTTTGGGTGTCAGTGTGTCGGGGTGTCAGTGTATCGGGGTGTCAGTGTGTCGGGGTGTCAGTGTGTCGGGGTGCCAGTGTGTCGGGGTGTCAGTGTGTCGGGGTGTCCGTGTGTCAGAGTGTCAGTGTGTGGGGATGTCACTGTGTCGGAGTGTCAGTGTGTCGGGGTGTCAGTGTGTTGGGATGTCAGGGTGTTTGGGTGTCAGTGTGCCGGGGTGTCAGTGTGTCGGGATGTCAGGGTATTTGGGTGTCAGTGTGGCGGAGTGTCAGTGAGGCGGGGTGACAGTGTGTCGGGGTGTCAGTGTTTTGGGGTGTCAGTGTGTCGGGATGTCAGTGTATTTGATGTCAGTGTGTCGGGATGTCAGTGTACCGGGCTGTCAGTGTATCGGGCTGTCAGTGTCTCGGGGTGTCAGTGTATCGGGCTGTCAGTGTGTCGGGGTGTCAGTGTATTGGGCTGTCAGTGTGTCGGGGTGTCAGTGTGTCGGGGTGTCAGTGTGTCGGGGTGTCAGTGTTTCGGGGTGTCAGTGTGTCGGGGTGTCAGTGTGCCGGGGTGTCAGTGTGTCGGGGTGTCAGTGTATCATGGTGTCAGTGTGTCGGGGTGTCAGTCTGTCAGGTTGTCAGTGTGTCGGGGTATCAGTGTATCATGGTGTCAATGTGTCGGGGTGTCAGTGTATCGGGGTGTCAGTGTGTCAGGTTGTCAGTGTGTCGGGGTGTCAGTGTATTTGGGTGACAGTGTTTTTGGGTGTCAGTGTGTCAGGGTGTCAGTGTATCGGGGTGTCAGTGTGTCGGGGTGTCAGTGTGTCGGGGTGTCAGTGTGTCGGGGTGTCAGTGTGTCGGGGTGTCCGTGTGTCAGAGTGTCAGTGTGTGGGGATGTCATTGTGTTGGAGTGTCAGTGTGTCGGGGTGTCAGTGTGTTGGGATGTCAGGGTGTTTGGGTGTCAGTGTGTCGGGGTGTCAGTGTGTCGGGATGTCAGGGTATTTGGGTGTCAGTGTGGCGGAGTGTCAGTGAGGCGGGGTGACAGTGTGTCGGGGTGTCAGTGTTTTGGGGTGTCAGTGTGTCGGGATGTCAGTGTATTTGATGTCAGTGTGTCGGGATGTCAGTGTATCGGGCTGTCAGTGTGTAGGGGTGTCAGTGTATCGGGCTGTCAGTGTGTCGGGGTGTCAGTGTGTCGGGGTGTCAGTGTGTCGGGGTGTCAGTGTTTCGGGGTGTCAGTGTGTCGGGGTGTCAGTGTGTCGGGGTGTCAGTGTATCGGGCTGTCAGTATATCGGGCTGTCAGTGTGTCGGGGTGTCAGTGTATCGGGCTGTCAGTGTGTCGGGCCATCAGTGTGTCGGGGTGTCAGTGTATCGGGCTGTCAGTGTGTCGGGGCGTCAGTGTGTCGGGGTGTCAGTGTATCGGGGTGTCAGTGTGTCGGGGTGTCAGTGTATCGGGGTGTCAGTGTGTCGGGATGTCAGTGTGTCGGGGTGTCAGTGTGTCGGGGTGTCAGTGTGTCGGGGTGTCAGTGTGTCGGGATGTTAGTGTGTCGAGGGTGTCAGAGTGTCGGGGTGTCGGTGTATCGGGGTGTCAGTGTGTCGGGGTGTCAGTGTGTCAGGATGTGAGAGTGTCGGGGTGTCAGTGTGTCGGGATGTTAGTGTGTCGAGGGTGTCAGTGTGTCAGGATGTGAGAGTGTCGGGGTGTCAGTGTGTCGGGGTGTCAGTGTGTCAGGGTGTCAGTGTGTCGGGGTGTCAGTGTATCGGGGTGTCAGTGTGTCGGGATGTTAGTGTGTCGGGGTGTCAGTGTACTGGGGTCTCAGTGTTTCGGGGTGTCAGTGTGTCGGGGTGTCAGTGTGTCGGGGTGTCAGTGTATCGGGGTGTCAGTGTATTTGGGTGTCAGTGTGTCGGGGTTTCAGTGTGTCGGGGTGTCAGTCTGTCAGGGTGTCAGTGTGTCGGGGTGTCAGTGTGTCGGGGTGTCAGTGTGTCAGGGTGTCAGTGTGTCGGGATGTCAGTGTGTCTGGGTGTCAGTGTGTCTGTGTGTCAGTGTGTCGGGGTGTCAGTGTGTCGGGGTGTCAGTGTGTCGGGGTGTCAGTGTGTCGGGGTGTCAGTGTGTCGGGGTGTCAGTGTGTCGGTGTGTCAGTGAGTCAGGGTGTCAGTGTGTCGGGGCGTCAGTGTGTCAGGGTGTCAGTGTGTCGGGGTGTCAGTATATCGGGGTGTCAGTGTATCTGGGTGACAGTGTGTCGGGGTCTCAGTGTATCGGGGTGTCAGTGTGTCGGGGCATCAGTGTGTTGGGGTCTCAGTGTGTCGGGGTGTCAATGTATCATGGTGTCAGTGTGGCGGGGTGTCAGTGTGTCGGGGTGTCAGTGTGTCGGGGTGTCAGTGTATCATGGTGTCAGTGTGTCAGGGTGTCAGTGTGTCAGGGTGTCAGTGCGTCGGGGTGTCAGTGTGTCATGGTGTCAGTGTGTCGGGGTGTCAATGTATCATGGTGTCAGTGTGTCGGGGTGTCAGTGTGTCGGGGTGTCAGTGTGTCGGGGTGTCAGTGTATCATGGTGTCAGTGTGTCGGGGTGTCAGTGTGTCAGGGTGTCAGTGTGTCGGGGTATCAGTGTATCATGGTGTCAGTGTGTCGGGGTGTCAGTGTATCGGGGTGTCAGTGTGTCAGGTTGTCAGTGTGTCGGGGTGTCAGTGTATTTGGGTGACAGTGTGTTTGGGTGTCAGTGTGTCGGGGTGTCAGTGTATCGGGGTGTCAGTGTGTCGGGGTGTCAGTGTGTCGGGGTGCCAGTGTGTCGGGGTGTCAGTGTGTCGGGGTGTCCGTGTGTCAGAGTGTCAGTGTGTGGGGATGTCATTGTGTCGGAGTGTCAGTGTGTCGGGGTGTCATTCTATTGGGGGGTCAGTGTATCATAGTGTCAGTGTGTCGGGGTGTCAGTGTATCGGGGTGTCAGTGTGTCAGGGTGTCAGTGTGTCGGGGTGTCAGTGTGTCGGGGCGTCAGTGTGTCGGTGTGTAGGTGTATCGGGGCATCAGTGTATCGGGCGTCAGTGTGTCGGGGCGTCAGTGTGTCGGGGTGTAGGTGTATCGGGGCTTCAGTGTATCAGGGCGTCAGTGTGTCGGGGTGTCAGTGTGTCGGGGTGTCAGTGTGTCGGGGCGTCAGTGTGTCGGGGTGTCAGTGTGTCGGGCTGTCAGTGTGTCGGGGTGTCGGGTAGTCAGTGTGTCGGGGTGTCAGTGTGTCGGGGTGTCAGTGTATCATGGTGTCAGTGTGTCGGGGTGTCAGTGTGTCAGGGTGTCAGTGTGTCACGGTGTCCGTTTATCGGGGTGTCAGTGTGTCAGGGTGTCGGTGTGTCGGGGTGTCAGTGTGTCGGGGTGTCAGTGGGTCGGGGTGTCCGTTTATCGGGGTGTCAGTGTGTCAGGGTGTTGGTGTGTCGGGGTGTCAGTGTGTCGGTGACTCAGTGTGTCAGGATGTGAGTGTGTCGTGGTCTCAGTGTATTGGAGTGTCAGTGTGTCGGGGTGTCAGTGTATCGGGGTGTCAGTGTGTCGGTGTGTCAGTGTGTCGGGGTCTCAGTGTGTTGGGGTGTCAGTGTGTCGGGGTGTCAGTGTATCGGGGTGTCAGTGTGTCGGTGTGTCAGTGTGTCGGGGTGTCAGTGTGTCGGAGTGTCAGTGTGTCGGGGTGTCAGTGTGTCATGGTGTCAGTGTGTCGGGGTGTCAATGTATCATTGTGTCAGTGCGTCGGGGTGTCAATGTATCATGGTGTCAGTGTGTCGGGGTGTCAGTGTGCCGGGGTGTCAGTGTGTCGGGGTGTCAGTGTGTCGGGGTGTCAGTGTGTCGGGGTGTCAGTCTGTCAGGGTGTGAGTGTGTCGGGGTATCAGTGTATCATGGTGTCAATGTGTCGGGGTGTCAGTGTATCGGGGTGTCAGTGTGTCAGGTTGTCAGTGTGTCGGGGTGTCAGTGTATTTGGGTGACAGTGTTTTTGGGTGTCAGTGTGTCGGGGTGTCAGTGTATCGGGGTGTCAGTGTGTCGGGGTGTCAGTGTGTCGGGGTGTCAGTGTGTCGGGGTGTCAGTGTGTCGGGGTGTCCGTGTGTCAGAGTGTCAGTGTGTGGGGATGTCATTGTGTCGGAGTGTCAGTGTGTCGGGGTGTCAGTGTGTTGGGATGTCAGGGTGTTTGGGTGTCAGTGTGTCGGGGTGTCAGTGTGTCGGGATGTCAGGGTATTTGGGTGTCAGTGTGGCGGAGTGTCAGTGAGGCGGGGTGACAGTGTGTCGGGGTGTCAGTGTTTTGGGGTGTCAGTGTGTCGGGATGTCAGTGTATTTGATGTCAGTGTGTCGGGATGTCAGTGTATCGGGCTGTCAGTGTGTCGGGGTGTCAGTGTATCGGGCTGTCAGTGTGTGGGGATGTCATTGTGTCGGAGTGTCAGTGTGTCGGGGTGTCAGTGTGTTGGGATGTCAGGGTGTTTGGGTGTCAGTGTGTCGGGGTGTCAGTGTGTCGGGATGTCAGGGTATTTGGGTGTCAGTGTGGCGGAGTGTCAGTGAGGCGGGGTGACAGTGTGTCGGGGTGTCAGTGTTTTGGGGTGTCAGTGTGTCGGGATGTCAGTGTATTTGATGTCAGTGTGTCGGGATGTCAGTGTATCGGGCTGTCAGTGTGTCGGGGTGTCAGTGTATCGGGCTGTCAGTGTGTCGGGGTGTCAGTGTGTCGGGGTGTCAGTGTGTCGGGGTGTCAGTGTGTCGGGGTGTCAGTGTGTCGGGGTGTCAGTGTGTCGGGGTGTCAGTGTGTCGGGGTGTCAGTGTATCGGGCTGTCAGTATATCGGGCTGTCAGTGTGTCGGGGTGTCAGTGTATCGGGCTGTCAGTGTGTCGGGCCATCAGTGTGTTGGGGTGTCAGTGTATCGGGCTGTCAGTGTGTCGGGGCGTCAGTGTGTCGGGGTGTCAGTGTATCGGGGTGTCAGTGTGTCGGGGTGTCAGTGTATCGGGGTGTCAGTGTGTCGGGATGTCAGTGTGTCGGGGTGTCAGTGTGTCGGGGTGTCAGTGTGTCGGGGTGTCAGTGTGTTGGGGCATCAGTGTATCAGGGCGTCAGTGTGTCGGGGTGTCAGTGTGTCGGGGTGTCAGTGTGTCGGGATGTTAGTGTGTCGAGGGTGTCAGAGTGTCGGGGTGTCGGTGTATCGGGGTGTCAGTGTGTCGGGGTGTCAGTGTGTCAGGATGCGAGAGTGTCGGGGTGTCAATGTGTCGGGGTGTCAGTGTGTCAGCGTGTCAGTGTGTCGGGGTGTCAGTGTATCGGGGTGTCAGTGTGTCGGGATGTTAGTGTGTCGGGGTATCAGTGTACCGGGGTCTCAGTGTTTCGGGGTGTCAGTGTGTCGGGGTGTCAGTGTGTCGGGGTGTCAGTGTATCGGGGTGTCATTGTATTTGGGTGTCAGTGTGTCGGGGTTTCAGTGTGTCGGGGTGTCAGTGTGTCAGGGTGTCAGTGTGTCGGGGTGTCAGTGTGTCGGGGTGTCAGTGTGTCAGGGTGTCAGTGTGTCGGGATGTCAGTGTGTCTGGGTGTCAGTGTGTCTGGGTGTCAGTGTGTCGGGGTGTCAGTGTGTCGGGGTGTCAGTGTGTCGGGGTGTCAGTGTGTCGGGGTGTCAGTGTGTCGGTGTGTCAGTGAGTCAGGGTGTCAGTGTGTCGGGGCGTCAGTGTGTCAGGGTGTCAGTGTGTCGGGGTGTCAGTATATCGGGGTGTCAGTGTATCTGGGTGACAGTGTGTCGGGGTCTCAGTGTATCGGGGTGTCAGTGTGTCGGGGCATCAGTGTGTTGGGGTCTCAGTGTGTCGGGGTGTCAATGTATCATGGTGTCAGTGTGTCGGGGTGTCAGTGTGTCGGGGTGTCAGTGTGTCGGGGTGTCAGTGTATCATGGTGTCAGTGTGTCGGGGTGTCAGTGTGTCAGGGTGTCAGTGTGTCGGGGTGTCAGTGTGTCATGGTGTCAGTGTGTCGGGGTGTCAATGTATCATGGTGTCAGTGTGTCGGGGTGTCAGTGTGTCGGGGTGTCAGTGTGTCGGGGTGTCAGTGTATCATGGTGTCAGTGTGTCGGGGTGTCAGTGTGCCGGGGTGTCAGTGTGTCGGGGTGTCAGTGTGTCGGGGTGTCAGTGTGCCGGGGTGTCAGTGTGTCGGGGTGTCAGTGTATCATGGTGTCAGTGTGTCGGTGTGTCAGTCTGTCAGGGTGTCAGTGTGTCAGGGTATCAGTGTATCATGGTGTCAATGTGTCGGGGTGTCAGTGTATCAGGGTGTCAGTGTGTCAGGTTGTCAGTGTGTCGGGGTGTCAGTGTATTTGGGTGACAGTGTTTTTGGGTGTCAGTGTGTCGGGGTGTCAGTGTATCGGGGTGTCAGTGTGTCGGGGTGTCAGTGTGTCGGGGTGTCAGTGTGTCGGGGTGTCAGTGTGTCGGGGTGTCCGTGTGTCAGAGTGTCAGTGTGTGGGGATGTCATTTTGTCGGAGTGTCAGTGTGTCGGGGTGTCAGTGTGTTGGGATGTCAGGGTGTTTGGGTGTCAGTGTGTCGGGGTGTCAGTGTGTCGGGATGTCAGGGTATTTGGGTGTCAGTGTGGCGGAGTGTCAGTGAGGCGGGGTGACAGTGTGTCGGGGTGTCAGTGTTTTGGGGTGTCAGTGTGTCGGGATGTCAGTGTATTTGATGTCAGTGTATCGGGATGTCAGTGTGTAGGGGTGTCAGTGTATTGGGCTGTCAGTGTGTCGGGGTGTCAGTGTGTCGGGGTGTCAGTGTGTCGGGGTGTCAGTGTTTCGGGGTGTCAGTGTGTCGGGGTGTCAGTGTGTCGGGGTGTCAGTGTATCGGGCTGTCAGTATATCGGGCTGTCAGTGTGTCGGGGTGTCAGTGTATCGGGCTGTCAGTGTGTCGGGCCATCAGTGTGTCGGGGTGTCAGTGTATCGGGCTGTCAGTGTGTCGGGGCGTCAGTGTGTCGGGGTGTCAGTGTATCGGGGTGTCAGTGTGTCGGGGTGTCAGTGTATCGGGGTGTCAGTGTGTCGGGATGTCAGTGTGTCGGGGTGTCAGTGTGTCGGGGTGTCAGTGTGTCGGGGTGTCAGTGTGTCGGGATGTTAGTGTGTCGAGGGTGTCAGTGTGTCGGGGTGTCAGTGTGTCGGGGTGTCAGTGTGTCGGGATGTTAGTGTGTCGAGGGTGTCAGAGTGTCGGGGTGTCGGTGTATCGGGGTGTCAGTGTGTCGGGGTGTCAGTGTGTCAGGATGTGAGAGTGTCGGGGTGTCAGTGTGTCGGGGTGTCAGTGTGTCAGGGTGTCAGTGTGTCGGGGTGTCAGTGTATCAGGGTGTCAGTGTGTCGGGATGTTAGTGTGTCGGGGTGTCAGTGTACCGGGGTCTCAGTGTTTCGGGGTGTCAGTGTGTCGGGGTGTCAGTGTGCCGGGGTGTCAGTGTATCGGGGTGTCATTGTATTTGGGTGTCAGTGTGTCGGGGTTTCAGTGTGTCGGGGTGTCAGTGTGTCAGGGTGTCAGTGTGTCGGGGTGTCAGTGTGTCGGGGTGTCAGTGTGTCAGGGTGTCAGTGTGTCGGGATGTCAGTGTGTCTGGGTGTCAGTGTGTCTGGGTGTCAGTGTGTCGGGGTGTCAGTGTGTCGGGGTGTCAGTGTGTCGGGGTGTCAGTGTGTCGGGGTGTCAGTGTGTCTGTGTGTCAGTGAGTCAGGGTGTCAGTGTGTCGGGGCGTCAGTGTGTCAGGGTGTCAGTGTGTCGGGGTGTCAGTATATCGGGGTGTCAGTGTATCTGGGTGACAGTGTGTCGGGGTCTCAGTGTATCGGGGTGTCAGTGTGTCGGGGCATCAGTGTGTTGGGGTCTCAGTGTGTCGGGGTGTCAATGTATCATGGTGTCAGTGTGTCGGGGTGTCAGTGTGTCGGGGTGTCAGTGTGTCGGGGTGTCAGTGTATCATGGTGTCAGTGTGTCGGGGTGTCAGTGTGTCAGGGTGTCAGTGTGTCGGGGTGTCAGTGTGTCATGGTGTCAGTGTGTCGGGGTGTCAATGTATCATGGTGTCAGTGTGTCGGGGTGTCAGTGTGTCGGGGTGTCAGTGTGTCGGGGTGTCAGTGTATCATGGTGTCAGTGTGTCGGGGTGTCAGTGTGTCAGGGTGTCAGTGTGTCGGGGTATCAGTGTATCATGGTGTCAGTGTGTCGGGGTGTCAGTGTATCGGGGTGTCAGTGTGTCAGGTTGTCAGTGTGTCGGGGTGTCAGTGTATTTGGGTGACAGTGTGTTTGGGTGTCAGTGTGTCGGGGTGTCAGTGTATCGGGGTGTCAGTGTGTCGGGGTGTCAGTGTGTCGGGGTGCCAGTGTGTCGGGGTGTCAGTGTGTCGGGGTGTCCGTGTGTCAGAGTGTCAGTGTGTGGGGATGTCATTGTGTCGGAGTGTCAGTGTGTCGGGGTGTCAGTGTGTTGGGATGTCAGGGTGATTGGGTGTCAGTGTGCCGGGGTGTCAGTGTGTCGGGATGTCAGGGTATTTGGGTGTCAGTGTGGCGGAGTGTCAGTGAGGCGGGGTGACAGTGTGTCGGGGTGTCAGTGTTTTGGGGTGTCAGTGTGTCGGGATGTCAGTGTATTTGATGTCAGTGTGTCGGGATGTCAGTGTACCGGGCTGTCAGTGTATCGGGCTGTCAGTGTCTCGGGGTGTCAGTGTATCGGGCTGTCAGTGTGTCGGGGTGTCAGTGTATCGGGCTGTCAGTGTGTCGGGGTGTCAGTGTGTCGGGGTGTCAGTGTGTCGGGGTGTCAGTGTTTCGGGGTGTCAGTGTGTCGGGGTGTCAGTGTGTCGGGGTGTCAGTGTATCGGGCTGTCAGTATATCGGGCTGTCAGAGTGTCGGGGTGTCAGTGTATCGGGCTGTCAGTGTGTCGGGCCATCAGTGTGTCGGGGTGTCAGTGTATCGGGCTGTCAGTGTGTCGGGGTGTCAGTGTGTCGTGATGTCAGTGTATCGGGGTGTCAGTGTATCGGGGTGTCAGTGTGTCGGGGTGTCAGTGTATCGGGGTGTCAGTGTGTCGGGATGTCAGTGTGTCGGGGTGTCAGTGTGTCGTTGTGTCAGTGTATCGGGGTGTCAGTGTATCGGGGTGTCAGTGTGTCGCGGTGTCAGTGTGTCGGGGTGTCAGTGTGTCGGGGTGTCAGTGTGTCGGGGTGTCAGTGTGCCGCGATGTGAGTGTGTCGGGGTGTCAGTGTGTCGGGGTGTCAGTGTGTCGGGATGTTAGTGTGTCGGGGTGTAAGTGTGTCGGGGTGTTAGTGTATCGGGGTGTCAGTGTGTTGGGGTGTCAGTGTGTCAGGATGTGAGAGTGTCGGGGTGTCAGTGTGTCGGGGTGTCAGTATTTCGGGGTGTCAGTGTGTCGGGGTGTCAGTGTATCGGGGTGTCAGTGTGTCGGGATGTTAGTGTGTCGGGGTGTCAGTGTACCGGGGTCTCAGTGTTTCGGGGTGTCAGTGTGTCGGGGTGTCAGTGTGTCGGGGTGTCAGTGTATCAGGGTGTCAGTGTATTTGGGTGTCAGTGTGTCGGGGTTTCAGTGTGTCGGGGTGTCAGTGTGTCAGGGTGTCAGTGTGTCGGGGTGTCAGTGTGTCGGGGTGTCAGTGTATCAGGGTGTCAGTGAGTCGGGATGTCAGTGTGTCTGGGTGTCAGTGTGTCTGGGTGTCAGTGTGTCGGGGTGTCAGTGTGTCGGGGTGTCAGTGTAACAGGGTGTCAGTGTGTCGGGGTCTCAGTGTGTCGGGGTGTCAGTATGTCACGGTGTCAGTGTGTCGGGGTGTCAGTGTGTCAGGGTGTCAGTGTGTCGGGGTGTCAGTGTGTCGGGGTGTCAGTGTGTCGGGGTGTCAGTGTGTCGGGGTGTCAGTGAGTCAGGGTGTCAGTGTGTCGGGGCGTCAGTGTGTCAGGGTGCCAGTGTGTCGGGGTGTCAGTATATCGGGGTGTCAGTGTATCTGGGTGACAGTGTGTCGGGGTCTCAGTGTATCGGGGTGTCAGTGTGTCGGGGCATCAGTGTGTTGGGGTCTCAGTGTGTCGGGGTGTCAGTGTGTCGGGGTGTCAGTGTATTGGGGTGTCAGTGTGTCGGCGTGTCAGTGTGTCGGGGTGTCAGTGTATCGGGGTGTCAGTGTGTCGGGGTGTCAGTGTGTCGGGATGTGAGTGTGTCGGGGTGTCAGTGTGTCGGGGTGTCAGTGTGTCGGGATGTTAGTGTGTCGGGATGTCAGTGTATCGGGGTGTCAGTGTATCGGGGTGTCAGTGTGTCGCGGTGTCAGTGTGTCAGGGTGTCAGTGTGTTGGGGTGTCAGTGAATCGGGGTGTGAGTGCGTCGGGATGTCAGTGTGTCGGGATGTTAGTGTGTCGGGGTGTCAGTGTACCGGTGTCTCAGTGTGTCGGGGTGTCAGTGTGTCGGGGTGTCAGTGTGTCGGGTCGTCAGTGTATCGGGGTGTCAGTGTATTTGGGTGTCAGTGTGTCGGAGTCTCAGGGTATTGGGGTGTCAGTGTGTCGGGGTGTCAGTTTATCGGGGTGTCAGTGTGTTGGGGTGTCAGTGTGTCGGGGTGCCAGTGTGTCGGGGTGTCAGTGTGTCGGGGTGTCAGTGTGTCAGGTTGTCAGTGTGTCGGGGTGTCAGTGTATTTGGGTGACAGTGTGTTTGGGTGTCAGTGTGTCGGGGTGTCAGTGTATCGGGGTGTCAGTGTGTCGGGGTGTCAGTGTGTCGGGGTGCCAGTGTGTCGGGGTGTCAGTGTGTCGGGGTGTCCGTGTGTCAGAGTGTCAGTGTGTGGGGATGTCATTGTGTCGGAGTGTCAGTGTGTCGGGGTGTCAGTGTGTTGGGATGTCAGGGTGTTTGGGTGTCAGTGTGCCGGGGTGTCAGTGTGTCGGGATGTCAGGGTATTTGGGTGTCAGTGTGGCGGAGTGTCAGTGAGGCGGGGTGACAGTGTGTCGGGGTGTCAGTGTTTTGGGGTGTCAGTGTGTCGGGATGTCAGTGTATTTGATGTCAGTGTGTCGGGATGTCAGTGTACCGGGCTGTCAGTGTATCGGGCTGTCAGTGTCTCGGGGTGTCAGTGTATCGGGCTGTCAGTGTGTCGGGGTGTCAGTGTATCGGGCTGTCAGTGTGTCGGGGTGTCAGTGTGTCGGGGTGTCAGTGTGTCGGGGTGTCAGTGTTTCGGGGTGTCAGTGTGTCGGGGTGTCAGTGTGTCGGGGTGTCAGTGTATCGGGCTGTCAGTATATCGGGCTGTCAGAGTGTCGGGGTGTCAGTGTATCGGGCTGTCAGTGTGTCGGGCCATCAGTGTGTCGGGGTGTCAGTGTATCGGGCTGTCAGTGTGTCGGGGTGTCAGTGTGTCGTGATGTCAGTGTATCGGGGTGTCAGTGTATCGGGGTGTCAGTGTGTCGGGGTGTCAGTGTATCGGGGTGTCAGTGTGTCGGGATGTCAGTGTGTCGGGGTGTCAGTGTGTCGTTGTGTCAGTGTATCGGGGTGTCAGTGTATCGGGGTGTCAGTGTGTCGCGGTGTCAGTGTGTCGGGGTGTCAGTGTGTCGGGGTGTCAGTGTGTCGGGGTGTCAGTGTGCCGCGATGTGAGTGTGTCGGGGTGTCAGTGTGTCGGGGTGTCAGTGTGTCGGGATGTTAGTGTGTCGGGGTGTAAGTGTGTCGGGGTGTTAGTGTATCGGGGTGTCAGTGTGTTGGGGTGTCAGTGTGTCAGGATGTGAGAGTGTTGGGGTGTCAGTGTGTCGGGGTGTCAGTATTTCGGGGTGTCAGTGTGTCGGGGTGTCAGTGTATCGGGGTGTCAGTGTGTCGGGATGTTAGTGTGTCGGGGTGTCAGTGTACCGGGGTCTCAGTGTTTCGGGGTGTCAGTGTGTCGGGGTGTCAGTGTGTCGGGGTGTCAGTGTATCAGGGTGTCAGTGTATTTGGGTGTCAGTGTGTCGGGGTTTCAGTGTGTCGGGGTGTCAGGGTGTCAGTGTGTCGGGGTGTCAGTGTGTCGGGGTGTCAGTGTATCAGGGTGTCAGTGTGTCGGGATGTCAGTGTGTCTGGGTGTCAGTGTGTCTGGGTGTCAGTGTGTCGGGGTGTCAGTGTGTCGGGGTGTCAGTGTAACAGGGTGTCAGTGTGTCGGGGTCTCAGTGTGTCGGGGTGTCAGTATGTCCCGGTGTCAGTGTGTCGGGGTGTCAGTGTGTCAGGGTGTCAGTGTGTCGGGGTGTCAGTGTGTCGGGGTGTCAGTGTGTCGGGGTGTCAGTGTGTCGGGGTGTCAGTGAGTCAGGGTGTCAGTGTGTCGGGGCGTCAGTGTGTCAGGGTGCCAGTGTGTCGGGGTGTCAGTATATCGGGGTGTCAGTGTATCTGGGTGACAGTGTGTCGGGGTCTCAGTGTATCGGGGTGTCAGTGTGTCGGGGCATCAGTGTGTTGGGGTCTCAGTGTGTCGGGGTGTCAGTGTGTCGGGGTGTCAGTGTATTGGGGTGTCAGTGTGTCGGCGTGTCAGTGTGTCGGGGTGTCAGTGTATCGGGGTGTCAGTGTGTCGGGGTGTCAGTGTGTCGGGATGTGAGTGTGTCGGGGTGTCAGTGTGTCGGGGTGTCAGTGTGTCGGGATGTTAGTGTGTCGGGATGTCAGTGTATCGGGGTGTCAGTGTATCGGGGTGTCAGTGTGTCGCGGTGTCAGTGTGTCAGGGTGTCAGTGTGTTGGGGTGTCAGTGAATCGGGGTGTGAGTGCGTCGGGATGTCAGTGTGTCGGGATGTTAGTGTGTCGGGGTGTCAGTGTACCGGTGTCTCAGTGTGTCGGGGTGTCAGTGTGTCGGGGTGTCAGTGTGTCGGGTCGTCAGTGTATCGGGGTGTCAGTGTATTTGGGTGTCAGTGTGTCGGAGTCTCAGGGTATTGGGGTGTCAGTGTGTCGGGGTGTCAGTTTATCGGGGTGTCAGTGTGTCGGGGTGTCAGTGTGTTGGGATGTTAGTGTGTCGGGGTGTCAGTGTGTTTGGGTTTCAGTGTGTCGCGGTGTCAGTGTATCGGGGTGTCAGTGTGTCGGGATCTCAGTGTGTCTGGGTGTCAGTGTTTCTGGGTGTCAGTGTGTCGGGGTGTCAGTGTGTCGGGGTGTCAGAGTAACAGGGTGTCAGTGTGTCGGGGTCTCAGTGTGTCGGGGTGTCAGTGTGTCCCGGTGTCAGTGTGTCAGGGTGTCAGTGTGTCGGGGTGTCAGTGTGTCGGGGTGTCAGTGAGTCAGGGTGTCAGTGTGTCGGGGCGTCAGTGTGTCGGGTGTCAGTGTTTCGGGGTGTCAGTATATTGGGGTGTTAGTGTATCTGGGTGTCAGTGTGTCGGGGTGTCAGTGTGTCGGGGCGTCAGTGTATTGGGGTGTCAGTGTGTCGGGGTGTCAGTGTATCGGGGTGTCAGTGTGTCAGGATGTCAGTGTGTCTGGGTGTCAGTGTGTCTGGGTTTCAGTGTGTCGGGGTGTCAGTGTGTCGGGGTGTCAGTGTAACAGGGTGTCAGTGTGTCGGGGTCTCAGTGTGTCGGGGTGTCAGTGTGTCCCGGTGTCAGTGTGTCGGGGTGTCAGTGTGTCAGGTGTCAGTGTGTCGGGGTGTCAGTGTGTCGGGGTGTCAGTGAGTCAGGGTGTCAGTGTGTCGGGGCATCAGTGTGTCAGGGTGTCAGTGTGTCGGGGTGTCAGTATATCGGGGTGTCAGTGTATCTGCGTGTCAGTGTGTCGGGGTCTCAGTGTATCGGGGTGTCAGTGTGTCGGGGCGTCAGTGTGTCGGGGTTTCAGTTTGTCGGGGTGTCAGTGTGTCAGGGTGTCAGTGTGACGTGGTGTCAGTGTGTCGGGGTGTCAGTGTATCGGGGTGTCAGTGTGTCGGGGTGTCAGTGTGTCGGGATGTGAGTGTGTCGGGGCGTCAGTGTGTCGGGGTGCCAGTGTGTCGGGATGTTAGTGTGTTGGGGTGTCAGTGTGTCGGGGTGTCAGTGCATCGGGGTGTCAGTGTATTTGTGTGTCAGTGTGTCGCGATGTTAGTGTGTCGGGGTGTCAGTGTGTCGGGGTGTCAGTGCATCGGGGTGTCAGTGTATTTGGGTGTCAGTGTGTAGGGGTGTCAGTGTATCGGGCTGTCAGTGTGTCGGGGTGTCAGTGTGTCGTGATGTCAGTGTATCGGGGTGTCAGTGTATCGGGGTGTCAGTGTGTCGGGGTGTCAGTGTATCGGGGTGTCAGTGTGTCGGGATGTCAGTGTGTCGGGGTGTCAGTGTGTCGTTGTGTCAGTGTATCGGGGTGTCAGTGTATCGGGGTGTCAGTGTGTCGCGGTGTCAGTGTGTCGGGGTGTCAGTGTGTCGGGGTGTCAGTGTGTCGGGGTGTCAGTGTGCCGCGATGTGAGTGTGTCGGGGTGTCAGTGTGTCGGGGTGTCAGTGTGTCGGGATGTTAGTGTGTCGGGGTGTAAGTGTGTCGGGGTGTTAGTGTATCGGGGTGTCAGTGTGTTGGGGTGTCAGTGTGTCAGGATGTGAGAGTGTTGGGGTGTCAGTGTGTCGGGGTGTCAGTATTTCGGGGTGTCAGTGTGTCGGGGTGTCAGTGTATCGGGGTGTCAGTGTGTCGGGATGTTAGTGTGTCGGGGTGTCAGTGTACCGGGGTCTCAGTGTTTCGGGGTGTCAGTGTGTCGGGGTGTCAGTGTGTCGGGGTGTCAGTGTATCAGGGTGTCAGTGTATTTGGGTGTCAGTGTGTCGGGGTTTCAGTGTGTCGGGGTGTCAGTGTGTCAGGGTGTCAGTGTGTCGGGGTGTCAGTGTGTCGGGGTGTCAGTGTATCAGGGTGTCAGTGTGTCGGGATGTCAGTGTGTCTGGGTGTCAGTGTGTCTGGGTGTCAGTGTGTCGGGGTGTCAGTGTGTCGGGGTGTCAGTGTAACAGGGTGTCAGTGTGTCGGGGTCTCAGTGTGTCGGGGTGTCAGTATGTCCCGGTGTCAGTGTGTCGGGGTGTCAGTGTGTCAGGGTGTCAGTGTGTCGGGGTGTCAGTGTGTCGGGGTGTCAGTGTGTCGGGGTGTCAGTGTGTCGGGGTGTCAGTGAGTCAGGGTGTCAGTGTGTCGGGGCGTCAGTGTGTCAGGGTGCCAGTGTGTCGGGGTGTCAGTATATCGGGGTGTCAGTGTATCTGGGTGACAGTGTGTCGGGGTCTCAGTGTATCGGGGTGTCAGTGTGTCGGGGCATCAGTGTGTTGGGGTCTCAGTGTGTCGGGGTGTCAGTGTGTCGGGGTGTCAGTGTATTGGGGTGTCAGTGTGTCGGCGTGTCAGTGTGTCGGGGTGTCAGTGTATCGGGGTGTCAGTGTGTCGGGGTGTCAGTGTGTCGGGATGTGAGTGTGTCGGGGTGTCAGTGTGTCGGGGTGTCAGTGTGTCGGGATGTTAGTGTGTCGGGATGTCAGTGTATCGGGGTGTCAGTGTATCGGGGTGTCAGTGTGTCGCGGTGTCAGTGTGTCAGGGTGTCAGTGTGTTGGGGTGTCAGTGAATCGGGGTGTGAGTGCGTCGGGATGTCAGTGTGTCGGGATGTTAGTGTGTCGGGGTGTCAGTGTACCGGTGTCTCAGTGTGTCGGGGTGTCAGTGTGTCGGGGTGTCAGTGTGTCGGGTCGTCAGTGTATCGGGGTGTCAGTGTATTTGGGTGTCAGTGTGTCGGAGTCTCAGGGTATTGGGGTGTCAGTGTGTCGGGGTGTCAGTTTATCGGGGTGTCAGTGTGTCGGGGTGTCAGTGTGTTGGGATGTTAGTGTGTCGGGGTGTCAGTGTGTTTGGGTTTCAGTGTGTCGCGGTGTCAGTGTATCGGGGTGTCAGTGTGTCGGGATCTCAGTGTGTCTGGGTGTCAGTGTTTCTGGGTGTCAGTGTGTCGGGGTGTCAGTGTGTCGGGGTGTCAGAGTAACAGGGTGTCAGTGTGTCGGGGTCTCAGTGTGTCGGGGTGTCAGTGTGTCCCGGTGTCAGTGTGTCAGGGTGTCAGTGTGTCGGGGTGTCAGTGTGTCGGGGTGTCAGTGAGTCAGGGTGTCAGTGTGTCGGGGCGTCAGTGTGTCGGGTGTCAGTGTTTCGGGGTGTCAGTATATTGGGGTGTTAGTGTATCTGGGTGTCAGTGTGTCGGGGTGTCAGTGTGTCGGGGCGTCAGTGTATTGGGGTGTCAGTGTGTCGGGGTGTCAGTGTATCGGGGTGTCAGTGTGTCAGGATGTCAGTGTGTCTGGGTGTCAGTGTGTCTGGGTTTCAGTGTGTCGGGGTGTCAGTGTGTCGGGGTGTCAGTGTAACAGGGTGTCAGTGTGTCGGGGTCTCAGTGTGTCGGGGTGTCAGTGTGTCCCGGTGTCAGTGTGTCGGGGTGTCAGTGTGTCAGGTGTCAGTGTGTCGGGGTGTCAGTGTGTCGGGGTGTCAGTGAGTCAGGGTGTCAGTGTGTCGGGGCATCAGTGTGTCAGGGTGTCAGTGTGTCGGGGTGTCAGTATATCGGGGTGTCAGTGTATCTGCGTGTCAGTGTGTCGGGGTCTCAGTGTATCGGGGTGTCAGTGTGTCGGGGCGTCAGTGTGTCGGGGTTTCAGTTTGTCGGGGTGTCAGTGTGTCAGGGTGTCAGTGTGACGTGGTGTCAGTGTGTCGGGGTGTCAGTATATCGGGGTGTCAGTGTGTCGGGGTGTCAGTGTGTCGGGATGTGAGTGTGTCGGGGCGTCAGTGTGTCGGGGTGCCAGTGTGTCGGGATGTTAGTGTGTTGGGGTGTCAGTGTGTCGGGGTGTCAGTGCATCGGGGTGTCAGTGTATTTGTGTGTCAGTGTGTTGGGGTGTCAGTGTGTCGGGGTGTCAGTGTATTTGTGTGTCAGTGTGTCGGGGTGCCAGTGTGTCGCGATGTTAGTGTGTCGGGGTGTCAGTGTGTCGGGGTGTCAGTGCATCGGGGTGTCAGTGTATTTGGGTGTCAGTGTGTAGGGGTGTCAGTGTGTCGGGGTGTCAGTGCATCGGGGTGTCAGTGTATTTGTGTGTCAGTGAATCTGGTTGTCAGTGTGTCGGGATGTCAGTGTGTCAGTGTGTCAGTGTGTCGGGGTGTCAGTGTGTCGGGGTGTCAGTGTGTGGGGATGTCATTGTGTCGGAGTGTCAGTGTGTCGGGGTGTCATGTTGTTGGGATGTCAGGGTGTTTGGGTGTCAGTGTGTCGGGGTGTCAGTGTGTCGGGATGTCAGGGTATTTGGGTGTCAGTGTGGCGGGGTGTCAGTGAGGCGGGGTGACAGTGTGTCGGGGTGTCAGTGTTTCGGGGTGTCAGTGTTTCGGGGTGTCAGTGTGTCGGGGTGTCAGTGTGTCTGGGTGTCACTGTGTCTGGGTGTCAGTGTGTCGGGGTGTCAGTGTGTCGGGGTGTCAGTGTGTCGGGGTGTCAGTGTGTCGGGGTGTCAGTGTGTCGGTGTGTCAGTGAGTCAGGGTGTCAGTGTGTCGGGGCGTCAGTGTGTCAGGGTGTCAGTGTGTCGGGGTGTCAGTATATCGGGGTGTCAGTGTATCTGGGTGACAGTGTGTCGGGTTCTCAGTGTATCGGGGTGTCATTGTGTCGGGGCATCAGTGTGTCGGGGTGTAAGTGTGTCGGGGTGTCAGTGTATCATGGTGTCAGTGTGTCGGGGTGTCAGTGTGTCAGGGTGTCAGTGTGTCGGGGTGTCAGTGTGTCATGGTGTCAGTGTGTCGGGGTGTCAATGTATCATGGTGTCAGTGTGTCGGGGTGTCAGTGTGTCGGGGTGTCAGTGTGTCGGGGTGTCAGTGTATCATGGTGTCAGTGTGTCGGGGTGTCAGTGTGTCAGGGTGTCAGTGTGTCGGGGTATCAGTGTATCATGGTGTCAGTGTGTCGGGGTGTCAGTGTATCGGGGTGTCAGTGTGTCAGGTTGTCAGTGTGTCGGGGTGTCAGTGTATTTGGGTGACAGTGTGTTTGGGTGTCAGTGTGTCGGGGTGTCAGTGTATCGGGGTGTCAGTGTGTCGGGGTGTCAGTGTGTCGGGGTGCCAGTGTGTCGGGGTGTCAGTGTGTCGGGGTGTCCGTGTGTCAGAGTGTCAGTGTGTGGGGATGTCATTGTGTCGGAGTGTCAGTGTGTCGGGGTGTCAGTGTGTTGGGATGTCAGGGTGTTTGGGTGTCAGTGTGCCGGGGTGTCAGTGTGTCGGGATGTCAGGGTATTTGGGTGTCAGTGTGGCGGAGTGTCAGTGAGGCGGGGTGACAGTGTGTCGGGGTGTCATTGTTTTGGGGTGTCAGTGTGTCGGGATGTCAGTGTATTTGATGTCAGTGTGTCGGGATGTCAGTGTATCGGGCTGTCAGTGTGTAGGGGTGTCAGTGTATCGGGGTGTCAGTGTATCGGGCTGTCAGTGTGTCGGGGTGTCAGTGTATCGGGCTGTCAGTGTGTCGGGGTGTCAGTGTGTCGGGGTGTCAGTGTGTCGGGGTGTCAGTGTTTCGGGGTGTCAGTGTGTCGGGGTGTCAGTGTGTCGGGGTGTCAGTGTATCGGGCTGTCAGTATATCGGGCTGTCAGTGTGTCGGGGTGTCAGTGTATCGGGCTGTCAGTGTGTCGGGCCATCAGTGTGTCGGGGTGTCAGTGTATCGGGCTGTCAGTGTGTCGGGGTGTCAGTGTGTCGTGGTGTCAGTGTATCGGGGTGTCAGTGTATCGGGGTGTCAGTGTGTCGGGGTGTCAGTGTATCGGGGTGTCAGTGTGTCGGGATGTCAGTGTGTCGGGGTGTCAGTGTGTCGTTGTGTCAGTGTATCGGGGTGTCAGTGTATCGGGGTGTCAGTGTGTCGCGGTGTCAGTGTGTCGGGGTGTCAGTGTGTCGGGGTGTCAGTGTGTCGGGGTGTCAGTGTGTCGCGATGTGAGTGTGTCGGGGTGTCAGTGTGTCGGGGTGTCAGTGTGTCGGGATGTTAGTGTGTCGGGGTGTCAGTGTGTCGGGGTGTTAGTGTATCGGGGTGTCAGTGTGTTGGGGTGTCAGTGTGTCAGGATGTGAGAGTGTCGGGGTGTCAGTGTGTCGGGGTGTCAGTGTTTCAGGGTGTCAGTGTGTCGGGGTGTCAGTGTATCGGGGTGTCAGTGTGTCGGGATGTTAGTGTGTCGGGGTGTCAGTGTGTCGGGGTGTCAGTGTGTCGGGGTGTCAGTGTATCAGGGTGTCAGTGTATTTGGGTGTCAGTGTGTCGGGGTTTCAGTGTGTCGGGGTGTCAGTGTGTCAGGGTGTCAGTGTGTCGGGGTGTCAGTGTGTCGTGGTGTCAGTGTATCAGGGTGTCAGTGTGTCGGGATGTCAGTGTGTCTGGGTGTCAGTGTGTCTGGGTGTCAGTGTGTCGGGGTGTCAGTGTGTCGGGGTGTCAGTGTAACAGGGTGTCAGTGTGTCGGGGTCTCAGTGTGTCGGGGTGTCAGTGTGTCCCGGTGTCAGTGTGTCGGGGTGTCAGTGTGTCAGGGTGTCAGTGTGTCGGGGTGTCAGTGTGTCGGGGTGTCAGTGTGTCGGGGTGTCAGTGTGTCGGGGTGTCAGTGAGTCAGGGTGTCAGTGTGTCGGGGCGTCAGTGTGTCAGGGTGCCAGTGTGTCGGGGTGTCAGTATATCGGGGTGTCAGTGTATCTGGGTGACAGTGTGTCGGGGTCTCAGTGTATCGGGGTGTCAGTGTTTCGGGGCATCAGTGTTTTGGGGTCTCAGTGTGTCGGGGTGTCAATGTGTCAGGGTGTCAGTGTGATGTGGTGTCAGTGTATTGGGGTGTCAGTGTGCTTGGGTGTCAGTGTGACGGCCTGTCAGTGTGTCGGGGTGTCATGGTGTCAGTGTATTTGGGTGTCAGTATATCGGGGTGTCAGTGTGTCGGGGTGTCAGTGTATTGGGGTGTCAGTGTGTCGGCGTGTCAGTGTGTCGGGGTGTCAGTGTATCGGGGTGTCAGTGTGTCGGGGTGTCAGTGTGTCGGGATGTGAGTGTGTCGGGGTGTCAGTGTGTCGGGGTGTCAGTGTGTCGGGATGTTAGTGTGTCGGGATGTCAGTGTATCGGGGTGTCAGTGTATCGGGGTGTCAGTGTGTCGGGGTGTCAGTGTGTCAGGGTGTCAGTGTGTTGGGGTGTCAGTGAATCGGGGTGTGAGTGCGTCAGGATGTCAGTGTGTCGGGATGTTAGTGTGTCGGGGTGTCAGTGTACCGGGGTCTCAGTGTGTCGGGGTGTCAGTGTGTCGGGGTGTCAGTGTGTCGGGTCGTCAGTGTATCGGGGTGTCAGTGTATTTGGGTGTCAGTGTGTCGGAGTCTCAGGGTATCGGGGTGTCAGTGTGTCGGGGTGTCAGTTTATCGGGGTGTCAGTGTGTCTAGGTGTCAGTGTGTCGGGGTGTCAGTGTGTCGGGGTGTCAGTGTAACAGGGTGTCAGTGTGTCGGGGTCTCAGTGTGTCGGGGTGTCAGTATGTCCCGGTGTCAGTGTGTCGGGGTGTCAGTGTGTCAGGGTGTCAGTGTGTCGGGGTGTCAGTGTGTCGGGGTGTCAGTGTGTCGGGGTGTCAGTGTGTCGGGGTGTCAGTGAGTCAGGGTGTCAGTGTGTCGGGGCGTCAGTGTGTCAGGGTGCCAGTGTGTCGGGGTGTCAGTATATCGGGGTGTCAGTGTATCTGGGTGACAGTGTGTCGGGGTCTCAGTGTATCGGGGTGTCAGTGTGTCGGGGCATCAGTGTGTTGGGGTCTCAGTGTGTCGGGGTGTCAGTGTGTCGGGGTGTCAGTGTATTGGGGTGTCAGTGTGTCGGCGTGTCAGTGTGTCGGGGTGTCAGTGTATCGGGGTGTCAGTGTGTCGGGGTGTCAGTGTGTCGGGATGTGAGTGTGTCGGGGTGTCAGTGTGTCGGGGTGTCAGTGTGTCGGGATGTTAGTGTGTCGGGATGTCAGTGTATCGGGGTGTCAGTGTATCGGGGTGTCAGTGTGTCGCGGTGTCAGTGTGTCAGGGTGTCAGTGTGTTGGGGTGTCAGTGAATCGGGGTGTGAGTGCGTCGGGATGTCAGTGTGTCGGGATGTTAGTGTGTCGGGGTGTCAGTGTACCGGTGTCTCAGTGTGTCGGGGTGTCAGTGTGTCGGGGTGTCAGTGTGTCGGGTCGTCAGTGTATCGGGGTGTCAGTGTATTTGGGTGTCAGTGTGTCGGAGTCTCAGGGTATTGGGGTGTCAGTGTGTCGGGGTGTCAGTTTATCGGGGTGTCAGTGTGTCGGGGTGTCAGTGTGTTGGGATGTTAGTGTGTCGGGGTGTCAGTGTGTTTGGGTTTCAGTGTGTCGCGGTGTCAGTGTATCGGGGTGTCAGTGTGTCGGGATCTCAGTGTGTCTGGGTGTCAGTGTTTCTGGGTGTCAGTGTGTCGGGGTGTCAGTGTGTCGGGGTGTCAGAGTAACAGGGTGTCAGTGTGTCGGGGTCTCAGTGTGTCGGGGTGTCAGTGTGTCCCGGTGTCAGTGTGTCAGGGTGTCAGTGTGTCGGGGTGTCAGTGTGTCGGGGTGTCAGTGAGTCAGGGTGTCAGTGTGTCGGGGCGTCAGTGTGTCGGGTGTCAGTGTTTCGGGGTGTCAGTATATTGGGGTGTTAGTGTATCTGGGTGTCAGTGTGTCGGGGTGTCAGTGTGTCGGGGCGTCAGTGTATTGGGGTGTCAGTGTGTCGGGGTGTCAGTGTATCGGGGTGTCAGTGTGTCAGGATGTCAGTGTGTCTGGGTGTCAGTGTGTCTGGGTTTCAGTGTGTCGGGGTGTCAGTGTGTCGGGGTGTCAGTGTAACAGGGTGTCAGTGTGTCGGGGTCTCAGTGTGTCGGGGTGTCAGTGTGTCCCGGTGTCAGTGTGTCGGGGTGTCAGTGTGTCAGGTGTCAGTGTGTCGGGGTGTCAGTGTGTCGGGGTGTCAGTGAGTCAGGGTGTCAGTGTGTCGGGGCATCAGTGTGTCAGGGTGTCAGTGTGTCGGGGTGTCAGTATATCGGGGTGTCAGTGTATCTGCGTGTCAGTGTGTCGGGGTCTCAGTGTATCGGGGTGTCAGTGTGTCGGGGCGTCAGTGTGTCGGGGTTTCAGTTTGTCGGGGTGTCAGTGTGTCAGGGTGTCAGTGTGACGTGGTGTCAGTGTGTCGGGGTGTCAGTGTATCGGGGTGTCAGTGTGTCGGGGTGTCAGTGTGTCGGGATGTGAGTGTGTCGGGGCGTCAGTGTGTCGGGGTGCCAGTGTGTCGGGATGTTAGTGTGTTGGGGTGTCAGTGTGTCGGGGTGTCAGTGCATCGGGGTGTCAGTGTATTTGTGTGTCAGTGTGTTGGGGTGTCAGTGTGTCGGGGTGTCAGTGTATTTGTGTGTCAGTGTGTCGGGGTGCCAGTGTGTCGCGATGTTAGTGTGTCGGGGTGTCAGTGTGTCGGGGTGTCAGTGCATCGGGGTGTCAGTGTATTTGGGTGTCAGTGTGTAGGGGTGTCAGTGTGTCGGGGTGTCAGTGCATCGGGGTGTCAGTGTATTTGTGTGTCAGTGAATCAGGTTGTCAGTGTGTCGGGATGTCAGTGTGTCAGTGTGTCAGTGTGTCGGGGTGTCAGTGTGTCGGGGTGTCAGTGTGTGGGGATGTCATTGTGTCGGAGTGTCAGTGTGTCGGGGTGTCATGTTGTTGGGATGTCAGGGTGTTTGGGTGTCAGTGTGTCGGGGTGTCAGTGTGTCGGGATGTCAGGGTATTTGGGTGTCAGTGTGGCGGGGTGTCAGTGAGGCGGGGTGACAGTGTGTCGGGGTGTCAGTGTTTCGGGGTGTCAGTGTTTCGGGGTGTCAGTGTGTCGGGGTGTCAGTGTGTCTGGGTGTCACTGTGTCTGGGTGTCAGTGTGTCGGGGTGTCAGTGTGTCGGGGTGTCAGTGTGTCGGGGTGTCAGTGTGTCGGGGTGTCAGTGTGTCGGTGTGTCAGTGAGTCAGGGTGTCAGTGTGTCGGGGCGTCAGTGTGTCAGGGTGTCAGTGTGTTGGGGTGTCAGTATATCGGGGTGTCAGTGTATCTGGGTGACAGTGTGTCGGGGTCTCAGTGTATCGGGGTGTCATTGTGTCGGGGCATCAGTGTGTCGGGGTGTAAGTGTGTCGGGGTGTCAGTGTATCATGGTGTCAGTGTGTCGGGGTGTCAGTGTGTCAGGGTGTCAGTGTGTCGGGGTGTCAGTGTGTCATGGTGTCAGTGTGTCGGGGTGTCAATGTATCATGGTGTCAGTGTGTCGGGGTGTCAGTGTGTCGGGGTGTCAGTGTGTCGGGGTGTCAGTGTATCATGGTGTCAGTGTGTCGGGGTGTCAGTGTGTCAGGGTGTCAGTGTGTCGGGGTATCAGTGTATCATGGTGTCAGTGTGTCGGGGTGTCAGTGTATCGGGGTGTCAGTGTGTCAGGTTGTCAGTGTGTCGGGGTGTCAGTGTATTTGGGTGACAGTGTGTTTGGGTGTCAGTGTGTCGGGGTGTCAGTGTATCGGGGTGTCAGTGTGTCGGGGTGTCAGTGTGTCGGGGTGCCAGTGTGTCGGGGTGTCAGTGTGTCGGGGTGTCCGTGTGTCAGAGTGTCAGTGTGTGGGGATGTCATTGTGTCGGAGTGTCAGTGTGTCGGGGTGTCAGTGTGTTGGGATGTCAGGGTGTTTGGGTGTCAGTGTGCCGGGGTGTCAGTGTGTCGGGATGTCAGGGTATTTGGGTGTCAGTGTGGCGGAGTGTCAGTGAGGCGGGGTGACAGTGTGTCGGGGTGTCATTGTTTTGGGGTGTCAGTGTGTCGGGATGTCAGTGTATTTGATGTCAGTGTGTCGGGATGTCAGTGTATCGGGCTGTCAGTGTGTAGGGGTGTCAGTGTATCGGGGTGTCAGTGTATCGGGCTGTCAGTGTGTCGGGGTGTCAGTGTATCGGGCTGTCAGTGTGTCGGGGTGTCAGTGTGTCGGGGTGTCAGTGTGTCGGGGTGTCAGTGTTTCGGGGTGTCAGTGTGTCGGGGTGTCAGTGTGTCGGGGTGTCAGTGTATCGGGCTGTCAGTATATCGGGCTGTCAGTGTGTCGGGGTGTCAGTGTATCGGGCTGTCAGTGTGTCGGGCCATCAGTGTGTCGGGGTGTCAGTGTATCGGGCTGTCAGTGTGTCGGGGTGTCAGTGTGTCGTGGTGTCAGTGTATCGGGGTGTCAGTGTATCGGGGTGTCAGTGTGTCGGGGTGTCAGTGTATCGGGGTGTCAGTGTGTCGGGATGTCAGTGTGTCGGGGTGTCAGTGTGTCGTTGTGTCAGTGTATCGGGGTGTCAGTGTATCGGGGTGTCAGTGTGTCGCGGTGTCAGTGTGTCGGGGTGTCAGTGTGTCGGGGTGTCAGTGTGTCGGGGTGTCAGTGTGTCGCGATGTGAGTGTGTCGGGGTGTCAGTGTGTCGGGGTGTCAGTGTGTCGGGATGTTAGTGTGTCGGGGTGTCAGTGTGTCGGGGTGTTAGTGTATCGGGGTGTCAGTGTGTTGGGGTGTCAGTGTGTCAGGATGTGAGAGTGTCGGGGTGTCAGTGTGTCGGGGTGTCAGTGTTTCAGGGTGTCAGTGTGTCGGGGTGTCAGTGTATCGGGGTGTCAGTGTGTCGGGATGTTAGTGTGTCGGGGTGTCAGTGTGTCGGGGTGTCAGTGTGTCGGGGTGTCAGTGTATCAGGGTGTCAGTGTATTTGGGTGTCAGTGTGTCGGGGTTTCAGTGTGTCGGGGTGTCAGTGTGTCAGGGTGTCAGTGTGTCGGGGTGTCAGTGTGTCGTGGTGTCAGTGTATCAGGGTGTCAGTGTGTCGGGATGTCAGTGTGTCTGGGTGTCAGTGTGTCTGGGTGTCAGTGTGTCGGGGTGTCAGTGTGTCGGGGTGTCAGAGTAACAGGGTGTCAGTGTGTCGGGGTCTCAGTGTGTCGGGGTGTCAGTGTGTCCCGGTGTCAGTGTGTCGGGGTGTCAGTGTGTCAGGGTGTCAGTGTGTCGGGGTGTCAGTGTGTCGGGGTGTCAGTGTGTCGGGGTGTCAGTGTGTCGGGGTGTCAGTGAGTCAGGGTGTCAGTGTGTCGGGGCGTCAGTGTGTCAGGGTGCCAGTGTGTCGGGGTGTCAGTATATCGGGGTGTCAGTGTATCTGGGTGACAGTGTGTCGGGGTCTCAGTGTATCGGGGTGTCAGTGTGTCGGGGCATCAGTGTTTTGGGGTCTCAGTGTGTCGGGGTGTCAATGTGTCAGGGTGTCAGTGTGATGTGGTGTCAGTGTATTGGGGTGTCAGTGTGCTTGGGTGTCAGTGTGACGGCCTGTCAGTGTGTCGGGGTGTCATGGTGTCAGTGTATTTGGGTGCCAGTATATCGGGGTGTCAGTGTGTCGGGGTGTCAGTGTATTGGGGTGTCAGTGTGTCGGCGTGTCAGTGTGTCGGGGTGTCAGTGTATCGGGGTGTCAGTGTGTCGGGGTGTCAGTGTGTCGGGATGTGAGTGTGTCGGGGTGTCAGTGTGTCGGGGTGTCAGTGTGTCGGGATGTTAGTGTGTCGGGATGTCAGTGTATCGGGGTGTCAGTGTATCGGGGTGTCAGTGTGTCGGGGTGTCAGTGTGTCAGGGTGTCAGTGTGTTGGGGTGTCAGTGAATCGGGGTGTGAGTGCGTCAGGATGTCAGTGTGTCGGGATGTTAGTGTGTCGGGGTGTCAGTGTACCGGGGTCTCAGTGTGTCGGGGTGTCAGTGTGTCGGGGTGTCAGTGTGTCGGGTCGTCAGTGTATCGGGGTGTCAGTGTATTTGGGTGTCAGTGTGTCGGAGTCTCAGGGTATCGGGGTGTCAGTGTGTCGGGGTGTCAGTTTATCGGGGTGTCAGTGTGTCGGGGTGTCAGTGTGTTGGGATGTTAGTGTGTCGGGGTGTCAGTGTGTTTGGGTTTCAGTGTGTCGCGGTGTCAGTGTATCGGGGTGTCAGTGTGTCGGGATCTCAGTGTGCTTGGGTGTCAGTGTTTCTGGGTGTCAGTGTGTCGGGGTGTCAGTGTGTCGGGGTGTCAGTGTAACAGGGTGTCAGTGTGTCGGTGTCTCAGTGTGTCGGGGTGTCAGTGTGTCCCGGTGTCAGTGTGTCAGGGTGTCAGTGTGTCGGGGTGTCAGTGTGTCGGGGTGTCAGTGAGTCAGGGTGTCAGTGTGTCGGGGCGTCAGTGTGTCGGGTGTCAGTGTTTCGGGGTGTCAGTATATTGGGGTGTTAGTGTATCTGGGTGTCAGTGTGTCGGGGTGTCAGTGTGTCGGGGCGTCAGTGTATTGGGGTGTCAGTGTGTCGGGGTGTCAGTGTATCGGGGTGTCAGTTTGTCAGGATGTCAGTGTGTCTGGGTGTCAGTGTGTCTGGGTTTCAGTGTGTCGGGGTGTCAGTGTGTCGGGGTGTCAGTGTAACAGGGTGTCAGTGTGTCGGGGTCTCAGTGTGTCGGGGTGTCAGTGTGTCCCGGTGTCAGTGTGTCGGGGTGTCAGTGTGTCAGGGTGTCAGTGTGTCGGGGTGTCAGTGTGTCGGGGTGTCAGTGAGTCAGGGTGTCAGTGTGTCGGGGCATCAGTGTGTCAGGGTGTCAGTGTGTCGGGGTGTCAGTATATCGGGGTGTCAGTGTATCTGCGTGTCAGTGTGTCGGGGTCTCAGTGTATCGGGGTGTCAGTGTGTCGGGGCGTCAGTGTGTCGGGGTTTCAGTTTGTCGGGGTGTCAGTGTGTCAGGGTGTCAGTGTGACGTGGTGTCAGTGTGTCGGGGTGTCAGTGTATCGGGGTGTCTGTGTGTCGGGGTGTCAGTGTGTCAGGATGTGAGTGTGTCGGGGCGTCAGTGTGTCGGGGTGCCAGTGTGTCGGGATGTTAGTGTGTCGGGGTGTCAGTGTGTCGGGGTGTCAGTGCATCGGGGTGTCAGTGTATTTGTGTGTCAGTGTGTCGGGGTGTCAGTGTGTCGGGGTGTCAGTGTATCTGGGTGTCAGTGTGTCGGGGTGCCAGTGTGTCGCGATGTTAGTGTGTCGGGGTGTCAGTGTGTCGGGGTGTCAGTGCATCGGGGTGTCAGTGTATTTGGGTGTCAGTGTGTCGGGGTGTCAGTGTGTCGGGGTGTCAGTGCATCGGGGTGTCAGTGTATTTGTGTGTCAGTGTATCAGGTTGTCAGTGTGTCGGGATGTCAGTGTGTCAGTGTGTCAGTGTGTCGGGGTGTCAGTGTGTCGGGGTGTCAGTGTGTGGGGATGTCATTGTGTCAGAGTGTCAGTGTGTCGGGGTGTCATGTTGTTGGGATGTCAGGGTGTTTGGGTGTCAGTGTGTCGGGGTGTCAGTGTGTCGGGATGTCAGGGTATTTGGGTGTCAGTGTGGCGGGGTGTCAGTGAGGCGGGGTGACAGTGTGTCGGGGTGTCAGTGTTTTGGGGTGTCAGTGTTTCGGGGTGTCAGTGTGTCGGGGTGTCAGTGTGTCGGGGTGTCAGTGTGTCAGCCTGTCAGTGTGTCGGGGACTCAGTGTGTCGGGGTGTCAGTGTGTCGTGGTGTCAGCGTTTCGGGGTGTCAGTGTGTCGTGGTGTCAGTGTGTCGGAGTGTCAGTGTGTCAGGGTGTCAGTGAGTCGTGGTGTCAGTATATTTGGGTGTCAGTGTGCTTGGGTGTCAGGTTGTCGGGGTGTCAGTGTGTCGGGGTGTCAGTGTATCGGGGTGTCAGTGTGTCAGGGTGTCAGTGTATTTGGGTGTCAGTGTGTTTGGGTGTCAGTGTATCGGGGTGTCAGTGTGTTGGGATGTCAGTGCGTCGGGGTGTCAGTGTATCGGGGTGTCAGTGTGTCGGGGTGTCAATGTGTCAGGGTGTCAGTGTGATGTGGTGTCAGTGTATTGGGGTGTCAGTGTGCTTGGGTGTCAGTGTGACGGCCTGTCAGTGTGTCGGGGTGTCATGGTGTCAGTGTATTTGGGTGTCAGTATATCGGGGTGTCAGTGTGTCGGGGTGTCAGTGTATTGGGGTGTCAGTGTGTCGGCGTGTCAGTGTGTCGGGGTGTCAGTGTATCGGGGTGTCAGTGTGTCGGGGTGTCAGTGTGTCGGGATGTGAGTGTGTCGGGGTGTCAGTGTGTCGGGGTGTCAGTGTGTCGGGATGTTAGTGTGTCGGGATGTCAGTGTATCGGGGTGTCAGTGTATCGGGGTGTCAGTGTGTCGGGGTGTCAGTGTGTCAGGGTGTCAGTGTATTGGGGTGTCAGTGAATCGGGGTGTGAGTGCGTCAGGATGTCAGTGTGTCGGGATGTTAGTGTGTCGGGGTGTCAGTGTACCGGGGTCTCAGTGTGTCGGGGTGTCAGTGTGTCGGGGTGTCAGTGTGTCGGGTCGTCAGTGTATCGGGGTGTCAGTGTATTTGGGTGTCAGTGTGTCGGAGTCTCAGGGTATCGGGGTGTCAGTGTGTCGGGGTGTCAGTTTATCGGGGTGTCAGTGTGTCGGGGTGTCAGTGTGTTGGGATGTTAGTGTGTCGGGGTGTCAGTGTGTTTGGGTTTCAGTGTGTCGCGGTGTCAGTGTATCGGGGTGTCAGTGTGTCGGGATCTCAGTGTGCTTGGGTGTCAGTGTTTCTGGGTGTCAGTGTGTCGGGGTGTCAGTGTGTCGGGGTGTCAGTGTAACAGGGTGTCAGTGTGTCGGTGTCTCAGTGTGTCGGGGTGTCAGTGTGTCCCGGTGTCAGTGTGTCAGGGTGTCAGTGTGTCGGGGTGTCAGTGTGTCGGGGTGTCAGTGAGTCAGGGTGTCAGTGTGTCGGGGCGTCAGTGTGTCGGGTGTCAGTGTTTCGGGGTGTCAGTATATTGGGGTGTTAGTGTATCTGGGTGTCAGTGTGTCGGGGTGTCAGTGTGTCGGGGCGTCAGTGTATTGGGGTGTCAGTGTGTCGGGGTGTCAGTGTATCGGGGTGTCAGTTTGTCAGGATGTCAGTGTGTCTGGGTGTCAGTGTGTCTGGGTTTCAGTGTGTCGGGGTGTCAGTGTGTCGGGGTGTCAGTGTAACAGGGTGTCAGTGTGTCGGGGTCTCAGTGTGTCGGGGTGTCAGTGTGTCCCGGTGTCAGTGTGTCGGGGTGTCAGTGTGTCAGGGTGTCAGTGTGTCGGGGTGTCAGTGTGTCGGGGTGTCAGTGAGTCAGGGTGTCAGTGTGTCGGGGCATCAGTGTGTCAGGGTGTCAGTGTGTCGGGGTGTCAGTATATCGGGGTGTCAGTGTATCTGCGTGTCAGTGTGTCGGGGTCTCAGTGTATCGGGGTGTCAGTGTGTCGGGGCGTCAGTGTGTCGGGGTTTCAGTTTGTCGGGGTGTCAGTGTGTCAGGGTGTCAGTGTGACGTGGTGTCAGTGTGTCGGGGTGTCAGTGTATCGGGGTGTCAGTGTGTCGGGGTGTCAGTGTGTCAGGATGTGAGTGTGTCGGGGCGTCAGTGTGTCGGGGTGCCAGTGTGTCGGGATGTTAGTGTGTCGGGGTGTCAGTGTGTCGGGGTGTCAGTGCATCGGGGTGTCAGTGTATTTGTGTGTCAGTGTGTCGGGGTGTCAGTGTGTCGGGGTGTCAGTGTATCTGGGTGTCAGTGTGTCGGGGTGCCAGTGTGTCGCGATGTTAGTGTGTCGGGGTGTCAGTGTGTCGGGGTGTCAGTGCATCGGGGTGTCAGTGTATTTGGGTGTCAGTGTGTCGGGGTGTCAGTGTGTCGGGGTGTCAGTGCATCGGGGTGTCAGTGTATTTGTGTGTCAGTGTATCAGGTTGTCAGTGTGTCGGGATGTCAGTGTGTCAGTGTGTCAGTGTGTCGGGGTGTCAGTGTGTCGGGGTGTCAGTGTGTGGGGATGTCATTGTGTCAGAGTGTCAGTGTGTCGGGGTGTCATGTTGTTGGGATGTCAGGGTGTTTGGGTGTCAGTGTGTCGGGGTGTCAGTGTGTCGGGATGTCAGGGTATTTGGGTGTCAGTGTGGCGGGGTGTCAGTGAGGCGGGGTGACAGTGTGTCGGGGTGTCAGTGTTTTGGGGTGTCAGTGTTTCGGGGTGTCAGTGTGTCGGGGTGTCAGTGTGTCGGGGTGTCAGTGTGTCGGCCTGTCAGTGTGTCGGGGACTCAGTGTGTCGGGGTGTCAGTGTGTCGTGGTGTCAGCGTTTCGGGGTGTCAGTGTGTCGTGGTGTCAGTGTGTCGGAGTGTCAGTGTGTCAGGGTGTCAGTGAGTCGTGGTGTCAGTATATTTGGGTGTCAGTGTGCTTGGGTGTCAGGTTGTCGGGGTGTCAGTGTGTCGGGGTGTCAGTGTATCGGGGTGTCAGTGTGTCAGGGTGTCAGTGTATTTGGGTGTCAGTGTGTTTGGGTGTCAGTGTATCGGGGTGTCAGTGTGTTGGGATGTCAGTGCGTCGGGGTGTCAGTGTATCGGGGTGTCAGTGTGTCGGGGTGTCAGTGTGTTCGGATGTTAGTGTGTCGGGGTGTCAATGTATCAGGGTGTCAGTGTGTCGGGGTGTCAGTGTGTCGGGATGTTAGTGTGTCGGGGTGTCAGTGTATCTGGGTCTCAGTGTGTCAGTGTGTCAGTGTATCTGGGTCTCAGTGTGTCAAGGTGTCAGTCTAACAGGGTGTCAGTGTATCGCGGTGTCAGTGTATCGGAGTGTCAGTGTGTCGGGGTGTCAGTGTGTCGGGGTGCAACTGTGTCGGGGTGTCAGTGTATCAGGGTGTCAGTGTGTCAGGGTGCCAGTGTGTTGAGGTGTCAGTGTGTCGTGGTGTCAGTGTGTCGGGGTGTCTGTGTGTCAGGGTGTCAGTGTGTCGTGGTGTCAGTGTATTTGGGTGTCAGTGTGCTTGGGTGTCAGGTTGTCGGGGTGTCAGTGTGTCGGGGTGTCAGTGTGTCGGGGTGTCAGTGTGTTAGGGTGTCAGTGTATTTGGGTGTCAGTGTGTTTGGGTGTCAGTGTATCGGGGTGTCAGTGTGTCGGGATGTCAGTGTGTCGGGGTGTCAGTGTATCGGGGTGTCAGTGTGTCGGGGTGTCAGTGTGTTGGGATGTTAGTGTGTCGTGGTGTCAATGTATCAGGGTGTCAGTGTGTCGGGGTGTCAGTGTGTCGGGATGTTAGTGTGTCGGGGTGTCAGTGTCTTTGGGTTTCAGTGTGTCGCGGTGTCAGTGTATCGGGGTGTCAGTGTGTCGGGATCTCAGTGTGTCTGGGTGTCAGTGTTTCTGGGTGTCAGTGTGTCGGGGTGTCAGTGTGTCGGGGTGTCAGTGTAACAGGGTGTCAGTGTGTCGGGGTCTCAGTGTGTCGGGGTGTCAGTGCGTCCCGGTGTCAGTGTGTCAGGGTGTCAGTGTGTCGGGGTGTCAGTGTGTCGGGGTGTCAGTGAGTCAGGGTGTCAGTGTGTCGGGGCGTCAGTGTGTCGGGTGTCAGTGTGTCGGGGTGTCAGTATATCGGGGTGTTTGTGTATCGGGGTGTCAGTGTTTCGGGGTGTCAGTGTGTCGGGGTGTCAGTGTGTCGGGGCGTCAGTGTATTGGGGTGTCAGTGTGTCGGGGTGTCAGGGTGTCGGGGTGTCAGTGTATCGGGGTGTCAGTGTGTCGGGGTGTCAGTGTGTCGGGATGTGAGTGTTTCGGGGTGTCAGTGTGTCGGGGTGTCAGTGTGTCGGGTTGTTAGTGGGTCGGGGTGTCAGTGTGTCGGGGTGTGAGTGTGTCGGGATGTCAGTGTGTCGGGGTGTCAGTGTGTCGGGGTTTCAGTATATCGGGGTGTCAGTGTATTTGGGTGTCAGTGTGTCGGGGTGTCAGTGTGTCGGGGTGCCAATGTATCGGGGTGTCAGTGTGTCGGGATCTCAGTGTGTCGGGGTGTCAGTGTGTCGGAGTGTCAGTGTGTCGGGGTGTCAGTGTATCGGAGTGTCAGCGTGTCGGGGTGTCAGTGTATCGGGGTGTCAGTGTATTTGGGTGTTTGTGTGTTTGGATTTAAGTGTGTCGCGGTGTCAGTGTATCGGGGTGTCAGTGTATCGGGGTGTCAGTGTATTTGGGTGTCAGTGTATCAGGTTGTCAGTGTGTCGGGATGTCAGTGTGTCAGTGTGTCAGTGTGTCGGGGTGTCCGTGTGTCGGAATGTCAGTGTGTGGGGATGTCATTGTGTCGGAGTGTCAGTGTGTCGGGGTGTCATGTTGTTGGGATGTCAGGGTGTTTGGGTGTCAGTGTGTCGGGGTGTCAGTGTGTCGGGATGTCAGGGTATTTGGGTGTCAGTGTGGCGAGGTGTAAGTGAGGCGGGGTGACAGTGTGTCGGGGTGTCAGTGTTTCGGGGTGTCAGTGTGTCGGGGTGTCAGTGTGTCGGGGTGTCAGTGCATTTGGGTGTCAGTGTGTCGGGGTGTCAGTGTGTCCCGGTGTCAGTGTGTCGGGGTGTCAGTGTGTCAGGGTGTCAGTGTGTTGGGGCGTCAGTGTGTCAGGGTGTCAGTGTGTCGGGGTGTCAGTATATCGGGGTGTCAGTGTATCTGGGTGTCAGTGTGTCGGGGTGCCACTGTGTCGGGGTGTCAGTGTATCAGGGTGTCAGTGTGTCAGGGTGCCAGTGTGTTGAGGTGTCAGTGTGTCGGGGTGTCAGTGTGTCGGGATGTTAGTGTGTCGGGGTGTCACTGTATCGGGGTGTGAGTGTGTTGGGCTGTCAGTGTGTCGGGATGTTAGTGTGTCGGGGTGTCAGTGTACCGGTGTCTCAGTGTGTCGGGGTGTCAGTGTGTCGGGGTGTCAGTGAGTCAGGGTGTCAGTGTGTTGGGGCGTCAGTGTGTCAGGGTGTCAGTGTGTCGGGGTCTCAGTATATCGGGGTGTCAGTGTATCAGGTTGTCAGTGTGTCGGGGTATCAGTGTGTCGGGGTGTCTGTGTATCGGGGTGTCAGTGTGTCGGTGTGTCAGTGTATTTGGGTGTCAGTGTGTCGGGGTGTCAGTGTGTCCCAGTGTCAGTGTGTCGGGGTGTCAGTGTGTCGGGGTGTCAGTGTGTCGGGGTGTCAGTGAGTCAGGGTGTCAGTGTGTTGGGGCGTCAGTGTGTCAGGGTGTCAGTGTGTCGGGGTGTCAGTTTATCGGGGTGTCAGTGTATCAGGTTGTTAGTGTGTCGGGGTGTCAGTGTATTTGGGTGTCAGTGTGTCGGGGTGTCAGTGTGTCCCGGTGTCAGTGTTTCGGGGTGTCAGTGTGTCAGGGTGTCAGTGTGTCGGGGTGTCAGTGTGTCGGGGTGTCAGTGAGTCAGGGTGTCAGTGTGTTGGGGCGTCAGTGTGTCAGGGTGTCAGTGTGTCGGGGTCTCAGTATATCGGGGTGTCAGTGTATCAGGTTGTCAGTGTGTCGGGTTGTCAGTGTATTTGGGTGTCAGTGTGTCAGTGTGTCGGGGTGTCCATGTCTCGGAGTGTCAGTGTGTGGGGATGTCATTGTGTCGGAGTGTCAGTGTGTCGGGGTGTCATGTTGTTGGGATGTCAGGGTATTTGGGTGTCAGTGTGTCGGGGTGTCAGTGTGTCGGGATGTCAGGGTATTTGGGTGTCAGTGTGGCGGGGTGTCAGTGAGGCGGGAAGACAGTGTGTTGGGGTGTCAGTGTATCGGGGAGTCTGTGTGTCAGGGTGTCCGTGTGTCGGGGTGTCAGTGTATCGGGCTGTCAGTGTATCGGGGAGTCTGTGTGTCAGGGTGTCAGTGTGTCGGGGTGTCAGTGTATCGGGGTGTCAGTGTGTCGGAGTGTCAGTGTATCGGGGTGTCAGTGTATCGGGGTCTCAGTTTTGTCGGGGTGTCAGTGTGTCGGGGTGTCAGTGTATTTGGGTCTCAGTGTGTTTGGGTTTCAGTGTGTCGGGGTGTCAGTATATCGGGGTGTCAGTGTGTCGGGGTGTCAGTGTGTTGGGATGTTAGTGTGTCGGGGTGTCAATGTATCAGGGTGTCAGTGTGTCGGGGTGTCAGTGTGTCGGGATGTTAGTGTGTCGGGGTGTCAGTGTATCTGGGTCTCAGTGTGTCAGTGTGTCAGTGTATCTGGGTCTCAGTGTGTCAGGGTGTCAGTCTAACAGGGTGTCAGTGTATCGCGGTGTCAGTGTATCGGAGTGTCAGTGTGTCGGGGTGTCAGTGTGTCGGGGTGCCACTGTGTCGGGGTGTCAGTGTATCAGGGTGTCAGTGTGTCAGGGTGCCAGTGTGTTGAGGTGTCAGTGTGTCGGGGTGTCAGTGTGTCGGGATGTTAGTGTGTCGGGGTGTCACTGCATCGGGGTGTGAGTGTGTTGGGCTGTCAGTGTGTCGGGATGTTAGTGTGTCGGGGTGTCAGTGTACCGGTGTCTCAGTGTGTCGGGGTGTCAGTGTGTCGGGGTGTCAGTGAGTCAGGGTGTCAGTGTGTTGGGGCGTCAGTGTGTCAGGGTGTCAGTGTGTCGGGGTGTCAGTATATCGGGGTGTCAGTGTGTCGGGGTCTCAGTGTGTCGGGGTGTCAGTGTGTCGGGGTCTCAGTGTGTCGGGGTGTCAGTGTGTCGGGGTCTCAGTGTATCGGGGTGTCAGTGTGTCGGGGTCTCAGTGTGTCGGGGTGTCAGTGTGTCGGGCGTCAGTGTGTCGGGGTGTCAGTGTGTCGGGGTGTCAGTGTGTCAGGATGTCAGTGTGACGTGGTGTCAGTGTATTGGGGTGTCAGTGTGTCGGGATGTCAGTGTGTCGGGGTGTCAGTGTATCGGGGTGTCAGTGTGTCGGGGTGTCAGTGTGTTGGGATGTTAGTGTGTCGGGGTGTCAATGTATCGGGGTGTCAGTGTGTCGGGGTGTCAGTGTGTCGGGATGTTAGTGTGTCGGGGTGTCAGTGTATATGGGTCTCAGTGTGTCAGTGTGTCAGTGTGTCAGTGTATCTGGGTCTCAGTGTGTCAGGGTGTCAGTCTAACAGGGTGTCAGTGTATCGCGGTGTCAGTGTATCGGAGTGTCAGTGTGTCGGGGTGTCAGTGTGTCGGGGTGCCACTGTGTCGGGGTGTCAGTGTATCAGGGTGTCAGTGTGTCAGGGTGCCAGTGTGTTGAGGTGTCAGTGTGTCGGGGTGTCAGTGTGTCGGGATGTTAGTGTGTCGGGGTGTCACTGTATCGGGGTGTGAGTGTGTTGGGCTGTCAGTGTGTCGGGATGTTAGTGTGTCGGGGTGTCAGTGTACCGGTGTCTCAGTGTGTCGGGGTGTCAGTGTGTCGGGGTGTCAGTGAGTCAGGGTGTCAGTGTGTTGGGGCGTCAGTGTGTCAGATTGTCAGTGTGTCGGGGTCTCAGTATATCGGGGTGTCAGTGTATCAGGTTGTCAGTGTGTCGGGGTATCAGTGTGTCGGGGTGTCTGTGTATCGGGGTGTCAGTGTGTCGGGGTGTCAGTGTATTTGGGTGTCAGTGTGTCGGGGTGTCAGTGTGTCCCGGTGTCAGTGTTTCGGGGTGTCAGTGTGTCGGGGTGTCAGTGTGTCGGGGTGTCAGTGAGTCAGGGTGTCAGTGTGTTGGGGCGTCAGTGTGTCAGGGTGTCAGTGTGTCGGGGTGTCAGTTTATCGGGGTGTCAGTGTATCAGGTTGTTAGTGTGTCGGGGTGTCAGTGTATTTGGGTGTCAGTGTGTCGGGGTGTCAGTGTGTCCCGGTGTCAGTGTGTCGGGGTGTCAGTGTGTCGGGGTGTCAGTGTGTCGGGGTGTCAGTGAGTCAGGGTGTCAGTGTGTTGGGGCGTCAGTGTGTCAGGGTGTCACTGTGTCGGGGTCTCAGTATATCGGGGTGTCAGTGTATCAGGTTGTCAGTGTGTCGGGTTGTCAGTGTATTTGGGTGTCAGTGTGTCAGTGTGTCGGGGTGTCCATGTCTCGGAGTGTCAGTGTGTGGGGATGTCATTGTGTCGGAGCGTCAGTGTGTCGGGGTGTCATGTTGTTGGGATGTCAGGGTATTAGGGTGTCAGTGTGTCGGGGTGTCAGTGTGTCGGGATGTCAGGGTATTTGGGTGTCAGTGTGGCGGGGTGTCAGTGAGGCGGGAAGACAGTGTGTCGGGGTGTCAGTGTATCGGGGAGTCTGTGTGTCAGGGTGTCAGTGTGTCGGGGTGTCAGTGTATCGGGCTGTCAGTGTATCGGGGAGTCTGTGTGTCAGGGTGTCAGTGTGTCGGGGTGTCAGTGTATCGGGGTGTCAGTGTGTCGGGGTGTCAGTGTATCGGGGTGTCAGTGTATCGGGGTCTCAGTTTTGTCGGGGTGTCAGTGTGTCGGGGTGTCAGTGTATTTGGGTCTCAGTGTGTTTGGGTTTCAGTGTGTCGGGGTGTCAGTATATCGGGGTGTCAGTGTGTCGGGGTGTCAGTGTATCGGGGTGTCTGTGTGTCCGGGTGTCAGTGTGTCGGGTTGTCAGTGTGTCGGGGTGTCAGTGTGTCAGGGATGTCAGTGTGTCTGGGTGTCAGTGTGACTGGGTGTCAGTGTGTCCCGGTGTCAGTGTGTTGGGGTGTCAGTTTAACAGGGTGTCAGTGTGTCGGGGTCTCAGTGTGTGGGGGTGTCAGTGAGTCAGGGTGTCAGTGTGTCGGGGCGTCGGTGTGTCAGGGTGTCAGATTGTCGGGGTGTCAGTATATCGGGGTGTCAGTGTATCTGGGTGTCAGTGTTTCGAGGCGTCAGTGTGTCGGGGTGTCTGTGTTTCGGGGTCTCAGTGTATCGGGGTGTCAGTTTGTCGGGGCGTCAGTGTGTCGGGTTGTCAGTGTGTCGGGGTGTCTGTGTATTTGGGTGTCAGTGTGCTTGGGTGTCAGTGTGTCGGGGTGTCAGTGTATTTGGGTGTCAGTGTGTTTGGGTGTCAGTGTGTCGGGGTGTCAGTGTGTTGGGGCCTCAGTGTATTGGGGTGTCAGTGTGTTGGGGTGTCAGTGTGTCGGGGTGTCATGTTGTTGGGATGTCAGGGTGTTTGGGTGTCAGTGTGTCAGGGTGTCAGTGTGTCGGGATGTCAGGGTATTTGGGTGTCAGTGTGGCGGGGTGTCAGTGAGGCAGGGTGACAGTGTGTCGGGGTGTCAGTGTTTCGGGGTGTCAGTGTGTCGGGGTGTCAGTGTGTCAGTGTATCGGGCTGTCGGTGTATCGGGGTCTCAGTGTATCGGGGTGTCAGTGTGTCGGGGTGTCAGTGTGTCGGGGGGTCAGTGTTTCGGGTTGTCTGTGTGTCGGGGTGCCACTGTGTCGGGGTGTCAGTGTATCAGGGTGTCAATGTGTCAGGGTGCCAGTGTGTTGAGGCGTCAGTGTATTGGGGTGTCCGTGTGTCGGAGTGTCAGTGTCTGGGTGTCAGTGCATCGTGGTGTCAGTATATCAGGGTGTCAGTGTATCTGGGTGTCAGTGTGTCGGGGTGTCAGTATATCAGGGTGTCAGTGTATCTGGGTGTCAGTGTGTCGGTGTCAGTGTGTCGGGGTGTCAGTGTGTCGGGGTGTCATTCTACTGGGGTGTCAGTGTGTCGGGGTGTCAGTTTTATGGGGGGTCAGTGTGTCGGGGTGTCAGTGTGCCTGGGTGTCAGTGTATCGGGGTGTCAGTGTGTCAGGGTGTCAGTGTGTCGGGGTGTCAGTGTATCGGGGTGTGTGTGTGTCCGGGTGTCAGTGTGTCAGGTTGGCAGTGTGTCGGGATATCAGTGTGTCTGGGTGTCAGTATGTTGGGATGTCAGTGTGTCGGGGTGCCAGTTTAACAGGGTGTCAGTGTGTCGGGGTGTCAGTGTGTCGGGATGTTAGTGTGTCGGGATGTCAGTGTATCGGGGTGTCAGTGTATCGGGGTGTCAGTGTGTCGGGGTGTCAGTGTGTCGGGGTGTCAGTGAGTCAGGGTGTCAGTGTGTTGGGGCGTCAGTGTGTCAGGGTGTCAGTGTGTCGGGGTGTCAGTTTATCGGGGTGTCAGTGTATCAGGTTGTTAGTGTGTCGGGGTGTCAGTGTATTTGGGTGTCAGTGTGTCGGGGTGTCAGTGTGTCCCGGTGTCAGTGTGTCGGGGTGTCAGTGTGTCGGGGTGTCAGTGTGTCGGGGTGTCAGTGAGTCAGGGTGTCAGTGTGTTGGGGCGTCAGTGTGTCAGGGTGTCACTGTGTCGGGGTCTCAGTATATCGGGGTGTCAGTGTATCAGGTTGTCAGTGTGTCGGGTTGTCAGTGTATTTGGGTGTCAGTGTGTCAGTGTGTCGGGGTGTCCATGTCTCGGAGTGTCAGTGTGTGGGGATGTCATTGTGTCGGAGCGTCAGTGTGTCGGGGTGTCATGTTGTTGGGATGTCAGGGTATTAGGGTGTCAGTGTGTCGGGGTGTCAGTGTGTCGGGATGTCAGGGTATTTGGGTGTCAGTGTGGCGGGGTGTCAGTGAGGCGGGAAGACAGTGTGTCGGGGTGTCAGTGTATCGGGGAGTCTGTGTGTCAGGGTGTCAGTGTGTCGGGGTGTCAGTGTATCGGGCTGTCAGTGTATCGGGGAGTCTGTGTGTCAGGGTGTCAGTGTGTCGGGGTGTCAGTGTATCGGGGTGTCAGTGTGTCGGGGTGTCAGTGTATCGGGGTGTCAGTGTATCGGGGTCTCAGTTTTGTCGGGGTGTCAGTGTGTCGGGGTGTCAGTGTATTTGGGTCTCAGTGTGTTTGGGTTTCAGTGTGTCGGGGTGTCAGTATATCGGGGTGTCAGTGTGTCGGGGTGTCAGTGTATCGGGGTGTCTGTGTGTCCGGGTGTCAGTGTGTCGGGTTGTCAGTGTGTCGGGGTGTCAGTGTGTCAGGGATGTCAGTGTGTCTGGGTGTCAGTGTGACTGGGTGTCAGTGTGTCCCGGTGTCAGTGTGTTGGGGTGTCAGTTTAACAGGGTGTCAGTGTGTCGGGGTCTCAGTGTGTGGGGGTGTCAGTGAGTCAGGGTGTCAGTGTGTCGGGGCGTCGGTGTGTCAGGGTGTCAGATTGTCGGGGTGTCAGTATATCGGGGTGTCAGTGTATCTGGGTGTCAGTGTTTCGAGGCGTCAGTGTGTCGGGGTGTCTGTGTTTCGGGGTCTCAGTGTATCGGGGTGTCAGTTTGTCGGGGCGTCAGTGTGTCGGGTTGTCAGTGTGTCGGGGTGTCTGTGTATTTGGGTGTCAGTGTGCTTGGGTGTCAGTGTGTCGGGGTGTCAGTGTATTTGGGTGTCAGTGTGTTTGGGTGTCAGTGTGTCGGGGTGTCAGTGTGTTGGGGCCTCAGTGTATTGGGGTGTCAGTGTGTTGGGGTGTCAGTGTGTCGGGGTGTCATGTTGTTGGGATGTCAGGGTGTTTGGGTGTCAGTGTGTCAGGGTGTCAGTGTGTCGGGATGTCAGGGTATTTGGGTGTCAGTGTGGCGGGGTGTCAGTGAGGCAGGGTGACAGTGTGTCGGGGTGTCAGTGTTTCGGGGTGTCAGTGTGTCGGGGTGTCAGTGTGTCAGTGTATCGGGCTGTCGGTGTATCGGGGTCTCAGTGTATCGGGGTGTCAGTGTGTCGGGGTGTCAGTGTGTCGGGGGGTCAGTGTTTCGGGTTGTCTGTGTGTCGGGGTGCCACTGTGTCGGGGTGTCAGTGTATCAGGGTGTCAATGTGTCAGGGTGCCAGTGTGTTGAGGCGTCAGTGTATTGGGGTGTCCGTGTGTCGGAGTGTCAGTGTCTGGGTGTCAGTGCATCGTGGTGTCAGTATATCAGGGTGTCAGTGTATCTGGGTGTCAGTGTGTCGGGGTGTCAGTATATCAGGGTGTCAGTGTATCTGGGTGTCAGTGTGTCGGTGTCAGTGTGTCGGGGTGTCAGTGTGTCGGGGTGTCATTCTACTGGGGTGTCAGTGTGTCGGGGTGTCAGTTTTATGGGGGGTCAGTGTGTCGGGGTGTCAGTGTGCCTGGGTGTCAGTGTATCGGGGTGTCAGTGTGTCAGGGTGTCAGTGTGTCGGGGTGTCAGTGTATCGGGGTGTGTGTGTGTCCGGGTGTCAGTGTGTCAGGTTGGCAGTGTGTCGGGATATCAGTGTGTCTGGGTGTCAGTATGTTGGGATGTCAGTGTGTCGGGGTGCCAGTTTAACAGGGTGTCAGTGTGTCGGGGTGTCAGTGTGTCAGGGTGTCAGTGTGTACCGGTGTCATTGTGTCGGGGTCTCAGTGTATCGGGCAGTCAGCGTGTCGGGGTGTCGGGGAGTCGGGGAGTCAGTGTGTCAGGGTGTCAGTGTGTCGGGGAGTCAGTGTGTCGGGGTGTCAGTGTATCGGGGTGTCGGTGGGTCAGTGTGTCGGGGTGTCAGTGTGTCGGGGTGTCCGTTTATCGGGGTGTCAGTGAGTCGGGGTGTCAGTGTGTCGGGGTGTCAGTGTATCGGGGTGTCAGTGTGTCGGTGTGTCAGTGTGTCGGGGTGTCAGTGTGTCGGAGTCTCAGTGTGTCGGGGTGTCAGTGTGTCATGGTGTCAGTGTGTCAGGGTGTCAGTGTATCATGGTGTCAGTGTGTCGGGGTGTCAGTGTGTCGGGGTGTCAGTGTGTCAGGGTGTCAGTGTATCATGGTGTCAGTGTTTCGGCGTTACAGTGTGTCAGTGGGTCAGTGTGTCGGGGTATCAGTGTATCATGGTGTCAGTGTGTCGGGGTGTCAGTGTATCGGGGTGTCAGTGTGTCGGGGTGTCAGTGTGTCGGGTTGTTAGTGTGACGGGGCCTCAGTTTCTCGGGGTGTCAGTGTGTCGGGGTGTCAGTGTATTTGGGTGACACTGTGTTTGGGTGTCAGTGTGCCGGGGTGTCAGTGTATCGGGGTGTCAGTGTGTCGGGGTGTCAGTGTGTCGGTTTGTCAGTGTGTCGGGGTGTCCGTGTGTCGGAGTGTCAGTGTGTCGGGGTGTCAGTGTGTTGGGATGTCAGGGTGCTTGGGTGTCAGTGTGTCGGGGTGTCAGTGTGTCGGGATGTCAGGGTATTTGGGTGTCAGTGTGGCGGGTGTCACTGAGGCGGGCTGACAGTGTGTCGGGGTGTCAGTGTGTTGGGATGTCAGTGTATTTGATGTCAGTGTGTCGGGGTGTCAGTGTGTCGGGGTGTCAGTGTGTCGTGGTGTCAGTATATCGGGGTGTCTGTGTGTCGGGGTGTCAGTGTGTCGGGGTGTCAGTGTATCGGGCTGTCAGTGTATCGGGCTGTCAGTGTATCGGGGTGTCAGTGTGTCGGGATGTCAGTGTATCGGGCTGTCAGTGTATCGGGCTGCCAGTGTGACGGGGTCTCAGTGTATCGGGGTGTCAGTGTTTCGGGGCGTCAGTGTGTCGGGGTGTCAATGTGTCGGGGCGTCAGTGTATTGGGGTGTCAGTGTGTCGGGGTGTCAGTGTATCGGGGTGTCAGTGTATCAGGGCATCAGTGTATCAGGGCGTCAGTGTGTCGGGGCGTCAGTGTGTCGGGTGTAGGTGTATCGGGGCATCAGTGTATCAGGGTGTCAGTGTGTCGGGGTGTCAGTGTGTCGGGGTGTCAGTGTGTCGGGGTGTCAGTGTGTCGGGGTGTCAGTGTATCAGGGCGTCAGTGTGCCGGGGTGTCAGTGTGACGGGGTGTCAGAGTGTCGGGGTGTCAGTGTGTCGGGGTGTCAGTGTGTCGGGGTGTCAGTGTGTCGGGGTGTCAGTGTGTCGGGATGTCAGTGTATCGGAGTGTCAGTGTGTCAGGGTGTCAGTGTGTCGGGGTGTCAGTGTGTTGGGGTGCCTCTGTGTCGGGGTGTCAGTGTATCAGGGTGCCAGTTTGTTGAGGTGTCAGTGTATTGGGGTGTCCGTGTGTCGGAGTGTCAGTGTCTGGGTGTCAGTGCATCGGGGTGTCAGTATATCAGGGTGTCAGTGTATCTGGGTTTCAGTGTGTTGGTGTCAGTGAATCGGGGTGTCAGTGTGTCGGGGTGTCATTCTATTGGGGGGTCAGTGTATCATAGTGTCAGTGTGTCGGGGTGTCAGTGTATCGGGGTGTCAGTGTGTCAGGGTGTCAGTGTGTCGGGGTGTCAGTGTGTCGGGGCGTCAGTGTGTCGGTGTGGAGGTGTATCGGGGCATCAGTGTATCAGGGCGTCAGTGTGTCGGGGCGTCAGTGTGTCGGGGTGTAGGTGTATCGGGGCCTCAGTGTATCAGGGCGTCGGTGTGTCGGGGTGTCAGTGTGTCGGGCTGTCAGTGTGTCGGGGTGTCGGGTAGTCAGTGTGTCGGGGTGTCAGTGTGTCGGGGTGTCAGTGTATCATGGTGTCAGTGTGTCGGGGTGTCAGTGTGTCGGGGTGTCGGTGTGTCGCGGTGTCCGTTTATCGGGGTGTCAGTGGATCGGGGTGTCCGTTTATCGGGGTGTCAGTGTGTCAGGGTGTCGGTGTGTCGGGGTGTCAGTGTGTCGGGGTGTCAGGGGGTCGGGGTGTCCGTTTATCGGGGTGTCAGTGTGTCAGGGTGTCGGTGTGTCGGGGCGTCAGTGTGTCGGGGTGTCAGTGGGTCGGGGTGTCCGTTTATCGGGGTGTCAGTGTGTCAGGGTGTCGGTGTGTCAGGATGTGAGTGTGTCGGGGTCTCAGTGTATTGGAGTGTCAGTGTGTTGGGGTGCCAGTGTGTCGGGGTGCCAGTGTATCGGGGTGTCAGTGTGTCGGTGTGTCAGTGTGTCGGGGTGTCAGTGTGTCGGAGTGTCAGTGTATCGGGGAGTCTGTGTGTCAGGGTGTCAGTGTGTCGGGGTGTCAGTGTATCGGGGTGTCAGTGTGTCGGGGTTTCAGTGTATCGGGGTGTCAGTGTATCGGGGTCTCAGTTTTGTCGGGGTGTCAGTGTGTCGGGGTGTCAGTGTATTTGGGTCTCAGTGTGTTTGGGTTTCAGTGTGTCGGGGTGTCAGTATATCGGGGTGTCAGTGTGTCGGGGTGTCAGTGTATCGGGGTGTCTGTGTGTCCGGGTGTCAGTGTGTCGGGTTGTCAGTGTGTCGGGGTGTCAGTGTGTCAGGGATGTCAGTGTGTCTGGGTGTCAGTGTGACTGGGTGTCAGTGTGTCCCGGTGTCAGTGTGTCTGGGTGTCAGTTTAACAGGGTGTCAGTGTGTCGGGGTCTCAGTGTGTGGGGGTGTCAGTGAGTCAGGGTGTCAGTGTGTCGGGGCGTCAGTGTGTCAGGGTGTCAGATTGTCGGGGTGTCAGTATATCGGGGTGTCAGTGTATCTGGGTGTCAGTGTTTCGAGGCGTCAGTGTGTCGGGGTGTCTGTGTTTCGGGGTCTCAGTGTATCGGGGTGTCAGTGTGTCGGGGCGTCAGTGTGTCGGGTTGTCAGTGTGTCGGGGTGTCAGTGTGTCACGGTGTCAGTGTGACGTGGTGTCTGTGTATTTGGGTGTCAGTGTGCTTGGGTGTCAGTGTGTCGGGGTGTCAGTGTGTCAGGGTGTCATTGTGTCAGGGTGTCAGTGTATTTGGGTGTCAGTGTGTTTGGGTGTCAGTATATCGGGGTGTCAGTGTGTCGGGGCCTCAGTGTATTGGGGTGTCAGTGTGTTGGGGTGTCAGTGTGTCGGGGTGTCATGTTGTTGGGATGTCAGGGTGTTTGGGTGTCAGTGTGTCGGGGTGTCAGTGTGTCGGGATGTCAGGGTATTTGGGTGTCAGTGTAGCGGGGTGTCAGTGAGGCAGGGTGACAGTGTGTCGGGGTGTCAGTGTTTCGGGGTGTCAGTGTGTCGGGGTGTCAGTGTGTCGGGGTGTCAGTGTATCGGGCTGTCGGTGTATCAGGGTCTCAGTGTATCGGGGTGTCAGTGTGTCGGGGTGTCAGTGTGTCGGGGGGTCAGTGTTTCGGGTTGTCTGTGTGTCGGGGTGCCACTGTGTCGGGGTGTCAGTGTATCAGGGTGTCAATGTGTCAGGGTGCCAGTGTGTTGAGGCGTCAGTGTATTGGGGTGTCCGTGTGTCGGAGTGTCAGTGTCTGGGTGTCAGTGCATCGTGGTGTCAGTATATCAGGGTGTCAGTGTATCTGGGTGTCAGTGTGTCGGGGTGTCAGTATATCAGGGTGTCAGTGTATCTGGGTGTCAGTGTGTCGGTGTCAGTGTGTTGGGGTGTCAGTGTGTCGGGGTGTCATTCTACTGGGGTGTCAGTGTGTCGGGGTGTCAGTTTTATGGGGGGTCAGTGTGTCGGGGTGTCAGTGTGCCTGGGTGTCAGTGTATCGGGGTGTCAGTGTGTCAGGGTGTCGGGGTGTCAGTGTATCGGGGTGTGTGTGTGTCCGGGTGTCAGTGTGTCGGGTTGGCAGTGTGTCGGGATATCAGTGTGTCTGGGTGTCAGTATGTTGGGATGTCAGTGTGTCGGGGTGTCAGTTTAACAGGGTGTCAGTTTGTCGGGGTGTCAGTGTGTCAGGGTGTCAGTGTGTACCGGTGTCATTGTGTCGGGGTCGCAGTGTATCGGGCAGTCAGCGTGTCGGGGTGTCGGGGAGTCAGTGTGTCGGGGTGTCAGTGTGTCGGGGAGTCAGTGTGTCGGGGTGTCAGTGTATCGGGGTGTCGGTGGGTCAGTGTGTCGGGGTGTCAGTGTGTCGGGGTGTCCGTTTATCGGGGTGTCAGTGTGTCAGGGTGTCGGTGTGTCGGGGCGTCAGTGTGTCGGGGTGTCAGTGTGTCGGGGTGTCCGTTTATCGGGCTGTCAGTGTGTCAGGGTGTCGGTGTGTCGGGGTGTCAGTGTGTCGGTGTCTCAGTGTGTCGGGATGTTAGTGTGTCGGGGTCTCAGTGTATCGGAGTGTCAGTGTGTCGGGGTGTCAGTGTGTCGGGGTGTCAGTGTATCGGGGTGTCAGTGTGTCAGTGTGTCAGTGTGTCGGGGTGTCAGTGTGTCGGAGTCTCAGTGTGTCGGGGTGTCAGTGTGTCATGGTGTCAGTGTGTCGGGGTGTCAGTGTATCATAGTGTCAGTGTGTCGGGGTGTCAGTGTGTCGGGGTGTCAGTGTGTCAGGGTGTCAGTGTATCATGGTGTCAGTGTGTCGGGGTGTCAGTGTATCATAGTGTCAGTGTGTCGGGGTGTCAGTGTGTCGGGGTTACAGTGTGTCAGTGGGTCAGTGTGTCGGGATATCAGTGTATCATGGTGTCAGTGTGTCGGGGTGTCAGTGTATCGGGGTGTCAGTGTGTCGGGGTGTCAGTGTGTCGGGTTGTTAGTGTGACGGGGCCTCAGTTTCTCAGAGTGTCAGTGTGTCGGGGTGTCAGTGTATCGGGGTGTCAGTGTGTCGGGGTGTCAGTGTGTCGGGTTGTTAGTGTGACGGGGCCTCAGTTTCTCAGAGTGTCAGTGTGTCGGGGTGTCAGTGTATTTGGGTGACACTGTGTTTGGGTGTCAGTGTGCCGGGGTGTCAGTGTATCGGGGTGTCAGTGTGTCGGGGTGTCAGTGTGTCGGTGTGTCAGTGTGTCGGGGTGTCCGTGTGTCGGAGTGTCAGTGTGTCGGGGTGTCAGTGTGTTGGGATGTCAGGGTGTTTGGGTGTCAGTGTGTCGGGGTGTCAGTGTGTCGGGATGTCAGGGTATTTGGGTGTCAGTGTGGCGGGTGTCACTGAGGCGGGCTGACAGTGTGTCGGGGTGTCAGTGTGTTGGGATGTCAGTGTATTTGATGTCAGTGTGTCGGGGTGTCAGTGTGTCGGGGTGTCAGTGTGTCGTGGTGTCAGTATATCGGGGTGTCTGTGTGTCGGGGTGTCAGTGTGTCGGGGTGTCAGTGTATCGGGCTGTCAGTGTATCGGGCTGTCAGTGTATCGGGGTGTCAGTGTGTCGGGATGTCAGTGTATCGGGCTGTCAGTGTATCGGGCTGCCAGTGTGACGGGGTCTCAGTGTATCGGGGTGTCAGTGTTTCGGGGCGTCAGTGTGTCGGGGTGTCAGTGTGTCGGGGCGTCAGTGTATTGGGGTGTCAGTGTGTCGGGGTGTCAGTGTATCGGGGTGTCAGTGTATCAGGGCATCAGTGTATCAGGGCGTCAGTGTGTCGGGGCGTCAGTGTGTCGGGGTGTAGGTGTATCGGGGCATCAGTGTACCAGGGTGTCAGTGTGTCGGGGTGTCAGTGTGTCGGGGTGTCAGTGTGTCGGGGTGTCAGTGTGTCGGGGTGTCAGTGTATCAGGGCGTCAGTGTGTCGGGGTGTCAGTGTGACGGGGTGTCAGAGTGTCGGGGTGTCAGTGTGTCGGGGTGTCAGTGTGTCGGGGTGTCAGTGTGTCGGGGTGTCAGTGTGTCGGGATGTCAGTGTATCGGAGTGTCAGTGTGTCAGGGTGTCAGTGTGTCGGGGTGTCAGTGTGTTGGGGTGCCACTGTGTCGGGGTGTCAGTGTATCAGGGTGCCAGTTTGTTGAGGTGTCAGTGTATTGGGGTGTCCGTGTGTCGGAGTGTCAGTGTCTGGGTGTCAGTGCATCGGGGTGTCAGTATATCAGGTTGTCAGTGTATCTGGGTTTCAGTGTGTCGGTGTCAGTGAATCGGGGTGTCAGTGTGTCGTGGTGTCATTCTATTGAGGGGTCAGTGTATCATAGTGTCAGTGTGCCTGGGTGTCAGTGTATCGGGGTGTCAGTGTGTCAGGGTGTCAGTGTGTCGGGGTGTCAGTGTATCGGGGTGTCAGTGTGTCAGGGTGTCAGTGTGTCGGGTGTCAGTGTATCGGGGTGTGTGTGTGTCCGGGTGTCAGTGTGTCGGGTTGGCAGTGTGTCGGGATATCAGTGTGTCTGGGTGTCAGTATGTTGGGATGTCAGTGTGTCGGGGTGTCAGTTTAACAGGGTGTCAGTGTGTCGGGGTGTCAGTGTGTCAGGGTGTCAGTGTGTACCGGTGTCATTGTGTCGGGGTCTCAGTGTATCGGGCAGTCAGCGTGTCGGGGTGTCGGGGAGTCAGTGTGTCGGGGTGTCAGTGTGTCGGGGAGTCAGTGTGTCGGGGTGTCAGTGTATCGGGGTGTCGGTGGGTCAGTGTGTCGGGGTGTCAGTGTGTCGGGGTGTCCGTTTATCGGGGTGTCAATGTGTCAGGGTGTCGGTGTGTCGGGGTGTCAGTGTGTCGGGGTGTCCGTTTATCGGGTTGTCAGTGTGTCAGGGTGTCGGTGTGTTGGGGTGTCAGTGTGTCGGTGTCTCAGTGTGTCGGGATGTTAGTGTGTCGGGGTCTCAGTGTATCGGAGTGTCAGTGTGTCGGGGTGTCAGTGTGTCGGGGTGTCAGTGTATCGGGGTGTCAGTGTGTCGGTGTGTCAGTGTGTCGGGGTGTCAGTGTGTCGGAGTCTCAGTGTGTCGGGGTGTCAGTGTGTCATGGTGTCAGTGTGTCGGGGTGTCAGTGTATCATGGTGTCAGTGTGTCGGGGTGTCAGTGTGTCGGGGTGTCAGTGTGTCAGGGTGTCAGTGTATCATGGTGTCAGTGTGTCGGGGTTACAGTGTGTCAGTGGGTCAGTGTGTCGGGGTATCAGTGTATCATGGTGTCAGTGTGTCGGGGTGTCAGTGTGTCGGGTTGTTAGTGTGACGGGGCCTCAGTTTCTCGGGATGTCAGTGTGTCGGGGTGTCAGTGTATTTGGGTGACACTGTGTTTGGGTGTCAGTGTGCCGGGGTGTCAGTGTATCGGGGTGTCAGTGTGTCGGGGTGTCAGTGTGTCGGTGTGTCAGTGTGTCGGGGTGTCAGTGTGTTGGGATGTCAGGGTGTTTGGGTGTCAGTGTGTCGGGGTGGCAGTGTGTCGGGATGTCAGGGTATTTGGGTGTCAGTGTGGCGGGTGTCACTGAGGCGGGCTGACAGTGTGTCGGGGTGTCAGTGTGTTGGGATGTCAGTGTATTTGATGTCAGTGTGTCGGGGTGTCAGTGTGTCGGGGTGTCAGTGTGTCGTGGTGTCAGTATATCGGGGTGTCTGTGTGTCGGGGTGTCAGTGTATCGGGCTGTCAGTGTATCGGGCTGTCAGTGTATCGGGGTGTCAGTGTGTCGGGATGTCAGTGTATCGGGCTGTCAGTGTATCGGGCTGCCAGTGTGACGGGGTCTCAGTGTATCGGGGTGTCAGTGTTTCGGGGCGTCAGTGTGTCGGGGTGTCAGTGTGTCGGGGCATCAGTGTATTGGGGTGTCAGTGTGTCGGGGTGTCAGTGTATCGGGGTGTCAGTGTATCAGGGCATCAGTGTATCAGGGCGTCAGTGTGTCGGGGCGTCAGTGTGTCGGGGTGTAGGTGTATCGGGGCATCAGTGTATCAGGGTGTCAGTGTGTCGGGTGTCAGTGTGTCGGGGTGTCAGTGTGTCGGGGTGTCAGTGTGTCGGGGTGTCAGTGTATCAGGGCGTCAGTGTGTCGGGATGTCAGTGTGACGGGGTGTCAGAGTGTCGGGGTGTCAGTGTGTCGGGGTGTCAGTGTGTCGGGGTGTCAGTGTGTCGGGGTGTCAGTGTGTCGGGATGTCAGTGTATCGGAGTGTCAGTGTGTCAGGGTGTCAGTGTGTCGGGGTGTCAGTGTGTTGGGGTGCCACTGTGTCGGGGTGTCAGTGTATCAGGGTGCCAGTTTGTTGAGGTGTCAGTGTATTGGAGTGTCCGTGTGTCAGAGTGTCAGTGTCTGGGTGTCAGTGCATCGGGGTGTCAGTATATCAGGGTGTCAGTGTATCTGGGTTTCAGTGTGTCGGTGTCAGTGAATCGGGGTGTCAGTGTGTCGGGGTGTCATTCTATTGGGGGGTCAGTGTATCATAGTGTCAGTGTGTCGGGGTGTCAGTGTATCGGGGTGTCAGTGTGTCAGGGTGTCAGTGTGTCGGGGTGTCAGTGTGTCGGGGCGTCAGTGTGTCGGTGTGTAGGTGTATCGGGGCATCAGTGTATCAGGGCGTCAGTGTGTCGGGGCGTCAGTGTGTCAGGGTGAAGGTGTATCGGGGCTTCAGTGTATCAGGGCGTCAGTGTGTCGGGGTGTCAGTGTGTCGGGGTGTCAGTGTGTCGGGGCGTCAGTGTGTCGGGGTGTCAGTGTGTCGGGCTGTCAGTGTGTCGGGGTGTCGGGTAGTCAGTGTGTCGGGGTGTCAGTGTGTCGGGGTGTCAGTGTGTCGGGGTGTCCGTTTATCGGGGTGTCAGTGTGTCAGGGTGTCGGGGTGTCAGTGTGTCCGGGTGTCAGTGGGTCGGGGTGTCCGTTTATCGGGGTGTCAGTGTGTCAGGGTGTCGGTGTGTCGGGGTGTCAGTGTGTGAGGATGTGAGTGTGTCGGTGACTCAGTGTGTCAGGATGTGAGTGTGTCGGGGTCTCAGTGTATTGGAGTGTCAGTGTGTTGGGGTGCCAGTGTGTCGGGGTGTCAGTGTGTCGGGGTGTCAGTGTATCGGGGTGTCAGTGTGTCGGTGTGTCAGTGTGTCGGGGTGTCAGTGTGTCGGAGTGTCAGTGTATCGGGGAGTCTGTGTGTCAGGGTGTCAGGGTGTCAGTGTGTCGGGGTGTCAGTGTGTCAGGGTGTCAGTGTGTCGGGGTGTCAGTGTATCGGGGTGTCAGTGTGTCGGGATGTTAGTGTGTCGGGGTGTCAGTGTATTTGGGTCTCAGTGTGTTTGGGTTTCAGTGTGTCGGGGTGTCAGTATATCGGGGTGTCAGTGTGTCGGGGTGTCAGTGTATCGGGGTGTCTGTGTGTCCGGGTGTCAGTGTGTCGGGTTGTCAGTGTGTCGGGGTGTCAGTGTGTCAGGGATGTCAGTGTGTCTGGGTGTCAGTGTGACTGGGTGTCAGTGTGTCCCGGTGTCAGTGTGTCTGGGTGTCAGTTTAACAGGGTGTCAGTGTGTCGGGGTCTCAGTGTGTGGGGGTGTCAGTGAGTCAGGGTGTCAGTGTGTCGGGGCGTCAGTGTGTCAGGGTGTCAGATTGTCGGGGTGTCAGTATATCGGGGTGTCAGTGTATCTGGGTGTCAGTGTTTCGAGGCGTCAGTGTGTCGGGGTGTCTGTGTTTCGGGGTCTCAGTGTATCGGGGTGTCAGTGTGTCGGGGCGTCAGTGTGTCGGGTTGTCAGTGTGTCGGGGTGTCAGTGTGTCACGGTGTCAGTGTGACGTGGTGTCTGTGTATTTGGGTGTCAGTGTGCTTGGGTGTCAGTGTGTCGGGGTGTCAGTGTGTCAGGGTGTCATTGTGTCAGGGTGTCAGTGTGTTTGGGTGTCAGTATATCGGGGTGTCAGTGTGTCGGGGCCTCAGTGTATTGGGGTGTCAGTGTGTTGGGGTGTCAGTGTGTCGGGGTGTCATGTTGTTGGGATGTCAGGGTGTTTGGGTGTCAGTGTGTCGGGGAGTCAGTGTGTCGGGGTGTCAGTGTATCGGGGTGTCGGTGGGTCAGTGTGTCGGGGTGTCAGTGTGTCGGGGTGTCCGTTTATCGGGGTGTCAGTGTGTCAGGGTGTCGGTGTGTCGGGGCGTCAGTGTGTCGGGGTGTCAGTGTGTCGGGGTGTCCGTTTATCGGGCTGTCAGTGTGTCAGGGTGTCGGTGTGTCGGGGTGTCAGTGTGTCGGTGTCTCAGTGTGTCGGGATGTTAGTGTGTCAGGGTCTCAGTGTATCGGAGTGTCAGTGTGTCGGGGTGTCAGTGTGTCGGGGTGTCAGTGTATCGGGGTGTCAGTGTGTCGGTGTGTCAGTGTGTCGGGGTGTCAGTGTGTCGGAGTCTCAGTGTGTCGGGGTGTCAGTGTGTCATGGTGTCAGTGTGTCGGGGTGTCAGTGTATCATAGTGTCAGTGTGTCGGGGTGTCAGTGTGTCGGGGTGTCAGTGTGTCAGGGTGTCAGTGTATCATGGTGTCAGTGCGTCGGGGTGTCAGTGTATCATAGTGTCAGTGTGTCGGGGTGTCAGTGTGTCGGGGTTACAGTGTGTCAGTGGGTCAGTGTGTCGGGATATCAGTGTATCATGGTGTCAGTGTGTCGGGGTGTCAGTGTATCGGGGTGTCAGTGTGTCGGGGTGTCAGTGTGTCGGGTTGTTAGTGTGACGGGGCCTCAGTTTCTCAGAGTGTCAGTGTGTCGGGGTGTCAGTGTATTTGGGTGACACTGTGTTTGGGTGTCAGTGTGCCGGGGTGTCAGTGTATCGGGGTGTCAGTGTGTCGGGGTGTCAGTGTGTCGGTGTGTCAGTGTGTCGGGGTGTCCGTGTGTCGGAGTGTCAGTGTGTCGGGGTGTCAGTGTGTTGGGATGTCAGGGTGTTTGGGTGTCAGTGTGTCGGGGTGTCAGTGTGTCGGGATGTCAGGGTATTTGGGTGTCAGTGTGGCGGGTGTCACTGAGGCGGGCTGACAGTGTGTCGGGGTGTCAGTGTGTTGGGATGTCAGTGTATTTGATGTCAGTGTGTCGGGGTGTCAGTGTGTCGGGGTGTCAGTGTGTCGTGGTGTCAGTATATCGGGGTGTCTGTGTGTCGGGGTGTCAGTGTGTCGGGGTGTCAGTGTATCGGGCTGTCAGTGTATCGGGCTGTCAGTGTATCGGGGTGTCAGTGTGTCGGGATGTCAGTGTATCGGGCTGTCAGTGTATCGGGCTGCCAGTGTGACGGGGTCTCAGTGTATCGGGGTGTCAGTGTTTCGGGGCGTCAGTGTGTCGGGGTGTCAGTGTGTCGGGGCGTCAGTGTATTGGGGTGTCAGTGTGTCGGGGTGTCAGTGTATCGGGGTGTCAGTGTATCAGGGCATCAGTGTATCAGGGCGTCAGTGTGTCGGGGCGTCAGTGTGTCGGGGTGTAGGTGTATCGGGGCATCAGTGTATCAGGGTGTCAGTGTGTCGGGGTGTCAGTGTGTCGGGGTGTCAGTGTGTCGGGGTGTCAGTGTGTCGGGGTGTCAGTGTATCAGGGCGTCAGTGTGTCGGGGTGTCAGTGTGACGGGGTGTCAGAGTGTCGGGGTGTCAGTGTGTCGGGGTGTCAGTGTGTCGGGGTGTCAGTGTGTCGGGGTGTCAGTGTGTCGGGATGTCAGTGTATCGGAGTGTCAGTGTGTCAGGGTGTCAGTGTGTCGGGGTGTCAGTGTGTTGGGGTGCCACTGTGTCGGGGTGTCAGTGTATCAGGGTGCCAGTTTGTTGAGGTGTCAGTGTATTGGGGTGTCCGTGTGTCGGAGTGTCAGTGTCTGGGTGTCAGTGCATCGGGGTGTCAGTATATCAGGTTGTCAGTGTATCTGGGTTTCAGTGTGTCGGTGTCAGTGAATCGGGGTGTCAGTGTGTCGGGGTGTCATTCTATTGAGGGGTCAGTGTATCATAGTGTCAGTGTGCCTGGGTGTCAGTGTATCGGGGTGTCAGTGTGTCAGGGTGTCAGTGTGTCGGGGTGTCAGTGTATCGGGGTGTCAGTGTGTCAGGGTGTCAGTGTGTCGGGTGTCAGTGTATCGGGGTGTGTGTGTGTCCGGGTGTCAGTGTGTCGGGTTGGCAGTGTGTCGGGATATCAGTGTGTCTGGGTGTCAGTATGTTGGGATGTCAGTGTGTCGGGGTGTCAGTTTAACAGGGTGTCAGTGTGTCGGGGTGTCAGTGTGTCAGGGTGTCAGTGTGTACCGGTGTCATTGTGTCGGGGTCTCAGTGTATCGGGCAGTCAGCGTGTCGGGGTGTCGGGGAGTCAGTGTGTCGGGGTGTCAGTGTGTCGGGGAGTCAGTGTGTCGGGGTGTCAGTGTATCGGGGTGTCGGTCGGTCAGTGTGTCGGGGTGTCAGTGTGTCGGGGTGTCCGTTTATCGGGGTGTCAATGTGTCAGGGTGTCGGTGTGTCGGGGCGTCAGTGTGTCGGGGTGTCAGTGTGTCGGGGTGTCCGTTTATCGGGTTGTCAGTGTGTCAGGGTGTCGGTGTGTTGGGGTGTCAGTGTGTCGGTGTCTCAGTGTGTCGGGATGTTAGTGTGTCGGGGTCTCAGTGTATCGGAGTGTCAGTGTGTCGGGGTGTCAGTGTGTCGGGGTGTCAGTGTATCGGGGTGTCAGTGTGTCGGTGTGTCAGTGTGTCGGGGTGTCAGTGTGTCGGAGTCTCAGTGTGTCGGGGTGTCAGTGTGTCATGGTGTCAGTGTGTCGGGGTGTCAGTGTATCATGGTGTCAGTGTGTCGGGGTGTCAGTGTGTCGGGGTGTCAGTGTGTCAGGGTGTCAGTGTATCATGGTGTCAGTGTGTCGGGGTTACAGTGTGTCAGTGGGTCAGTGTGTCGGGGTATCAGTGTATCATGGTGTCAGTGTGTCGGGGTGTCAGTGTGTCGGGTTGTTAGTGTGACGGGGCCTCAGTTTCTCGGGGTGTCAGTGTGTCGGGGTGTCAGTGTATTTGGGTGACACTGTGTTTGGGTGTCAGTGTGCCGGGGTGTCAGTGTATCGGGGTGTCAGTGTGTCGGGGTGTCAGTGTGTCGGTGTGTCAGTGTGTCGGGGTGTCCGTGTGTCGGAGTGTCAGTGTGTCGGGGTGTCAGTGTGTTGGGATGTCAGGGTGTTTGGGTGTCAGTGTGTCGGGGTGGCAGTGTGTCGGGATGTCAGGGTATTTGGGTGTCAGTGTGGCGGGTGTCACTGAGGCGGGCTGACAGTGTGTCGGGGTGTCAGTGTGTTGGGATGTCAGTGTATTTGATGTCAGTGTGTCGGGGTGTCAGTGTGTCGGGGTGTCAGTGTGTCGTGGTGTCAGTATATCGGGGTGTCTGTGTGTCGGGGTGTCAGTGTATCGGGCTGTCAGTGTATCGGGCTGTCAGTGTATCGGGGTGTCAGTGTGTCGGGATGTCAGTGTATCGGGCTGTCAGTGTATCGGGCTGCCAGTGTGACGGGGTCTCAGTGTATCGGGGTGTCAGTGTTTCGGGGCGTCAGTGTGTCGGGGTGTCAGTGTGTCGGGGCATCAGTGTATTGGGGTGTCAGTGTGTCGGGGTGTCAGTGTATCGGGGTGTCAGTGTATCAGGGCATCAGTGTATCAGGGCGTCAGTGTGTCGGGGCGTCAGTGTGTCGGGGTGTAGGTGTATCGGGGCATCAGTGTATCAGGGTGTCAGTGTGTCGGGTGTCAGTGTGTCGGGGTGTCAGTGTGTCGGGGTGTCAGTGTGTCGGGGTGTCAGTGTATCAGGGCGTCAGTGTGTCGGGGTGTCAGTGTGACGGGGTGTCAGAGTGTCGGGGTGTCAGTGTGTCGGGGTGTCAGTGTGTCGGGGTGTCAGTGTGTCGGGGTGTCAGTGTGTCGGGATGTCAGTGTATCGGAGTGTCAGTGTGTCAGGGTGTCAGTGTGTCGGGGTGTCAGTGTGTTGGGGTGCCACTGTGTCGGGGTGTCAGTGTATCAGGGTGCCAGTTTGTTGAGGTGTCAGTGTATTGGGGTGTCCGTGTGTCAGAGTGTCAGTGTCTGGGTGTCAGTGCATCGGGGTGTCAGTATATCAGGGTGTCAGTGTATCTGGGTTTCAGTGTGTCGGTGTCAGTGAATCGGGGTGTCAGTGTGTCGGGGTGTCATTCTATTGGGGGGTCAGTGTATCATAGTGTCAGTGTGTCGGGGTGTCAGTGTATCGGGGTGTCAGTGTGTCAGGGTGTCAGTGTGTCGGGGTGTCAGTGTGTCGGGGCGTCAGTGTGTCGGTGTGTAGGTGTATCGGGGCATCAGTGTATCAGGGCGTCAGTGTGTCGGGGCGTCAGTGTGTCAGGGTGAAGGTGTATCGGGGCTTCAGTGTATCAGGGCGTCAGTGTGTCGGGGTGTCAGTGTGTCGGGGTGTCAGTGTGTCGGGGCGTCAGTGTGTCGGGGTGTCAGTGTGTCGGGCTGTCAGTGTGTCGGGGTGTCGGGTAGTCAGTGTGTCGGGGTGTCAGTGTGTCGGGGTGTCAGTGTGTCGGGGTGTCCGTTTATCGGGGTGTCAGTGTGTCAGGGTGTCGGGGTGTCAGTGTGTCCGGGTGTCAGTGGGTCGGGGTGTCCGTTTATCGGGGTGTCAGTGTGTCAGGGTGTCGGTGTGTCGGGGTGTCAGTGTGTCAGGATGTGAGTGTGTCGGTGACTCAGTGTGTCAGGATGTGAGTGTGTCGGGGTCTCAGTGTATTGGAGTGTCAGTGTGTTGGGGTGCCAGTGTGTCGGGGTGTCAGTGTGTCGGGGTGTCAGTGTATCGGGGTGTCAGTGTGTCGGTGTGTCAGTGTGTCGGGGTGTCAGTGTGTCGGAGTGTCAGTGTATCGGGGAGTCTGTGTGTCAGGGTGTCAGGGTGTCAGTGTGTCGGGGTGTCAGTGTGTCAGGGTGTCAGTGTGTCGGGGTGTCAGTGTATCGGGGTGTCAGTGTGTCGGGATGTTAGTGTGTCGGGGTGTCAGTGTGTCGGGGTGTCAGTGTATCGGGGTGTCAGTGTATTTGGCTGTCAGTGTGTCGGGGTTTCAGTGTGTCGGGGTGTCAGTGTGTCAGGGTGTCAGTGTGTCGGGGTGTCAGTGTGTCGGGGTGTCAGTGTCTCAGGGTGTCAGTGTGTCGGGATGTCAGTGTGTCAGGGTGTCTGTGTATCGGGGTGTCAGTGTGTCGGGGTGTCAGTGTATTTGGGTGTCAGTGTGTCGGGGTGTCAGTGTGTCAGGGTGTCAGTGTGTCAGGGTCTCAGTGTGTCGGGGTGTCAGTGTGTCTGGGTGTCAGTGTGTCGGGGTGTCAGTGTGTCGGGGTGTCAGTGAGTCAGGGTGTCAGTGTGTCGGGGCGTCAGGGTGTCAGTGTGTCGGGGTGTCAGTATATCGGGGTGTCAGTGTATCTGGGTGACAGTGTGTCGTGGTCTCAGTGTATCGGGGTGTCAGTGTGTCGGGGCATCAGTGTGTTGGGGTCTCAGTGTGTCGGGGTGTCAATGTATCATGGTGTCAGTGTGTCGGGGTGTCAGTGTGTCGGGGTGTCAGTGTGTCGGGGTGTCAGTGTATCATGGTGTCAGTGTGTCGGGGTGTCAGTGTGTCAGGGTGTCAGTGTGTCGGGGTGTCAGTGTATCATGGTGTCAGTGTGTCGGGGTGTCAGTGTGTCAGGGTGTCAGTGTGTCGGGGTATCAGTGTATCATGGTGTCAGTGTGGCGGGGTGTCAGTGTATCGGGGTGTCAGTGTTTCAGGTTGTCAGTGTGTCGGGGTGTCAGTGTATTTGGGTGACAGTGTGTTTGGGTGTCAGTGTGTCGGGGTGTCTGTGTATCGGGGTGTCAGTGTGTCGGGGTGTCAGTGTGTCGGGGTGCCAGTGTGTCGGGCTGTCAGTGTGTCGGGGTGTCCGTGCGTCAGAGTGTCAGTGTGTGGGGATGTCATTGTGTCGGAGTGTCAGTGTGTCGGGGTGTCAGTGTGTTGGGATGTCAGGGTGTTTGGGTGTCAGTGTGTCGGGGTGCCAGTGTGTCGGGATGTCAGGGTATTTGGGTGTCAGTGTGGCGGAGTGTCAGTGAGGCGGGGTGACAGTGTGTCGGGGTGTCAGTATTTTGGGGTGTCAGTGTGTCGGGATGTCAGTGTATTTGATGTCAGTGTGTCGGGATGTCAGTGTATCGGGCTGTCAGTGTATCGGGGTGTCAGTGTACCGGGCTGTCAGTGTGTCGGGGTGTCAGTGTATCGGGCTGTCAGTATGTCGGGGTGTCAGTGTGTCGGGGTGTCAGTGTGTCGGGGTGTCAGTGTTTCGGGGTGTCAGTGTGTCGGGGTGTCAGTGTGTCGGGGTGTCAGTGTATCGGGCTGTCAGTATATCGGGCTGTCAGTGTGTCGGGGTGTCAGTGTATCGGGCTGTCAGTGTGTCGGGCCATCAGTGTGTCAGGGTGTCAGTGTTTCGGGCTGTCAGTGTGTCGGGGTGTCAGTGTGTCGGGGTGTCAGTGTATCGGGGTGTCAGTGTATCGGGGTGTCAGTGTGTCGGGGTGTCGGTGTATCGGGGTGTCAGTGTGTCGGGATGTCAGTGTGTCGGGGTGTCAGTGTGTCGGGGTGTCAGTGTGTCGGGGTGTCAGTGTGTCGCAAGGTGAGTGTGTCGGGGTGTCAGTGTGTCGGGGTGTCAGTGTGTCGGGATGTTAGTGTGTCGGGGTGTCAGTGTGTCGGGGTGTCAGTGTATCGGGGTGTCAGTGTGTTGGGGTGTCAGTGTGTCAGGATGTGAGAGTGTCGGGGTGTCAGTGTGTCGGGGTGTCAGTGTTTCGGGGTGTCATTGTGTCGGGGTGTCAGTGTATCGGGGTGTCAGTGTGTCGGGATGTTAGTGTGTCGGGGTGTCAGTGTATTTGGGTGTCAGTGTGTCGGGGTTTCAGTGTGTCGGGGTGTCAGTGTGTCAGGGTGTCAGTGTGTCGGGGTGTCAGTGTGTCGGGGTGTCAGTGTATCAGGGTGTCAGTGTGTCGGGATGTCAGTGTGTCTGGGTGTCAGTGTGTCTGGGTGTCAGTGTGTCGGGGTGTCAGTGTGTCGGGGTGTCAGTGTAACAGGGTGTCAGTGTGTCGGGGTCTCAGTGTGTCGGGGTGTCAGTGTGTCCCGGTGTCAGTGTGTCGGGGTGTCAGTGTGTCAGGGTGTCAGTGTGTCGGGGTGTCAGTGTGTCGGGGTGTCAGTGTGTCGGGGTGTCAGTGTGTCGGGGTGTCAGTGAGTCAGGGTGTCAGTGTGTCGGGGCGTCAGTGTGTCAGTGTGCCAGTGTGTCGGGGTGTCAGTATATCGGGGTGTCAGTGTATCTGGGTGACAGTGTGTCGGGGTCTCAGTGTATCGGGGTGTCAGTGTGTCGGGGCATCAGTGTGTTGGGGTCTCAGTGTGTCAGGGTGTCAGTGTGTTGGGGTCTCAGTGTGTCGGGGTGTCAGTGTGTCAGGGTGTCAGTGTGATGTGATGTCAGTGTATTGGGGTGTCAGTGTGCTTGGGTGTCAGTGTGACGGCCTGTCAGTGTGTCGGGGTGTCAGTGTGTCAGGGTGTCAGTGTATTTGGGTGTCAGTGTGTTTGGGTGTCAGTATATCGGGGTATCAGTGTGTCGGGGTGTCAGTGTATTGGGGTGTCAGTGTGTCGGCGTGTCAGTGTGTCGGGGTGTCAGTGTATTGGGGTGTCAGTGTGTCAGGGTGGCAGTGTGTCGGGGTGTCAGTGTGTCGGGGTGTCAGTGTGTCGGGATGTGAGTGTGTCGGGGTGTCAGTGTATCGGGGTGTCAGTGTGTCGGGGTGTCAGTGTGTCGGGGTGTCTATGTGTCGGGGTGTCAGTGTGTTGGGTGTCGGTGAATCGGGGTGTGAGTGTGTCGGGATGTCAGTGTGTCGGGGTGTCAGTGTGTTGGGTGTCAGTGAATCGGGGTGTGAGTGTGTCGGGGTGTCAGTGTGTCGCGGTGTCAGTGTGTCGGGATGTTAGTGTGTCGGGATGTCAGTGTATCGGGGTGTCAGGGTATCGGGGTGTCAGTGTGTCGGGGTGTCAGTGTGTCGGGGTGTCAGTGTGTTGGGTGTCAGTGAATCGGGGTGTGAGTGTGTCGGGGTGTCAGTGTGTCGGGGTGTCAGTGTGTCGGGATGTTAGTGTGTCGGGATGTCAGTGTATCGGGGTGTCAGTGTATCGGGGTGTCAGTGTGTCGGGGTGTCAGTGTGTCGGGGTGTCAGTGTGTCGGGGTGTCAGTGTATCGGGGTGTCAGTGTGTCGGTGTGTCAGTGTGTCGGGGTGTCAGTGTGTCGGAGTCTCAGTGTGTCGGGGTGTCAGTGTGTCATGGTGTCAGTGTGTCGGGGTGTCAGTGTATCATGGTGTCAGTGTGTCGGGGTGTCAGTGTGTCGGGGTGTCAGTGTGTCAGGGTGTCAGTGTATCATGGTGTCAGTGTGTCGGGGTTACAGTGTGTCAGTGGGTCAGTGTGTCGGGGTATCAGTGTATCATGGTGTCAGTGTGTCGGGGTGTCAGTGTGTCGGGTTGTTAGTGTGACGGGGCCTCAGTTTCTCGGGGTGTCAGTGTGTCGGGGTGTCAGTGTATTTGGGTGACACTGTGTTTGGGTGTCAGTGTGCCGGGGTGTCAGTGTATCGGGGTGTCAGTGTGTCGGGGTGTCAGTGTGTCGGTGTGTCAGTGTGTCGGGGTGTCCGTGTGTCGGAGTGTCAGTGTGTCGGGGTGTCAGTGTGTTGGGATGTCAGGGTGTTTGGGTGTCAGTGTGTCGGGGTGGCAGTGTGTCGGGATGTCAGGGTATTTGGGTGTCAGTGTGGCGGGTGTCACTGAGGCGGGCTGACAGTGTGTCGGGGTGTCAGTGTGTTGGGATGTCAGTGTATTTGATGTCAGTGTGTCGGGGTGTCAGTGTGTCGGGGTGTCAGTGTGTCGTGGTGTCAGTATATCGGGGTGTCTGTGTGTCGGGGTGTCAGTGTATCGGGCTGTCAGTGTATCGGGCTGTCAGTGTATCGGGGTGTCAGTGTGTCGGGATGTCAGTGTATCGGGCTGTCAGTGTATCGGGCTGCCAGTGTGACGGGGTCTCAGTGTATCGGGGTGTCAGTGTTTCGGGGCGTCAGTGTGTCGGGGTGTCAGTGTGTCGGGGCATCAGTGTATTGGGGTGTCAGTGTGTCGGGGTGTCAGTGTATCGGGGTGTCAGTGTATCAGGGCATCAGTGTATCAGGGCGTCAGTGTGTCGGGGCGTCAGTGTGTCGGGGTGTAGGTGTATCGGGGCATCAGTGTATCAGGGTGTCAGTGTGTCGGGTGTCAGTGTGTCGGGGTGTCAGTGTGTCGGGGTGTCAGTGTGTCGGGGTGTCAGTGTATCAGGGCGTCAGTGTGTCGGGGTGTCAGTGTGACGGGGTGTCAGAGTGTCGGGGTGTCAGTGTGTCGGGGTGTCAGTGTGTCGGGGTGTCAGTGTGTCGGGGTGTCAGTGTGTCGGGATGTCAGTGTATCGGAGTGTCAGTGTGTCAGGGTGTCAGTGTGTCGGGGTGTCAGTGTGTTGGGGTGCCACTGTGTCGGGGTGTCAGTGTATCAGGGTGCCAGTTTGTTGAGGTGTCAGTGTATTGGGGTGTCCGTGTGTCAGAGTGTCAGTGTCTGGGTGTCAGTGCATCGGGGTGTCAGTATATCAGGGTGTCAGTGTATCTGGGTTTCAGTGTGTCGGTGTCAGTGAATCGGGGTGTCAGTGTGTCGGGGTGTCATTCTATTGGGGGGTCAGTGTATCATAGTGTCAGTGTGTCGGGGTGTCAGTGTATCGGGGTGTCAGTGTGTCAGGGTGTCAGTGTGTCGGGGTGTCAGTGTGTCGGGGCGTCAGTGTGTCGGTGTGTAGGTGTATCGGGGCATCAGTGTATCAGGGCGTCAGTGTGTCGGGGCGTCAGTGTGTCAGGGTGAAGGTGTATCGGGGCTTCAGTGTATCAGGGCGTCAGTGTGTCGGGGTGTCAGTGTGTCGGGGTGTCAGTGTGTCGGGGCGTCAGTGTGTCGGGGTGTCAGTGTGTCGGGCTGTCAGTGTGTCGGGGTGTCGGGTAGTCAGTGTGTCGGGGTGTCAGTGTGTCGGGGTGTCAGTGTGTCGGGGTGTCCGTTTATCGGGGTGTCAGTGTGTCAGGGTGTCGGGGTGTCAGTGTGTCCGGGTGTCAGTGGGTCGGGGTGTCCGTTTATCGGGGTGTCAGTGTGTCAGGGTGTCGGTGTGTCGGGGTGTCAGTGTGTCAGGATGTGAGTGTGTCGGTGACTCAGTGTGTCAGGATGTGAGTGTGTCGGGGTCTCAGTGTATTGGAGTGTCAGTGTGTTGGGGTGCCAGTGTGTCGGGGTGTCAGTGTGTCGGGGTGTCAGTGTATCGGGGTGTCAGTGTGTCGGTGTGTCAGTGTGTCGGGGTGTCAGTGTGTCGGAGTGTCAGTGTATCGGGGAGTCTGTGTGTCAGGGTGTCAGGGTGTCAGTGTGTCGGGGTGTCAGTGTGTCAGGGTGTCAGTGTGTCGGGGTGTCAGTGTATCGGGGTGTCAGTGTGTCGGTATGTTAGTGTGTCGGGGTGTCAGTGTGTCGGGGTGTCAGTGTATCGGGGTGTCAGTGTATTTGGCTGTCAGTGTGTCGGGGTTTCAGTGTGTCGGGGTGTCAGTGTGTCAGGGTGTCAGTGTGTCGGGGTGTCAGTGTGTCGGGGTGTCAGTGTCTCAGGGTGTCAGTGTGTCGGGATGTCAGTGTGTCAGGGTGTCTGTGTATCGGGGTGTCAGTGTGTCGGGGTGTCAGTGTATTTGGGTGTCAGTGTGTCGGGGTGTCAGTGTGTCAGGGTGTCAGTGTGTCAGGGTCTCAGTGTGTCGGGGTGTCAGTGTGTCTGGGTGTCAGTGTGTCGGGGTGTCAGTGTGTCGGGGTGTCAGTGAGTCAGGGTGTCAGTGTGTCGGGGCGTCAGGGTGTCAGTGTGTCGGGGTGTCAGTATATCGGGGTGTCAGTGTATCTGGGTGACAGTGTGTCGTGGTCTCAGTGTATCGGGGTGTCAGTGTGTCGGGGCATCAGTGTGTTGGGGTCTCAGTGTGTCGGGGTGTCAATGTATCATGGTGTCAGTGTGTCGGGGTGTCAGTGTGTCGGGGTGTCAGTGTGTCGGGGTGTCAGTGTATCATGGTGTCAGTGTGTCGGGGTGTCAGTGTGTCAGGGTGTCAGTGTGTCGGGGTGTCAGTGTATCATGGTGTCAGTGTGTCGGGGTGTCAGTGTGTCAGGGTGTCAGTGTGTCGGGGTATCAGTGTATCATGGTGTCAGTGTGGCGGGGTGTCAGTGTATCGGGGTGTCAGTGTTTCAGGTTGTCAGTGTGTCGGGGTGTCAGTGTATTTGGGTGACAGTGTGTTTGGGTGTCAGTGTGTCGGGGTGTCTGTGTATCGGGGTGTCAGTGTGTCGGGGTGTCAGTGTGTCGGGGTGCCAGTGTGTCGGGCTGTCAGTGTGTCGGGGTGTCCGTGCGTCAGAGTGTCAGTGTGTGGGGATGTCATTGTGTCGGAGTGTCAGTGTGTCGGGGTGTCAGTGTGTTGGGATGTCAGGGTGTTTGGGTGTCAGTGTGTCGGGGTGCCAGTGTGTCGGGATGTCAGGGTATTTGGGTGTCAGTGTGGCGGAGTGTCAGTGAGGCGGGGTGACAGTGTGTCGGGGTGTCAGTATTTTGGGGTGTCAGTGTGTCGGGATGTCAGTGTATTTGATGTCAGTGTGTCGGGATGTCAGTGTATCGGGCTGTCAGTGTATCGGGGTGTCAGTGTACCGGGCTGTCAGTGTGTCGGGGTGTCAGTGTATCGGGCTGTCAGTATGTCGGGGTGTCAGTGTGTCGGGGTGTCAGTGTGTCGGGGTGTCAGTGTTTCGGGGTGTCAGTGTGTCGGGGTGTCAGTGTGTCGGGGTGTCAGTGTATCGGGCTGTCAGTATATCGGGCTGTCAGTGTGTCGGGGTGTCAGTGTATCGGGCTGTCAGTGTGTCGGGCCATCAGTGTGTCAGGGTGTCAGTGTTTCGGGCTGTCAGTGTGTCGGGGTGTCAGTGTGTCGGGGTGTCAGTGTATCGGGGTGTCAGTGTATCGGGGTGTCAGTGTGTCGGGGTGTCGGTGTATCGGGGTGTCAGTGTGTCGGGATGTCAGTGTGTCGGGGTGTCAGTGTGTCGGGGTGTCAGTGTGTCGGGGTGTCAGTGTGTCGCAAGGTGAGTGTGTCGGGGTGTCAGTGTGTCGGGGTGTCAGTGTGTCGGGATGTTAGTGTGTCGGGGTGTCAGTGTGTCGGGGTGTCAGTGTATCGGGGTGTCAGTGTGTTGGGGTGTCAGTGTGTCAGGATGTGAGAGTGTCGGGGTGTCAGTGTGTCGGGGTGTCAGTGTTTCGGGGTGTCATTGTGTCGGGGTGTCAGTGTATCGGGGTGTCAGTGTGTCGGGATGTTAGTGTGTCGGGGTGTCAGTGTATTTGGGTGTCAGTGTGTCGGGGTTTCAGTGTGTCGGGGTGTCAGTGTGTCAGGGTGTCAGTGTGTCGGGGTGTCAGTGTGTCGGGGTGTCAGTGTATCAGGGTGTCAGTGTGTCGGGATGTCAGTGTGTCTGGGTGTCAGTGTGTCTGGGTGTCAGTGTGTCGGGGTGTCAGTGTGTCGGGGTGTCAGTGTAACAGGGTGTCAGTGTGTCGGGGTCTCAGTGTGTCGGGGTGTCAGTGTGTCCCGGTGTCAGTGTGTCGGGGTGTCAGTGTGTCAGGGTGTCAGTGTGTCGGGGTGTCAGTGTGTCGGGGTGTCAGTGTGTCGGGGTGTCAGTGTGTCGGGGTGTCAGTGAGTCAGGGTGTCAGTGTGTCGGGGCGTCAGTGTGTCAGTGTGCCAGTGTGTCGGGGTGTCAGTATATCGGGGTGTCAGTGTATCTGGGTGACAGTGTGTCGGGGTCTCAGTGTATCGGGGTGTCAGTGTGTCGGGGCATCAGTGTGTTGGGGTCTCAGTGTGTCAGGGTGTCAGTGTGTTGGGGTCTCAGTGTGTCGGGGTGTCAGTGTGTCAGGGTGTCAGTGTGATGTGATGTCAGTGTATTGGGGTGTCAGTGTGCTTGGGTGTCAGTGTGACGGCCTGTCAGTGTGTCGGGGTGTCAGTGTGTCAGGGTGTCAGTGTATTTGGGTGTCAGTGTGTTTGGGTGTCAGTATATCGGGGTATCAGTGTGTCGGGGTGTCAGTGTATTGGGGTGTCAGTGTGTCGGCGTGTCAGTGTGTCGGGGTGTCAGTGTATTGGGGTGTCAGTGTGTCAGGGTGGCAGTGTGTCGGGGTGTCAGTGTGTCGGGGTGTCAGTGTGTCGGGATGTGAGTGTGTCGGGGTGTCAGTGTATCGGGGTGTCAGTGTGTCGGGGTGTCAGTGTGTCGGGGTGTCTATGTGTCGGGGTGTCAGTGTGTTGGGTGTCGGTGAATCGGGGTGTGAGTGTGTCGGGATGTCAGTGTGTCGGGGTGTCAGTGTGTTGGGTGTCAGTGAATCGGGGTGTGAGTGTGTCGGGGTGTCAGTGTGTCGCGGTGTCAGTGTGTCGGGATGTTAGTGTGTCGGGATGTCAGTGTATCGGGGTGTCAGGGTATCGGGGTGTCAGTGTGTCGGGGTGTCAGTGTGTCGGGGTGTCAGTGTGTTGGGTGTCAGTGAATCGGGGTGTGAGTGTGTCGGGGTGTCAGTGTGTCGGGGTGTCAGTGTGTCGGGATGTTAGTGTGTCGGGATGTCAGTGTATCGGGGTGTCAGTGTATCGGGGTGTCAGTGTGTCGGGGTGTCAGTGTGTCGGGGTGTCAGTGTGTTGGGTGTCAGTGAATCGGGGTGTGAGTGTGTCGGGGTGTCAGTGTGTCGGGGTGTCAGTGTGTCGGGATGTTAGTGTGTCGGGATGTCAGTGTATCGGGGTGTCAGTGTATCGGGGTGTCAGTGTGTCGGGGTGTCAGTGTGTCGGGGTGTCAGTGTGTTGGGTGTCAGTGAATCGGGGTGTGAGTGTGTCGGGGTGTCAGTGTACCGGGGTCTCAGTGTGTCGGGGTGTCAGTGTGTCGGGGTGTCAGTGTGTTGGGTGTCAGTGAATCGGGGTGTGAGTGTGTCGGGGTGTCAGTGTACCGGGGTCTCAGTGTGTCGGGCTGTCAGTGTGTCGGGGTGTCAGTGTGTCGGGGTGTCAGTGTATCGGGGTGTCAGTGTATTTGGGTGTCAGTGTGTCGGGGTGTCAGTGTGTCGGGGTGTCAGTGTATCGGGGTGTCAGTGTGTTGGGGTGTCAGTGTATTTGGGTGTCAGTGTGTTTGGGTTTCAGTGTGTCGGGGTGTCATTGTGTCAGGGTGTCAGTGTGTCGGGGTGTCAGTGTATCAGGGTGTCAGTGTATTTGGGTGTCAGTGTGTCGGAGTCTCAGGGTATCGGGGTGTCAGTGTGTTTGGGTGTCAGTGTATCGGGGTGTCAGTGTGTCGGGGTGTCAGTGTGTTGGGATGTTAGTGTGTCGTGGTGTCAATGTATCAGGGTGTCAGTGTGTCGGGGTGCCAGTGTGTGGGGATGTTAGTGTGTCGGGGTGTCAGTGTGTTTGGGTTTCAGTGTGTCGCGGTGTCAGTGTATCGGGGTGTCAGTGTGTCGGGATCTCAGTGTGTCGGGGTGTCAGTGTTTCTGGGTGTCAGTGTGTCGGGGTGTCAGTGTGTCGGGGTGTCAGTGTTTCTGGGTGTCAGTGTGTCGGGGTGTCAGTGTGTCGGGGTGTCAGTGTAACAGGGTGTCAGTGTGTCGGGGTCTCAGTGTGTCGGGGTGTCAGTGTGTCCCGGTGTCAGTGTGTCAGGGTGTCAGTGTGTCGGGGTGTCAGTGTGTCGGGGTGTCAGTGAGTCAGGGTGTCAGTGTGGCGGGGCATCAGTGTGTCGGGTGTCAGTGTGTCGGGGTGTCAGTATATCGGGGTGTTAGTGTATCTGGGTGTCAGTGTGTCGGGGTCTCAGTGTATCGGGGTGTCAGTGTTTCGGGGCGTCAGTGTGTCGGGGTGTCAGTGTGTCGGGGCGTCAGTGTGTCTGGGTTTCAGTGTGTCGGGGTGTCAGTATATCAGGGTGTCAGTGTATCTGGGTTTCAGTGTGTCGGTGTCAGTGAATCGGGGTGTCAGTGTGTCGGGGTGTCATTCTATTGAGGGGTCAGTGTATCATAGTGTCAGTGTGCCTGGGTGTCAGTGTATCGGGGTGTCAGTGTGTCAGGGTGTCAGTGTGTCGGGGTGTCAGTGTATTGGGGTGTGTGTGTGTCCGGGTGTCAGTGTGTCGGGTTGGCAGTGTGTCGGGATATCAGTGTGTCTGGGTGTCAGTATGTTGGGATGTCAGTGTGTCGGGGTGTCAGTTTAACAGGGTGTCAGTGTGTCGGGGTGTCAGTGTGTCAGGGTGTCAGTGTGTACCGGTGTCATTGTGTCGGGCTCTCAGTGTATCGGGCAGTCAGCGTGTCGGGGTGTCGGGGAGTCAGTGTGTCGGGGTGTCAGTGTGTCGGGGAGTCAGTGTGTCGGGGTGTCAGTGTATCGGGGTGTCGGTGGGTCAGTGTGTCGGGGTGTCAGTGTGTCGGGGTGTCCGTTTATCGGGGTGTCAGTGTGTCAGGGTGTCGGTGTGTCGGGGCGTCAGTGTGTCGGGGTGTCAGTGTGTCGGGGTGTCCGTTTATCGGGTTGTCAGTGTGTCAGGGTGTCGGTGTGTTGGGGTGTCAGTGTGTCGGTGTCTCAGTGTGTCGGGATGTTAGTGTGTCGGGGTCTCAGTGTATCGGAGTGTCAGTGTGTCGGGGTGTCAGTGTGTCGGGGTGTCAGTGTATCGGGGTGTCAGTGTGTCGGTGTGTCAGTGCGTCGGGGTGTCAGTGTGTCGGAGTCTCAGTGTGTCGGGGTGTCAGTGTGTCATGGTGTCAGTGTGTCGGGGTGTCAGTGTATCATGGTGTCAGTGTGTCGGGGTGTCAGTGTGTCGGGGTGTCAGTGTGTCAGGGTGTCAGTGTATCATGGTGTCAGTGTGTCGGGGTTACAGTGTGTCAGTGGGTCAGTGTGTCGGGGTATCAGTGTATCATGGTGTCAGTGTGTCGGGGTGTCAGTGTATCGGGGTGTCAGTGTGTCGGGGTGTCAGTGTGTCGGGTTGTTAGTGTGACGGGGCCTCAGTTTCTCGGGGTGTCAGTGTGTCGGGGTGTCAGTGTATTTGGGTGACACTGTGTTTGGGTGTCAGTGTGCCGGGGTGTCAGTGTATCGGGGTGTCAGTGTGTCGGGGTGTCAGTGTGTCGGTGTGTCAGTGTGTCGGGGTGTCCGTGTGTCGGAGTGTCAGTGTGTCGGGGTGTCAGTGTGTTGGGATGTCAGGGTGTTTGGGTGTCAGTGTGTCGGGGTGTCAGTGTGTCGGGATGTCAGGGTATTTGGGTGTCAGTGTGGCGGGTGTCACTGAGGCGGGCTGACAGTGTGTCGGGGTGTCAGTGTGTTGGGATGTCAGTGTATTTGATGTCAGTGTGTCGGGGTGTCAGTGTGTCGGGGTGTCAGTGTGTCGTGGTGTCAGTATATCGGGGTGTCTGTGTGTCGGGGTGTCAGTGTGTCGGGGTGTCAGTGTATCGGGCTGTCAGTGTATCGGGCTGTCAGTGTATCGGGGTGTCAGTGTGTCGGGATGTCAGTGTATCGGGCTGTCAGTGTATCGGGCTGCCAGTGTGACGGGGTCTCAGTGTATCGGGGTGTCAGTGTTTCGGGGCGTCAGTGTGTCGGGGTGTCAGTGTGTCGGGGCATCAGTGTATTGGGGTGTCAGTGTGTCGGGGTGTCAGTGTATCGGGGTGTCAGTGTATCAGGGCATCAGTGTATCAGGGCGTCAGTGTGTCGGGGCGTCAGTGTGTCGGGGTGTAGGTGTATCGGGGCATCAGTGTATCAGGGTGTCAGTGTGTCGGGTGTCAGTGTGTCGGGGTGTCAGTGTGTCGGGGTGTCAGTGTGTCAGGGTGTCAGTGTATCAGGGCGTCAGTGTGTCGGGGTGTCAGTGTAACGGGGTGTCAGAGTGTCGGGGTGTCAGTGTGTCGGGGTGTCAGTGTGTCGGGGTGTCAGTGTGTCGGGGTGTCAGTGTGTCGGGATGTCAGTGTATCGGAGTGTCAGTGTGTCAGGGTGTCAGTGTGTCGGGGTGTCAGTGTGTTGGGGTGCCACTGTGTCGGGGTGTCAGTGTATCAGGGTGCCAGTTTGTTGAGGTGTCAGTGTATTGGGGTGTCCGTGTGTCAGAGTGTCAGTGTCTGGGTGTCAGTGCATCGGGGTGTCAGTATATCAGGGTGTCAGTGTATCTGGGTTTCAGTGTGTCGGTGTCAGTGAATCGGGGTGTCAGTGTGTCGGGGTGTCATTCTATTGGGGGGTCAGTGTATCATAGTGTCAGTGTGTCGGGGTGTCAGTGTATTGGGGTGTCAGTGTGTCAGGGTGTCAGTGTGTCGGGGTGTCAGTGTGTCGGGGCGTCAGTGTGTCGGTGTGTAGATGTATCGGGGCATCAGTGTATCAGGGCGTCAGTGTGTCGGGGCGTCAGTGTGTCAGGGTGAAGGTGTATCGGGGCTTCAGTGTATCAGGGCGTCAGTGTGTCGGGGTGTCAGTGTGTCGGGGTGTCAGTGTGTCGGGCTGTCAGTGTGTCGGGGTGTCGGGTAGTCAGTGTGTCGGGGTGTCAGTGTGTCGGGGTGTCAGTGTGTCGGGGTGTCCGTTTATCGGGGTGTCAGTGTGTCAGGGTGTCGGGGTGTCAGTGTGTCCGGGTGTCAGTGGGTCGGGGTGTCCGTTTATCGGGGTGTCAGTGTGTCAGGGTGTCGGTGTGTCGGGGTGTCAGTGTGTCAGGATGTGAGTGTGTCGGTGACGCAGTGTGTCAGGATGTGAGTGTGTCGGGGTCTCAGTGTATTGGAGTGTCAGTGTGTTGGGGTGCCAGTGTGTCGGGGTGTCAGTGTGTCGGGGTGTCAGTGTATCGGGGTGTCAGTGTGTCGGTGTGTCAGTGTGTCGGGGTGTCAGTGTGTCGGAGTGTCAGTGTATCGGGGAGTCTGTGTGTCAGGGTGTCAGTGTGTCGGGGTGTCAGTGTGTCAGGGTGTCAGTGTGTCGGGGTGTCAGTGTATCGGGGTGTCAGGGTGTCGGGATGTTAGTGTGTCTGGGTGTCAGTGTACCGAGGACTCAGTGTTTCAGGGTGCTAGTGTGTCGAGGTGTCAGTGTGTCGGGGTGTCAGTGTATCGGGGTGTCAGTGTATTTGGGTGTCAGTGTGTCGGGGTTTCAGTGTGTCGGGGTGTCAGTGTGTCAGGGTGTCAGTGTGTCGGGGTGTCAGTGTGTCGGGGAGTCAGTGTGTCAGGGTGTCAGTGTGTCGGGATGTCAGTGTGTCGGGGTGTCTGTGTATCGGGGTGTCAGTTTGTCGGGGTGTCAGTGTATTTGGGTGTCACTGTGTCGGGGTGTCAGTGTGTCAGGGTGTCAGTGTGTCAGGGTCTCAGTGTGTCGGGGTGTCAGTGTGTCTGGGTGTCAGTGTGTCGGGGTGTCAGTGTGTCGGGGTGTCAGTGTGTCGGGGTGTCAGTGTGTCGGGGTGTCAGTGTGTCGGGGTGTCAGTGAGTCAGGGTGTCAGTGTGTCGGGGCGTCAGGGTGTCAGTGTGTCGGGGTGTCAGTATATCGGGGTGTCAGTGTATCTGGGTGACAGTGTGTCGGGGTCTCAGTGTATCGGGGTGTCAGTGTGTCGGGGCATCAGTGTGTTGGGGTCTCAGTGTGTCGGGGTGTCAATGTATCATGGTGTCAGTGTGTCGGGGTGTCAGTGTGTCGGGGTGTCAGTGTGTCGGGGTGTCAGTGTATCATGGTGTCAGTGTGTCGGGGTGTCAGTGTATCATGGTGTCAGTGTGTCGGGGTGTCAGTGTGTCAGGGTGTCAGTGTGTCGGGGTATCAGTGTATCATGGTGTCAGTGTGGCGGGGTGTCAGTGTATCGGGGTGTCAGTGTTTCAGGTTGTCAGTGTGTCGGGGTGTCAGTGTATTTGGGTGACAGTGTGTTTGGGTGTCAGTGTGTCGGGGTGTCTGTGTATCGGGGTGTCAGTGTGTCGGGGTGTCAGTGTGACGGGGTGCCAGTGTGTCGGGCTGTCAGTATGTCGGGGTGTCCGTGCATCAGAGTGTCAGTGTGTGGGGATGTCATTGTGTCGGAGTGTCAGTGTGTCGGGGTGTCAGTGTGTTGGGATGTCAGGGTGTTTGGGTGTCAGTGTGTCGGGGTGCCAGTGTGTCGGGATGTCAGGGTATTTGGGTGTCAGTGTGGCGGAGTGTCAGTGAGGCGGGGTGACAGTGTGTCGGGGTGTCAGTGTTTTGGGGTGTCAGTGTGTCGGGATGTCAGTGTATTTGATGTCAGTGTGTCGGGATGTCAGTGTATCGGGCTGTCAGTGTGTCGGGGTGTCAGTGTACCGGGCTGTCAGTGTGTCGGGGTGTCAGTGTATCGGGCTGTCAGTGTGTCGGGGTGTCAGTGTGTCGGGGTGTCAGTGTGTCGGGGTGTCAGTGTTTCGGGGTGTCAGTGTGTCGGGGTGTCAGTGTGTCGGGGTGTCAGTGTATCGGGCTGTCAGTATATCGGGCTGTCAGTGTGTCGGGGTGTCAGTGTATCGGGCTGTCAGTGTGTCGGGCCATCAGTGTGTCGGGGTGTCAGTGTATCGGGCTGTCAGTGTGTCGGGGTGTCAGTGTGTCGGGGTGTCAGTGTATCGGGGTGTCAGTGTATCGGGGTGTCAGTGTGTCGGGGTGTCAGTGTATCGGGGTGTCAGTGTGTCGGGATGTCAGTGTGTCGGGGTGTCAGTGTGTCGGGGTGTCAGTGTGTCGGGGTGTCAGTGTGTCGCAAGGTGAGTGTGTCGGGGTGTCAGTGTGTCGGGGTGTCAGTGTGTCGGGATGTTAGTGTGTCGGGGTGTCAGTGTGTCGGGGTGTCAGTGTATCGGGGTGTCAGTGTGTCGGGGTGTCAGTGTGTCAGGATGTGAGAGTGTCGGGGTGTCAGTGTGTCGGGGTGTCAGTGTTTCGGGGTGTCAGTGTGTCGGGGTGTCAGTGTATCGGGGTGTCAGTGTGTCGGGATGTTAGTGTGTCGGGGTGTCAGTGTATTTGGGTGTCAGTGTGTCGGGGTTTCAGTGTGTCGGGGTGTCAGTGTGTCAGGGTGTCAGTGTGTCGGGGTGTCAGTGTGTCGGGGTGTCAGTGTATCAGGGTGTCAGTGTGCCGGGATGTCAGTGTGTCTGGGTGTCAGTGTGTCTGGGTGTCAGTGTGTCGGGGTGTCAGTGTGTCGGGGTGTCAGTGTAACAGGGTGTCAGTGTGTCGGGGTCACAGTGTGTCGGGGTGTCAGTGTGTCCCGTTGTCAGTGTGTCGGGGTGTCAGTGTGTCAGGGTGTCAGTGTGTCGGGGTGTCAGTGTGTCGGGGTGTCAGTGTGTCGGGGTGTCAGTGAGTCAGGGTGTCAGTGTGTCGGGGCGTCAGTGTGTCAGTGTGCCAGTGTGTCGGGGTGTCAGTATATCGGGGTGTCAGTGTATCTGGGTGACAGTGTGTCGGGGTCTCAGTGTATCGGGGTGTCAGTGTGTCGGGGCATCAGTGTGTTGGGGTCTCAGTGTGTCAGGGTGTCAGTGTGTTGGGGTCTCAGTGTGTCGGGGTGTCAGTGTGTCAGGGTGTCAGTGTGATGTGGTGTCAGTGTATTGGGGTGTCAGTGTGCTTGGGTGTCAGTGTGACGGCCTGTCAGTGTGTCGGGGTGTCAGTGTGTCAGGGTGTCAGTGTATTTGGGTGTCAGTGTGTTTGGGTGTCAGTATATCGGGGTATCAGTGTGTCGGGGTGTCAGTGTATTGGGGTGTCAGTGTGTCGGCGTGTCAGTGTGTCGGGGTGTCAGTGTATCGGGGTGTCAGTGTGTCGGGGTGTCAGTGTGTCGGGATGTGAGTGTGTCGGGGTGTCAGTGTGTCGGGGTGTCAGTGTGTCGGGGTGTCAGTGTGTCGGGGTGTCTGTGTGTCGGGGTGTCAGTGTGTTGGGTGTCGGTGAATCGGGGTGTGAGTGTGTCGGGATGTCAGTGTGTTGGGATGTTAGTGTGTCGTGGTGTCAATGTATCAGGGTGTCAGTGTGTCGGGGTGCCAGTGTGTCGGGATGTTAGTGTGTCGGGGTGTCAGTGTGTTTGGGTTTCAGTGTGTCGCGGTGTCAGTGTATCGGGGTGTCAGTGTGTCGGGATCTCAGTGTGTCTGGGTGTCAGTGTTTCTGGGTGTCAGTGTGTCGGGGTGTCAGAGTGTCGGGGTGTCAGTGTAACAGGGTGTCAGTGTGTCGGGGTCTCAGTGTGTCGGGGTGTCAGTGTGTCCCGGTGTCAGTGTGTCAGGGTGTCAGTGTGTCGGGGTGTCAGTGTGTCGGGGTGTCAGTGAGTCAGGGTGTCAGTGTGTCGGGGCATCAGTGTGTCGGGTGTCAGTGTGTCGGCGTGTCAGTATATCGGGGTGTTAGTGTATCTGGGTGTCAGTGTGTCGGGGTCTCAGTGTATCGGGGTGTCAGTGTTTCGGGGCGTCAGTGTGTCGGGGTGTCAGTGTGTCGGGGTGTCAGTGTAACAGGGTGTCAGTGTGTCGGGGTGTCAGTGTGTCAGGGTGTCAGTGTGTCGGGGTGTCAGTGTGTCGGGGTGTCAGTGATTCAGGGTGTCAGTGTGTCGGGGCGTCAGTGTGTCAGGGTGTCAGTGTGTCGGGGTGTCAGTATATCGGGGTGTCAGTGTATCTGCGTGTCAGTGTGTCGGGGTCTCAGTGTATCGGGGTGTCAGTGTGTCGGGGCGTCAGTGTGTCGGGGTGTCAGTTTGTCGGGGTGTCAGTGTGTCAGGGTGTCAGTGTGACGTGGTGTCAGTGTGTCGGGGTGTCAGTGTATCGGGGTGTCAGTGTGTCGGGGTGTCAGTGTGTCGGGATGTGAGTGTGTCGGGGTGTCAGTGTGTCGGGGTGTCAGTGTGTCGGAGTGTCAGTCTGTCGGGGTGTCAGTTTGTCGGGGTGTCAGTGTGCCAGGGTGTCAGTGTGACGTGGTGTCAGTGTGTCGGGGTGTCAGTGTATCGGGGTGTCAGTGTGTCGGGGTGTCAGTGTGTCGGGGTGTCAGTGCATCGGGGTGTCAGTGTATTTGTGTGTCAGTGTGTCGGGGAGCCTGTGTGTCGGGATGTTAGTGTGTCGGGGTGTCAGTGTGTCGGGGTGTCAGTGTGTCGGGGTGCCAGTGTGTCGGGGTGTCAGTGTGTCGGGGTGTCAGTGTGTCGGGGTGTCAGTGCATCGGGGTGTCAGTGTATTTGTGTGTCAGTGTATCAGGTTGTCAGTGTGTCGGGATGTCAGTGTGTCAGTGTGTCAGTGTGTCGGGGTGTCAGTGTGTCGGGGTGTCAGTGTGTGGGGATGTCATTGTGTCGGAGTGTCAGTGTGTCGGGGTGTCATGTTGTTGGCATGTCAGGGTGTTTGGGTGTCAGTGTGTCGGGGTGTTAGTGTGTCGGGATGTCAGGGTATTTGGGTGTCAGGTTGTCGGGGTGTCAGTGTGTCGGCGTGTCAGTGTATCGGGGTGTGAGTGTGTCAGGGTGTCAGTGTATTTGGGTGTCAGTGTGTTTGGGTGTCAGTGTATCGGGGTGTCAGTGTGTCGGGATGTCAGTGTGTCGGGGTGTCAGTGTATCGGGGTGTCAGTGTGTCGGGGTGTCAGTGTGTTCGGATGTTAGTGTGTCGGGGTGTCAATGTATCAGGGTGTCAGTGTGTTGGGGTGTCAGTGTATCTGGGTCTCAGTGTGTCGGTGTGTCAGTGTATCTGGGTCTCAGTGTGGCAGGGTGTCAGTCTAACAGGGTGTCAGTGTATCGGGGTGTCAGTGTGTCGGAGTGTCAGTGTGTCGGGGTGTCAGTGTGTCATGGTGTCAGTGTGTCGGGGTGTCAGTGTGTCGTGGTGTCAGTGTATTTGGGTGTCAGTGTGCTTGGGTGTCAGTGTGTCGTGGTGTCAGTGTGTCGGGGTGTCAGTGTGTCAGGGTGTCAGTGTGTCGTGGTGTCAGTGTATTTGGGTGTCAGTGTGCTTGGGTGTCAGGTTGTCGGAGTGTCAGTGTGTCGGGGTGTCAGTGTGTCGGGGTGTCAGTGTGTCAGGGTGTCAGTGTATTTGGGTGTCAGTGTGTTTGGGTGTCAGTGTATCGGGGTGTCAGTGTGTCGGGATGTCAGTGTGTCGGGGTGTCCGTGTATCGGGGTGTCAGTGTGTCGGGGTGTCAGTGTGTTGGGATGTTAGTGTGTCGTGGTGTCAATGTATCAGGGTGTCAGTGTGTCGGGGTGTCAGTGTGTCGGGATGTTAGTGTGTCGGGGTGTCAGTGTCTTTGGGTTTCAGTGTGTCGCGGTGTCAGTGTATCGGGGTGTCAGTGTGTCGGGATCTCAGTGTGTCTGGGTGTCAGTGTTTCTGGGTGTCAGTGTGTCGGGTTGTCAGTGTGTCGGGGTGTCAGTGTATCGGGGTGTCAGTGTGTCGGGATCTCAGTGTGTCTGGGTGTCAGTGTTTCTGGGTGTCAGTGTGTCGGGTTGTCAGTGTGTCGGGGTGTCAGTGTAACAGGGTGTCAGTGTGTCGGGGTCTCAGTGTGTCGGGGTGTCAGTGTGTCCCGGTGTCAGTGTGTCAGGGTGTCAGTGTGTCGGGGTGTCAGTGTGTCGGGGTGTCAGTGAGTCAGGGTGTCAGTGTGTCGGGGCGTCAGTGTGTCGGGTGTCAGTGTGTCGGGGTGTCAGTATATCGGGGTGTTTGTGTATCTGGGTGTCAGTGTGTCGGGGTCTCAGTGTATCGGGGTGTCAGTGTTTCGGGGTGTCAGTGTGTCGGGGTGTCAGTGTGTCGGGGCGTCAGTGTATTGGGGTGTCAGTGTGTCGGGGTGTCAGTGTGTCGGGGTGTCAGTGTATCGGGGTGTCAGTGTGTCGGGGTGTCAGTGTGTCGGGATGTGAGTGTTTCGGGGTGTCAGTGTGTCGGGGTGTCAGTGTGTCGGGATGTTAGTGTGTCGGGGTGTCAGTGTTTCGGGGTGTCAGTGTATAGGGGTGTGAGTGTGTCGGGATGTCAGTTTGTCGGGATGTTAGTGTGTCAGGGTGTCAGTGTATTTGGGTGTCAGTGTGTTTGGGAGTCAGTCTATCGGGGTATCAGTGTGTCGGGGTGTCAGTGTACTGGGGTGTCAGTGTGTCGGCGTGTCAGTGTGTCGAGGTGTCAGTGTATCGGGGTGTTAGTGTGTCGGGGTGTCAGTGTGTCGGGGTGTCAGTGTGTCGGGGTGTCAGTGTGTCGGGGTGTCAGTGTGTTGGGTGTCAGTGAATCGGGGTGTGTGTGTGTCGGGATGTCAGTGTGTCGGGGTGTCAGTGTGTCGGGGTGTCAGTGTGTTGGGTGTCAGTGAATCGGGGTGTGAGTGTGTCGGGGTGTCAGTGTGTCGGGGTGTCAGTGTGTCGGGATGTTAGTGTGTCGGGATGTCAGTGTATCGGGGTGTCAGTGTATCGGGGTGTCAGTGTGTCGGGATGTCAGTGTGTCGGGGTGTCAGTGTGTTGGGTGTCAGTGAATCGGGGTGTGAGTGTGTCGGGGTGTCAGTGTGTCGGGGTGTCAGTGTGTCGGGATGTTAGTGTGTCGGGATGTCAGTGTATCGGGGTGTCAGTGTATCGGGGTGTCAGTGTGTCGGGGTGTCAGTGAATCGGGGTGTGAGTGTGTCGGGGTGTCAGTGTACCGGGGTCTCAGTGTGTCGGGGTGTCAGTGTGTCGGGGTGTCAGTGTATCGGGGTGTCAGTGTATTTGGGTGTCAGTGTGTCGGGGTGTCAGTGTGTCGGGGTGTCAGTGTATCGGGGTGTCAGTGTGTTGGGGTGTCAGTGTATTTGGGTGTCAGTGTGTTTGGGTTTCAGTGTGTCGGGGTGTCATTGTGTCAGGGTGTCAGTGTGTCGGGGTGTCAGTGTATCGGGGTGTCAGTGTATTTGGGTGTCAGTGTGTCGGAGTCTAAGGGTAACGGGGTGTCAGTGTGTTTGGGTGTCAGTGTATCGGGGTGTCAGTGTGTCGGGGTGTCAGTGTGTTGGGATGTTAGTGTGTCGTGGTGTCAATGTATCAGGGTGTCAGTGTGTCGGGGTGCCAGTGTGTCGGGATGTTAGTGTGTCGCGGTGTCAGTGTATCGGGGTGTCAGTGTGTCGGGATCTCAGTGTGTCTGGGTGTCAGTGTAACAGGGTGTCAGTGTGTCGGGGTCTCAGTGTGTCGGGGTGTCAGTGTGTCCCGGTGTCAGTGTGTCAGGGTGTCAGTGTGTCGGGGTGTCAGTGTGTCGGGGTGTCAGTGAGTCAGGGTGTCAGTGTGTCGGGGCGTCAGTGTGTCGGGTGTCAGTGTGTCGGGGTGTCAGTATATCGGGGTGTTAGTGTATCTGGGTGTCAGTGTGTCGGGGTCTCAGTGTATCGGGGTGTCAGTGTTTCGGGGCGTCAGTGTGTCGGGGTGTCAGTGTGTCAGGGCGTCAGTGTGTCTGGGTTTCAGTGTGTCGGGGTGTCAGTGTGTCGGGGTGTCAGTGTAACAGGGTGTCAGTGTGTCGGGGTCTCAGTGTGTCGGGGTGTCAGTGTGTCAGGGTGTCAGTGTGTCGGGGTGTCAGTGTGTCAGGGTGTCAGTGTGTCGGGGTCTCAGTGTGTCGGGGTGTCAGTGAGTCAGGGTGTCAGTGTGTCGGGGCGTCAGTGTGTCAGGGTGTCAGTGTGTCGGGGTGTCAGTATATCGGGGTGTCAGTGTATCTGCGTGTCAGTGTGTCGGGGTCTCAGTGTATCGGGGTGTCAGTGTGTCGGGGCGTCAGTGTGTCGGGGAGTCAGTTTGTCGGGGTGTCAGTGTGTCAGGGTGTCAGTGTGACGTGGTGTCAGTGTGTCGGGGTGTCAGTGTATCGGGGTGTCAGTGTGTCGGGGTGTCAGTGTGTCGGGATGTGAGTGTGTCGGGGTGTCAGTGTGTCGGGGTGTCAGTGTGTCGGGGTGTCAGTGTGTCGGGGTGTCAGTTTGTCGGGGTGTCAGTTTGTCGGGGTGTCAGTGTGTCAGGGTGTCAGTGTGACGTGGTGTCAGTGTGTCGGGGTGCCAGTGTATCGGGGTGTCAGTGTGTCGGGGTGTCAGTGTGTCGGGGTGTCAGTGCATCGGGGTGTCAGTGTATTTGTGTGTCAGTGTATCAAGTTGTCAGTGTGTCGGGATGTCAGTGTGTCAGTGTGTCAGTGTGTCGGGGTGTCAGTGTGTCGGGGTGTCAGTGTGTGGGGATGTCATTGTGTCGGAGTGTCAGTGTGTCGGGGTGTCATGTTGTTGGGATGTCAGGGTGTTTGGGTGTCAGTGTGTCGGGGTGTCAGTGTGTCGGGATGTCAGGGTATTTGGGTGTCAGTGTGGCGGGGTGTCAGTGAGGCAGGGTGACAGTGTGTCGGGGTGTCAGTGTTTCGGGGTGTCAGTGTTTCGGGGTGTCAGTGTGTCGGGGTGTCAGTGTGTCGGGGTGTCAGTGTGTCGGCCTGTCAGTGTGTCGGGGTGTCAGTGTGTCGTGGTGTCAGCGTTTCAGGGTGTCAGTGTGTCGTGGTGTCAGTGTGTCGGAGTGTCAGTCTGTCAGGGTGTCAGTGAGTCGTGGTGTCAGTATATTTGGGTATCAGTGTGCTTGGGTGTCAGGTTGTCGGGGTGTCAGTGTGTCGGGGTGTCAGTGTATCGGGGTGTCAGTGTGTCAGGGTGTCAGTGTATTTGGGTGTCAGTGTGTTTGGGTGTCAGTGTATCGGGGTGTCAGTGTGTCGGGATGTCAGTGTGTCGGGGTGTCAGTGTATCGGGGTGTCAGTGTGTCGGGGTGTCAGTGTGTTCGGATGTTAGTGTGTCGGGGTGTCAATGTATCAGGGTGTCAGTGTGTCGGGGTGTCAGTGTGTCGGGATGTTAGTGTGTCGGGGTGTCAGTGTATCTGGGTCTCAGTGTGTCAGGGTGTCAGTCTAACAGGGTGTCAGTGTATCGGGGTGTCAGTGTGTCGGAGTGTCAGTGTGTCGGGGTGTCAGTGTGTCATGGTGTCAGTGTGTCGGGGTGTCAGTGTGTCATGGTGTCAGTGTATTTGGGTGTCAGTGTGCTTGGGTGTCAGTGTGTCGTGGTGTCAGTGTGTCGGGGTGTCAGTGTGTCAGGGTGTCAGTGTGTCGTGGTGTCAGTGTATTTGGGTGTCAGTGTGCTTGGGTGTCAGGTTGTCGGGGTGTCAGTGTGTCGGGGTGTCAGTGTGTCGGGGTGTCAGTGTGTCAGGGTGTCAGTGTATTTGGGTGTCAGTGTGTTTGGGTGTCAGTGTATCGGGGTGTCAGTGTGTCGGGATGTCAGTGTGTCGGGGTGTCAGTGTATCGGGGTGTCAGTGTGTCGGGGTGTCAGTGTGTTGGGATGTTAGTGTGTCGTGGTGTCAATGTATCAGGGTGTCAGTGTGTCGGGGTGTCAGTGTGTCGGGATGTTAGTGTGTCGGGGTGTCAGTGTCTTTGGGTTTCAGTGTGTCGCGGTGTCAGTGTATCGGGGTGTCAGTGTGTCGGGATCTCAGTGTGTCTGGGTGTCAGTGTTTCTGGGTGTCAGTGTGTCGGGTTGTCAGTGTGTCGGGGTGTCAGTGTAACAGGGTGTCAGTGTGTCGGGGTCTCAGTGTGTCGGGGTGTCAGTGTGTCCCGGTGTCAGTGTGTCAGTGTGTCAGTGTGTCGGGGTGTCAGTGTGTCGGGGTGTCAGTGAGTCAGGGTGTCAGTGTGTCGGGGCGTCAGTGTGTCGGGTGTCAGTGTGTCGGGGTGTCAGTATATCGGGGTGTTAGTGTGTCTGGGTGTCAGTGTGTCGGGGTCTCAGTGTTTCGGGGTGTCAGTGTGTCGGGGTGTCAGTGTGTCGGGGCGTCAGTGTATTGGGGTGTCAGTGTGTCGGGGTGTCAGTGTGTCGGGGTGTCAGTGTATCGGGGTGTCAGTGTGTCGGGGTGTCAGTGTGTCGGGATGTGAGTGTTTCGGGGTGTCAGTGTGTCGGGGTGTCAGTGTGTCGGGATGTTAGTGTGTTGGGTGTCAGTGAATAGGGGTGTGAGTGTGTCGGGGTGTCAGTGTGTCGGGGTGTCAGTGAATCGGGGTGTGAGTGTGTCGGGGTGTCAGTGTGTCGGGGTGTGAGTGTGTCGGGGTGTCAGTGTGTCGGGATGTTAGTGTGTCGGGATGTCAGTGTTTCGGGGTGTCAGGGTATCGGGGTGTCAGTGTGTCGGGGTGTCAGTGTGTCGGGGTGTCAGTGTGTTGGGTGTCGGTGAATCGGGGTGTGAGTGTGTCGGGGTGTCAGTGTGTCGGGGTGTCAGTGTGTCGGGATGTTATTGTGTCGGGATGTCAGTGTATCGGGGTGTCAGTGTATCGGGGTGTCAGTGTGTCAGGGTGTCAGTGTGTCGGGGTGTCAGTGTGTTGGGTGTCAGTGAATCGGGGTGTGAGTGTGTCGGGGTGTCAGTGTGTCGGGGTGTCAGTGTGTCGGGATGTTAGTGTGTCGGGGTGTCAGTGTGTCGGGGTGTCAGTGTGTCGGGGTGTCAGTGTGTCGGGATGTTAGTGTGTCGGGATGTCAGTGTTTCGGGGTGTCAGGGTATCGGGGTGTCAGTGTGTCGGGGTGTCAGTGTGTCGGGGTGTCAGTGTGTTGGGTGTCGGTGAATCGGGGTGTGAGTGTGTCGGGGTGTCAGTGTGTCGGGGTGTCAGTGTGTCGGGATGTTATTGTGTCGGGATGTCAGTGTATCGGGGTGTCAGTGTATCGGGGTGTCAGTGTGTCAGGGTGTCAGTGTGTCGGGGTGTCAGTGTGTTGGGTGTCAGTGAATCGGGGTGTGAGTGTGTCGGGGTGTCAGTGTGTCGGGGTGTCAGTGTGTCGGGATGTTAGTGTGTCGGGATGTCAGTGTATCGGGGTGTCAGTGTATCGGGGTGTCAGTGTGTCGGGGTGTCAGTGTGTCGGGGTGTCAGTGTGTTGGGTGTCAGTGAATCGGGGTGTGAGTGTGTCGGGGTGTCAGTGTACCGGGGTCTCAGTGTGTCGGGCTGTCAGTGTGTCGGGGTGTCAGTGTGTCGGGGTGTCAGTGTATCGGGGTGTCAGTCTATTTGGGTGTCAGTGTGTCGGGGTGTCAGTGTGTCGGGGTGTCAGTGTATCGGGGTGTCAGTGTGTTGGGGTGTCAGTGTATTTGGGTGTCAGTGTGTTTGGGTTTCAGTGTGTCGGGGTGTCATTGTGTCAGGGTGTCAGTGTGTCGGGGTGTCAGTGTATCAGGGTGTCAGTGTATTTGGGTGTCAGTGTGTCGGAGTCTCAGGGTATCGGGGTGTCAGTGTGTTTGGGTGTCAGTGTATCGGGGTGTCAGTGTGTCGGGGTGTCAGTGTGTTGGGATGTTAGTGTGTCGTGGTGTCAATGTATCAGGGTGTCAGTGTGTCGGGGTGCCAGTGTGTCGGGATGTTAGTGTGTCGGGGTGTCAGTGTGTTTGGGTTTCAGTGTGTCGCGGTGTCAGTGTATCGGGGTGTCAGTGTGTCGGGATCTCAGTGTGTCTGGGTGTCAGTGTTTCTGGGTGTCAGTGTGTCGGGGTGTCAGTGTGTCGGGGTGTCAGTGTAACAGGGTGTCAGTGTGTCGGGGTCTCAGTGTGTCGGGGTGTCAGTGTGTCCCGGTGTCAGTGTGTCAGGGTGTCAGTGTGTCGGGGTGTCAGTGTGTCGGGGTGTCAGTGAGTCAGGGTGTCAGTGTGTCGGGGCATCAGTGTGTCGGGTGTCAGGGTGTCGGCGTGTCAGTATATCGGGGTGTTAGTGTATCTGGGTGTCAGTGTGTCGGGGTCTCAGTGTATCGGGGTGTCAGTGTTTCGGGGCGTCAGTGTGTCGGGGTGTCAGTGTGTCGGGGCGTCAGTGTGTCTGGGTTTCAGTGTGTCGGGGTGTCGTGGGTCGGGGTGTCTGTGTAACAGGGTGTCAGTGTGTCGGGGTGTCAGTGTGTCAGGGTGTCAGTGTGTCGGGGTGTCAGTGTGTCGGGGTGTCAGTGAGTCAGGGTGTCAGTGTGTCAGGGCGTCAGTGTGTCAGGGTGTCAGTGTGTCGAGGTGTCAGTATATCGGGGTGTCAGTGTATCTGCGTGTCAGTGTGTCGGGGTCTCAGTGTATCGGGGTGTCAGTGTGTCGGGGCGTCAGTGTGTCGGGGTGTCAGTTTGTCGGGGTGTCAGTGTGTCAGGGTGTCAGTGTGACGTGGTGTCAGTGTTTCGGGGTGTCAGTGTATCGGGGTGTCAGTGTGTCGGGGTGTCAGTGTGTCGGGATGTGAGTGTGTCGGGGTGTCAGTGTGTCGGGGTGTCAGTGTGTCGGAGTGTCAGTCTGTCGGGGTGACAGTTTGTCGGGGTGTCAGTGTGTCAGGGTGTCAGTGTGACGTGGTGTCAGTGTGTCGGGGTGTCAGTGTATCGGGGTGTCAGTGTGTCGGGGTGTCAGTGCATCGGGGTGTCAGTGTATTTGTGTGTCAGTGTGTCGGGGAGCCTGTGTGTCGGGATGTTAGTGTGTCGGGGTGTCAGTGTGTCGGGGTGTCAGTGTGTCGGGGTGCCAGTGTGTCGGGGTGTCAGTGTGTCGGGGTGTCAGTGTGTCGGGGTGTCAGTGTGTCGGGGTGTCAGTGTATCGGGGTGTCAGTGTGTCGGGATGTCAGTGTGTCGGGGTGTCAGTGTGTCGGGGTGTCAGTGTGTCGGGGTGTCAGTGTGTCGCAAGGTGAGTGTGTCGGGGTGTCAGTGTGTCGGGGTGTCAGTGTGTCGGGATGTTAGTGTGTCGGGGTGTCAGTGTGTCGGGGTGTCAGTGTATCGGGGTGTCAGTGTGTCGGGGTGTCAGTGTGTCAGGATGTGAGAGTGTCGGGGTGTCAGTGTATCGGGGTGTCAGTGTGTCGGGGTGTCAGTGTGTCGGGGTGTCAGTGCATCGTGGTGTCAGTGTATTTGTGTGTCAGTGTGTCGGGGAGCCTGTGTGTCGGGATGTTAGTGTGTCGGGGTGTCAGTGTGTCGGGGTGTCAGTGTGTCGGGGTGCCAGTGTGTCGGGGTGTCAGTGTGTCGGGGTGTCAGTGTGTCGGGGTGTCAGTGCGTCGGGGTGTCAGTGTATTTGTGTGTCAGTGTATCAGGTTGTCAGTGTGTCGGGATGTCAGTGTGTCAGTGTGTCAGTGTGTGGGGATGTCATTGTGTCGGAGTGTCAGTGTGTCGGGGTGTCATGTTGTTGGCATGTCAGGGTGTTTGGGTGTCAGTGTGTCGGGGTGTTAGTGTGTCGGGATGTCAGGGTATTTGGGTGTCAGGTTGTCGGGGTGTCAGTGTGTCGGGGTGTCAGTGTATCGGGGTGTGAGTGTGTCAGGGTGTCAGTGTATTTGGGTGTCAGTGTGTTTGGGTGTCAGTGTATCGGGGTGTCAGTGTGTCGGGATGTCAGTGTGTCGGGGTGTCAGTGTATCGGGGTGTCAGTGTGTCGGGGTGTCAGTGTGTTCGGATGTTAGTGTGTCGGGGTGTCAATGTATCAGGGTGTCAGTGTGTCGAGGTGTCAGTGTGTCGGGATGTTAGTGTGTCGGGGTGTCAGTGTATCTGGGTCTCAGTGTGTCGGTGTGTCAGTGTATCTGGGTCTCAGTGTGGCAGGGTGTCAGTCTAACAGGGTGTCAGTGTATCGGGGTGTCAGTGTGTCGGAGTGTCAGTGTGTCGGGGTGTCAGTGTGTCATGGTGTCAGTGTGTCGGGGTGTCAGTGTGTCGTGGTGTCAGTGTATTTGGGTGTCAGTGTGCTTGGGTGTCAGTGTGTCGTGGTGTCAGTGTGTCGGGGTGTCAGTGTGTCAGGGTGTCAGTGTGTCGTGGTGTCAGTGTATTTGGGTGTCAGTGTGCTTGGGTGTCAGGTTGTCGGGGTGTCAGTGTGTCGGGGTGTCAGTGTGTCGGGGTGTCAGTGTGTCAGGGTGTCAGTGTATTTGGGTGTCAGTGTGTTTGGGTGTCAGTGTATCGGGGTGTCAGTGTGTCGGGATGTCAGTGTGTCGGGGTGTCCGTGTATCGGGGTGTCAGTGTGTCGGGGTGTCAGTGTGTTGGGATGTTAGTGTGTCGTGGTGTCAATGTATCAGGGTGTCAGTGTGTCGGGGTGTCAGTGTGTCGGGATGTTAGTGTGTCGGGGTGTCAGTGTCTTTGGGTTTCAGTGTGTCGCGGTGTCAGTGTATCGGGGTGTCAGTGTGTCGGGATCTCAGTGTGTCTGGGTGTCAGTGTTTCTGGGTGTCAGTGTGTCGGGTTGTCAGTGTGTCGGGGTGTCAGTGTATCGGGGTGTCAGTGTGTCGGGATCTCAGTGTGTCTATTGTCAGTGTTTCTGGGTGTCAGTGTGTCGGGTTGTCAGTGTGTCGGGGTGTCAGTGTAACAGGGTGTCAGTGTGTCGGGGTCTCAGTGTGTCGGGGTGTCAGTGTGTCCCGGTGTCAGTGTGTCAGGGTGTCAGTGTGTCGGGGTGTCAGTGTGTCGGGGTGTCAGTGAGTCAGGGTGTCAGTGTGTCGGGGCGTCAGTGTGTCGGGTGTCAGTGTGTCGGGGTGTCAGTATATCGGGGTGTTAGTGTATCTGGGTGTCAGTGTGTCGGGGTCTCAGTGTATCGGGGTGTCAGTGTTTCGGGGTGTCAGTGTGTCGGGGTGTCAGTGTGTCGGGGCGTCAGTGTATTGGGGTGTCAGTGTGTCGGGGTGTCAGTGTGTCGGGGTGTCAGTGTATCGGGGTGTCAGTGTGTCGGGGTGTCAGTGTGTCGGGATGTGAGTGTTTCGGGGTGTCAGTGTGTCGGGGTGTCAGTGTGTCGGGATGTTAGTGTGTCGGGGTGTCAGTGTGTCGGGGTGTCAGTGTATCGGGGTGTGAGTGTGTCGGGAAGTCAGTTTGTCGGGATGTTAGTGTGTCAGGGTGTCAGTGTATTTGGGTGTCAGTGTGTTTGGGTGTCAGTCTATCGGGGTATCAGTGTGTCGGGGTGTCAGTATATCGGGGTATCAGTCTGTCGGGATGTCAGTGTATTGGGGTGTCAGTGTGTCGGCGTGTCAGTGTGTCGAGGTGTCAGTGTATCGGGGTGTCAGTGTGTCGGGGTGTCAGTGTGTCGGGGTGTCAGTGTGTCGGGGTGTCAGTGTGTCGGGGTGTCAGTGTGTTGGGTGTCAGTGAATCGGGGTGTGTGTGTGTCGGGATGTCAGTGTGTCGGGGTGTCAGTGTGTCGGGGTGTCAGTGTGTTGGGTGTCAGTGAATCGGGGTGTGAGTGTGTCGGGGTGTCAGTGTGTCAGGGTGTCAGTGTGTCGGGATGTTAGTGTGTCGGGATGTCAGTGTATCGGGGTGTCAGTGTATCGGGGTGTCAGTGTGTCGGGGTGTCAGTGTGTCGGGGTGTCAGTGTGTTGGGTGTCAGTGAATCGGGGTGTGAGTGTGTCGGGGTGTCAGTGTGTCGGGGTGTCAGTGTGTCGGGATGTTAGTGTGTCGGGATGTCAGTGTAGCGGGGTGTCAGTGTATCGGGGTGTCAGTGTGTCGGGGTGTCAGTGTGTCGGGGTGTCAGTGTGTCGGGGTGTCGGTGAATCGGGGTGTGAGTGTGTCGGGGTGTCAGTGTACCGGGGTCTCAGTGTGTCGGGGTGTCAGTGTGTCGGGGTGTCAGTGTATCGGGGTGTCAGTGTATTTGGGTGTCAGTGTGTCGGGGTGTCAGTGTGTCGGGGTGTCAGTGTATCGGGGTGTCAGTGTGTTGGGGTGTCAGTGTATTTGGGTGTCAGTGTGTTTGGGTTTCAGTGTGTCGGGGTGTCATTGTGTCAGGGTGTCAGTGTGTCGGGGTGTCAGTGTATCGGGGTGTCAGTGTATTTGGGTGTCAGTGTGTCGGAGCCTAAGGGTATCGGGGTGTCAGTGTGTTTGGGTGTCAGTGTATCGGGGTGTCAGTGTGTCGGGGTGTCAGTGTGTTGGAATGTTAGTGTGTCGTGGTGTCAATGTATCAGGGTGTCAGTGTGTCGGGGTGCCAGTGTGTCGGGATGTTAGTGTGTCGCGGTGTCAGTGTATCGGGGTGTCAGTGTGTCGGGATCTCAGTGTGTCTGGGTGTCAGTGTAACAGGGTGTCAGTGTGGCGGGGTCTCAGTGTGTCGGGGTGTCAGTGTGTCCCGGTGTCAGTGTGTCAGGGTGTCAGTGTGTCGGGGTGTCAGTGTGTCGGGGTGTCAGTGAGTCAGGGTGTCAGTGTGTCGGGGCGTCAGTGTGTCGGGTGTCAGTGTGTCGGGGTGTCAGTATATCGGGGTGTTAGTGTATCTGGGTGTCAGTGTGTCGGGGTCTCAGTGTATCGGGGTGTCAGTGTGTCGGGGTGTCAGTGTGTCGGGGTGTCAGTGCATCGGGGTGTCAGTGTATTTGTGTGTCAGTGTGTCGGGGAGCCAGTGTGTCGGGATGTTAGTGTGTCGGGGTGTCAGTGTGTTGGGGTGCCAGTGTGTCGGGGTGTCAGTGTGTCGGGGTGTCAGTGTGTCGGGGTGTCAGTGCATCGGGGTGTCAGTGTATTTGTGTGTCAGTGTATCAGGTTGTCAGTGTGTCGGGATGTCAGTGTGTCAGTGTGTCAGTGTGTCGGGGTGTCAGTGTGTCGGGGTGTCAGTGTGTGGGGATGTCATTGTGTCGGAGTGTCAGTGTGTCGGGGTGTCATGTTGTTGGCATGTCAGGGTGTTTGGGTGTCAGTGTGTCGGGGTGTTAGTGTGTCGGGATGTCAGGGTATTTGGGTGTCAGGTTGTCGGGGTGTCAGTGTGTCGGGGTGTCAGTGTATCGGGGTGTGAGTGTGTCAGGGTGTCAGTGTATTTGGGTGTCAGTGTGTTTGGGTGTCAGTGTATCGGGGTGTCAGTGTGTCGGGATGTCAGTGTGTCGGGGTGTCAGTGTATCGGGGTGTCAGTGTGTCGGGGTGTCAGTGTGTTCGGATGTTAGTGTGTCGGGGTGTCAATGTATCAGGGTGTCAGTGTGTCGGGGTGTCAGTGTGTCGGGATGTTAGTGTGTCGGGGTGTCAGTGTATCTGGGTCTCAGTGTGTCGGTGTGTCAGTGTATCTGGGTCTCAGTGTGGCAGGGTGTCAGTCTAACAGGGTGTCAGTGTATCGGGGTGTCAGTGTGTCGGAGTGTCAGTGTGTCGGGGTGTCAGTGTGTCATGGTGTCAGTGTGTCGGGGTGTCAGTGTATTTGGGTGTCAGTGTGTCGGGGTCTCAGTGTATCGGGGTGTCAGTGTGTCGGGGCGTCAGTGTGTCGGGGTGTCAGTTTGTCGGGGTGTCAGTGTGTCAGGGTGTCAGTGTGACGTGGTGTCAGTGTGTCGGGGTGTCAGTGTATCGGGGTGTCAGTGTGTCGGGGTGTCAGTGTGTCGGGATGTGAGTGTGTCGGGGTGTCAGTGTGTCGGGGTGTCAGTGTGTCGGAGTGTCAGTCTGTCGGGGTGACAGTTTGTCGGGGTGTCAGTGTGTCAGGGTGTCAGTGTGACGTGGTGTCAGTGTGTCGGGGTGTCAGTGTATCGGGGTGTCAGTGTGTCGGGGTGTCAGTGCATCGGGGTGTCAGTGTATTTGTGTGTCAGTGTGTCGGGGAGCCTGTGTGTCGGGATGTTAGTGTGTCGGGGTGTCAGTGTGTCGGGGTGTCAGTGTGTCGGGGTGCCAGTGTGTCGGGGTGTCAGTGTGTCGGGGTGTCAGTGTGTCGGGGTGTCAGTGTGTCGGGGTGTCAGTGTATCGGGGTGTCAGTGTGTCGGGATGTCAGTGTGTCGGGGTGTCAGTGTGTCGGGGTGTCAGTGTGTCGGGGTGTCAGTGTGTCGCAAGGTGAGTGTGTCGGGGTGTCAGTGTGTCGGGGTGTCAGTGTGTCGGGATGTTAGTGTGTCGGGGTGTCAGTGTGTCGGGGTGTCAGTGTATCGGGGTGTCAGTGTGTCGGGGTGTCAGTGTGTCAGGATGTGAGAGTGTCGTGGTGTCAGTGTATTTGGGTGTCAGTGTGCTTGGGTGTCAGTGTGTCGTGGTGTCAGTGTGTCGGGGTGTCAGTGTGTCAGGGTGTCAGTGTGTCGTGGTGTCAGTGTATTTGGGTGTCAGTGTGCTTGGGTGTCAGGTTGTCGGGGTGTCAGTGTGTCGGGGTGTCAGTGTGTCGGGGTGTCAGTGTGTCAGGGTGTCAGTGTATTTGGGTGTCAGTGTGTTTGGGTGTCAGTGTATCGGGGTGTCAGTGTGTCGGGATGTCAGTGTGTCGGGGTGTCAGTGTGTCGGGGTGTCAGTGTGTCCCGGTGTCAGTGTGTCAGGGTGTCAGTGTGTCGGGGTGTCAGTGTGTCGGGGTGTCAGTGAGTCAGGGTGTCAGTGTGTCGGGGCGTCAGTGTGTCGGGTGTCAGTGTGTCGGGGTGTCAGTATATCGGGGTGTTAGTGGAACTGGGTGTCAGTGTATCGGGGTCTCAGTGTATCGGGGTGTCAGTGTTTCGGGGCGTCACTGTGTCGGGGTGTCAGTGTGTCGGGGCGTCAGTGTGTCTGGGTTTCAGTGTGTCGGGGTGTCAGTGTGTCGGGGTGTCAGTGTAATAGGGTGTCAGTGTGTCGGGGTCTCAGTGTGTCGGGGTGTCAGTGTGTCAGGGTGTCAGTGTGTCGGGGTGTCAGTGTGTCGGGGTGTCAGTGAGTCAGGGTGTCAGTGTGTCGGGGCGTCAGTGTGTCAGGGTGTCAGTGTGTCGGGGTGTCAGTAGATCGGGGTGTCAGTGTATCTGCGTGTCAGTGTGTCGGGGTCTCAGTGTATCGGGGTGTCAGTGTGTCGGGGCGTCAGTGTGTCGGGGAGTCAGTTTGTCGGGGTGTCAGTGTGTCAGGGTGTCAGTGTGACGTGGTGTCAGTGTGTCGGGGTGTCAGTGTATCGGGGTGTCAGTGTGTCGGGGTGTCAGTGTGTCGGGATGTGAGTGTGTCGGGGTGTCAGTGTGTCGGGGTGTCAGTGTGTCGGGGTGTCAGTGTGTCGGGGTGTCAGTTTGTCGGGGTGTCAGTGTGTCAGGGTGTCAGTGTGACGTGGTGTCAGTGTGTCGGGGTGTCAGTGTATCGGGGTGTCAGTGTGTCGGGGCGTCAGTGTGTCGGGGTGCCAGTGTGTCGGGGTGTCAGTGTGTCGGGGTGTCAGTGTGTCGGGGTGTCAGTGCATCGGGGTGTCAGTGTATTTGTGTGTTAGTGTGTGGGGGTGCCAGTGTGTCGGGATGTTAGTGTGTCGGGGTGTCAGTGTGTCGGGGTGTCAGTGTGTCGGGGTGCCAGTGTGTCTGGGTGTCAGTGTGTCGGGGTGTCAGTGTGTCGGGGTGTCAGTGCATCGGGGTGTCAGTGTATTTGTGTGTCAGTGTATCAAGTTGTCAGTGTGTCGGGATGTCAGTGTGTCAGTGTGTCAGTGTGTCGGGGTGTCAGTGTGTCGGGGTGTCAGTGTGTGGGGATGTCATTGTGTCGGAGTGTCAGTGTGTCGGGGTGCCATGTTGTTGGGATGTCAGGGTGTTTGGGTGTCAGTGTGTCGGGGTGTCAGTGTGTCGGGATGTCAGGGTATTTGGGTGTCAGTGTAGCGGGGTGTCAGTGAGGCAGGGTGACAGTTTGTCGGGGTGTCAGTGTTTCGGGGTGTCAGTGTTTCGGGGTGTCAGTGTGTCGGGGTGTCAGTGTGTCGGGGTGTCAGTGTGTCGGCCTGTCAGTGTGTCGGGGTGTCAGTGTGTCGTGGTGTCAGCATTTCAGGGTGTCAGTGTGTCGTGGTGTCAGTGTGTCGGAGTGTCAGTCTGTCAGGGTGTCAGTGAGTCGTGGTGTCAGTATATTTGGGTATCAGTGTGCTTGGGTGTCAGGTTGTCGGGGTGTCAGTGTGTCGGGGTGTCAGTGTATCGGGGTGTCAGTGTGTCAGGGTGTCAGTGTATTTGGGTGTCAGTGTGTTTGGGTGTCAGTGTATCGGGGTGTCAGTGTGTCGGGATGTCAGTGTGTCGGGGTGTCAGTGTATCGGGGTGTCAGTGTGTCGGGGTGTCAGTGTGTTCGGATGTTAGTGTGTCGGGGTGTCAATGTATCAGGGTGTCAGTGTGTCGGGGTGTCAGTGTGTCGGGATGTTAGTGTGTCGGGGTGTCAGTGTATCTGGGTCTCAGTGTGTCGGTGTGTCAGTGTATCTGGGTCTCAGTGTGGCAGGGTGTCAGTCTAACAGGGTGTCAGTGTATCGGGGTGTCAGTGTGTCGGAGTGTCAGTGTGTCGGGGTGTCAGTGTGTCATGGTGTCAGTGTGTCGGGGTGTCAGTGTGTCGTGGTGTCAGTGTATTTGGGTGTCAGTGTGCTTGGGTGTCAGTGTGTCGTGGTGTCAGTGTGTCGGGGTGTCAGTGTGTCAGGGTGTCAGTGTGTCGTGGTGTCAGTGTATTTGGGTGTCAGTGTGCTTGGGTGTCAGGTTGTCGGGGTGTCAGTGTGTCGGGGTGTCAGTGTGTCGGGGTGTCAGTGTGTCAGGGTGTCAGTGTATTTGGGTGTCAGTGTGTTTGGGTGTCAGTGTATCGGGGTGTCAGTGTGTCGGGATGTCAGTGTGTCGGGGTGTCAGTGTATCGGGGTGTCAGTGTGTCGGGGTGTCAGTGTGTTGGGATGTTAGTGTGTCGTGGTGTCAATGTATCAGGGTGTCAGTGTGTCGGGGTGTCAGTGTGTCGGGATGTTAGTGTGTCGGGGTGTCAGTGTCTTTGGGTTTCAGTGTGTCGCGGTGTCAGTGTATCGGGGTGTCAGTGTGTCGGGATCTCAGTGTGTCTGGGTGTCAGTGTTTCTGGGTGTCAGTGTGTCGGGTTGTCAGTGTGTCGGGGTGTCAGTGTAACAGGGTGTCAGTGTGTCGGGGTCTCAGTGTGTCGGGGTGTCAGTGTGTCGGGGTGTCAGTGTGTCGGGGTGTCAGTGTGTCGGGGTGTCAGTGAGTCAGGGTGTCAGTGTGTCGGGGCGTCAGTGTGTCGGGTGTCAGTGTGTCGGGGTGTCAGTATATCGGGGTGTTAGTGTATCTGGGTGTCAGTGTGTCGGGGTCTCAGTGTATCGGGGTGTCAGTGTTTCGGGGTGTCAGTGTGTCGGGGTGTCAGTGTGTCGGGGCGTCAGTGTATTGGGGTGTCAGTGTGTTGGGGTGTCAGTGTGTCGGGGTGTCAGTGTATCGGGGTGTCAGTGTGTCGGGGTGTCAGTGTGTCGGGATGTGAGTGTTTCGGGGTGTCAGTGTGTCGGGGTGTCAGTGTGTCGGGATGTTAGTGTGTCGGGGTGTCAGTGTGTCGGGGTGTCAGTGTATCGGGGTGTGAGTGTGTCGGGATGTCAGTTTGTCGGGATGTTAGTGTGTCGGGGTGTCAGTGTACCGGGGTCTCAGTGGGTCGGGGTGTCAATGTGTCGGGGTGTCAGTGTGTCGTGGTGTCAGTGTATTTGGGTGTCAGTGTGCTTGGGTGTCAGTGTGTCGTGGTGTCAGTGTGTCGGGGTGTCAGTGTGTCAGGGTGTCAGTGTGTCGTGGTGTCAGTGTATTTGGGTGTCAGTGTGCTTGGGTGTCAGGTTGTCGGGGTGTCAGTGTGTCGGGGTGTCAGTGTGTCGGGGTGTCAGTGTGTCAGGGTGTCAGTGTATTTGGGTGTCAGTGTGTTTGGGTGTCAGTGTATCGGGGTGTCTGTGTGTCGGGATGTCAGTGTGTCGGGGTGTCAGTGTGTCGGGGTGTCAGTGTGTCCCGGTGTCAGTGTGTCAGGGTGTCAGTGTGTCGGGGTGTCAGTGTGTCGGGGTGTCAGTGAGTCAGGGTGTCAGTGTGTCGGGGCGTCAGTGTGTCGGGTGTCAGTGTGTCGGGGTGTCAGTATATCGGGGTGTTAGTGGAACTGGGTGTCAGTGTATCGGGGTCTCAGTGTATCGGGGTGTCAGTGTTTCGGGGCGTCACTGTGTCGGGGTGTCAGTGTGTCGGGGCGTCAGTGTGTCTGGGTTTCAGTGTGTCGGGGTGTCAGTGTGTCGGGGTGTCAGTGTAATAGGGTGTCAGTGTGTCGGGGTCTCAGTGTGTCGGGGTGTCAGTGTGTCAGGGTGTCAGTGTGTCGGGGTGTCAGTGTGTCGGGGTGTCAGTGAGTCAGGGTGTCAGTGTGTCGGGGCGTCAGTGTGTCAGGGTGTCAGTGTGTCGGGGTGTCAGTAGATCGGGGTGTCAGTGTATCTGCGTGTCAGTGTGTCGGGGTCTCAGTGTATCGGGGTGTCAGTGTGTCGGGGCGTCAGTGTGTCGGGGAGTCAGTTTGTCGGGGTGTCAGTGTGTCAGGGTGTCAGTGTGACGTGGTGTCAGTGTGTCGGGGTGTCAGTGTATCGGGGTGTCAGTGTGTCGGGGTGTCAGTGTATCGGGGTGTCAGTGTTTCGGGGCGTCAGTGTGTCGGGGTGTCAGTGTGTCAGGGCGTCAGTGTGTCTGGGTTTCAGTGTGTCGGGGTGTCAGTGTGTCGGGGTCTCAGTGTGTCGGGGTGTCAGTGTGTCAGGGTGTCAGTGTGTCGGGGTGTCAGTGTGTCGGGGAGTCAGTTTGTCGGGGTGTCAGTGTGTCAGGGTGTCAGTGTGACGTGGTGTCAGTGTGTCGGGGTGTCAGTGTATCGGGGTGTCAGTGTGTCGGGGTGTCAGTGTGTCGGGATGTGAGTGTGTCGGGGTGTCAGTGTGTCGGGGTGTCAGTGTGTCGGGGTGTCAGTGTGTCGGGGTGTCAGTTTGTCGGGGTGTCAGTGTGTCAGGGTGTCAGTGTGACGTGGTGTCAGTGTGTCGGGGTGTCAGTGTATCGGGGTGTCAGTGTGTCGGGGCGTCAGTGTGTCGGGGTGCCAGTGTGTCGGGGTGTCAGTGTGTCGGGGTGTCAGTGTGTCGGGGTGTCAGTGCATCGGGGTGTCAGTGTATTTGTGTGTTAGTGTGTGGGGGTGCCAGTGTGTCGGGATGTTAGTGTGTCGGGGTGTCAGTGTGTCGGGGTGTCAGTGTGTCGGGGTGCCAGTGTGTCTGGGTGTCAGTGTGTCGGGGTGTCAGTGTGTCGGGGTGTCAGTGCATCGGGGTGTCAGTGTATTTGTGTGTCAGTGTATCAAGTTGTCAGTGTGTCGGGATGTCAGTGTGTCAGTGTGTCAGTGTGTCGGGGTGTCAGTGTGTCGGGGTGTCAGTGTGTGGGGATGTCATTGTGTCGGAGTGTCAGTGTGTCGGGGTGCCATGTTGTTGGGATGTCAGGGTGTTTGGGTGTCAGTGTGTCGGGGTGTCAGTGTGTCGGGATGTCAGGGTATTTGGGTGTCAGTGTAGCGGGGTGTCAGTGAGGCAGGGTGACAGTTTGTCGGGGTGTCAGTGTTTCGGGGTGTCAGTGTTTCGGGGTGTCAGTGTGTCGGGGTGTCAGTGTGTCGGGGTGTCAGTGTGTCGGCCTGTCAGTGTGTCGGGGTGTCAGTGTGTCGTGGTGTCAGCATTTCAGGGTGTCAGTGTGTCGTGGTGTCAGTGTGTCGGAGTGTCAGTCTGTCAGGGTGTCAGTGAGTCGTGGTGTCAGTATATTTGGGTATCAGTGTGCTTGGGTGTCAGGTTGTCGGGGTGTCAGTGTGTCGGGGTGTCAGTGTATCGGGGTGTCAGTGTGTCAGGGTGTCAGTGTATTTGGGTGTCAGTGTGTTTGGGTGTCAGTGTATCGGGGTGTCAGTGTGTCGGGATGTCAGTGTGTCGGGGTGTCAGTGTATCGGGGTGTCAGTGTGTCGGGGTGTCAGTGTGTTCGGATGTTAGTGTGTCGGGGTGTCAATGTATCAGGGTGTCAGTGTGTCGGGGTGTCAGTGTGTCGGGATGTTAGTGTGTCGGGGTGTCAGTGTATCTGGGTCTCAGTGTGTCGGTGTGTCAGTGTATCTGGGTCTCAGTGTGGCAGGGTGTCAGTCTAACAGGGTGTCAGTGTATCGGGGTGTCAGTGTGTCGGAGTGTCAGTGTGTCGGGGTGTCAGTGTGTCATGGTGTCAGTGTGTCGGGGTGTCAGTGTGTCGTGGTGTCAGTGTATTTGGGTGTCAGTGTGCTTGGGTGTCAGTGTGTCGTGGTGTCAGTGTGTCGGGGTGTCAGTGTGTCAGGGTGTCAGTGTGTCGTGGTGTCAGTGTATTTGGGTGTCAGTGTGCTTGGGTGTCAGGTTGTCGGGGTGTCAGTGTGTCGGGGTGTCAGTGTGTCGGGGTGTCAGTGTGTCAGGGTGTCAGTGTATTTGGGTGTCAGTGTGTTTGGGTGTCAGTGTATCGGGGTGTCAGTGTGTCGGGATGTCAGTGTGTCGGGGTGTCAGTGTATCGGGGTGTCAGTGTGTCGGGGTGTCAGTGTGTTGGGATGTTAGTGTGTCGTGGTGTCAATGTATCAGGGTGTCAGTGTGTCGGGGTGTCAGTGTGTCGGGATGTTAGTGTGTCGGGGTGTCAGTGTCTTTGGGTTTCAGTGTGTCGCGGTGTCAGTGTATCGGGGTGTCAGTGTGTCGGGATCTCAGTGTGTCTGGGTGTCAGTGTTTCTGGGTGTCAGTGTGTCGGGTTGTCAGTGTGTCGGGGTGTCAGTGTAACAGGGTGTCAGTGTGTCGGGGTCTCAGTGTGTCGGGGTGTCAGTGTGTCGGGGTGTCAGTGTGTCGGGGTGTCAGTGTGTCGGGGTGTCAGTGAGTCAGGGTGTCAGTGTGTCGGGGCGTCAGTGTGTCGGGTGTCAGTGTGTCGGGGTGTCAGTATATCGGGGTGTTAGTGTATCTGGGTGTCAGTGTGTCGGGGTCTCAGTGTATCGGGGTGTCAGTGTTTCGGGGTGTCAGTGTGTCGGGGTGTCAGTGTGTCGGGGCGTCAGTGTATTGGGGTGTCAGTGTGTTGGGGTGTCAGTGTGTCGGGGTGTCAGTGTATCGGGGTGTCAGTGTGTCGGGGTGTCAGTGTGTCGGGATGTGAGTGTTTCGGGGTGTCAGTGTGTCGGGGTGTCAGTGTGTCGGGATGTTAGTGTGTCGGGGTGTCAGTGTGTCGGGGTGTCAGTGTATCGGGGTGTGAGTGTGTCGGGATGTCAGTTTGTCGGGATGTTAGTGTGTCGGGGTGTCAGTGTACCGGGGTCTCAGTGGGTCGGGGTGTCAATGTGTCGGGGTGTCAGTGTGTCGGGGTTTCAGTATATCGGGGTGTCAGTGTATTTGGGTGTCAGTGTGTCGGGGTGTCAGTGTGTCGGGGTGCCAATGTATCGGGGTGTCAGTGTGTCGGGATCTCAGTGTGTCTGGGTGTCAGTGTGTCGGGGTGTCAGTGTGTCAGGGTGTCAGTGTGTCGGGGTGTCAGTGTATCGGGGTGTCAGTGTGTCGGGGTGTTGGTGTGTCGGGTTGTTAGTGTGACGGGGCCTCAGTTTGTCGGGGTGTCAGTGTGCCGGTGTGTCAGTGTACCGGGGTGTCAGTGTGTCGGGGTGTCAGTGTGTCAGGGTGTCAGTGTGACGTGGTGTCAGTGTGTCGGGGTGTCAGTGTATCGGGGTGTCAGTGTGTCGGGGTGTCAGTGTGTCGGGATGTGAGTGTGTCGGGGTGTCAGTGTGTCGGGGTGTCAGTGTGTCGGAGTGTCAGTCTGTCGGGGTGTCAGTTTGTCGGGGTGTCAGTGTGTCAGGGTGTCAGTGTGACGTGGTGTCAGTGTGTCGGGGTGTCAGTGTATCGGGGTGTCAGTGTGTCGGGGTGTCAGTGTGTCGGGGTGTCAGTGCATCGGGGTGTCAGTGTATTTGTGTGTCAGTGTGTCGGGGAGCCAGTGTGTCGGGATGTTAGTGTGTCGGGGTGTCAGTGTGTCGGGGTGTCAGTGTGTCGGGGTGCCAGTGTGTCGGGGTGTCAGTGTGTCGGGGTGTCAGTGTGTCGGGGTGTCAGTGCATCGGGGTGTCAGTGTATTTGTGTGTCAGTGTATCAGGTTGTCAGTGTGTCGGGATGTCAGTGTGTCAGTGTGTCAGTGTGTCGGGGTGTCAGTGTGTCGGGGTGTCAGTGTGTGGGGATGTCATTGTGTCGGAGTGTCAGTGTGTCGGGGTGTCATGTTGTTGGCATGTCAGGGTGTTTGGGTGTCAGTGTGTCGGGGTGTTAGTGTGTCGGGATGTCAGGGTATTTGGGTGTCAGGTTGTCGGGGTGTCAGTGTGTCGGGGTGTCAGTGTATCGGGGTGTCAGTGTGTCAGGGTGTCAGTGTATTTGGGTGTCAGTGTGTTTGGGTGTCAGTGTATCGGGGTGTCAGTGTGTCGGGATGTCAGTGTGTCGGGGTGTCAGTGTATCGGGGTGTCAGTGTGTCGGGGTGTCAGTGTGTTTGGATGTTAGTGTGTCGGGGTGTCAATGTATCAGGGTGTCAGTGTGTCGGGGTGTCAGTGTGTCGGGATGTTAGTGTGTCGGGGTGTCAGTGTATCTGGGTCTCAGTGTGTCGGTGTGTCAGTGTATCTGGGTCTCAGTGTGGCAGGGTGTCAGTCTAACAGGGTGTCAGCGTATCGGGGTGTCAGTGTGTCGGAGTGTCAGTGTGTCGGGGTGTCAGTGTGTCATGGTGTCAGTGTGTCGGGGTGTCAGTGTGTCGTGGTGTCAGTGTATTTGGGTGTCAGTGTGCTTGGGTGTCAGTGTGTCGTGGTGTCAGTGTGTCGGGGTGTCAGTGTGTCAGGGTGTCAGTGTGTCGTGGTGTCAGTGTATTTGGGTGTCAGTGTGCTTGGGTGTCAGGTTGTCGGGGTGTCAGTGTGTCGGGGTGTCAGTGTGTCGGGGTGTCAGTGTGTCAGGGTGTCAGTGTATTTGGGTGTCAGTGTGTTTGGGTGTCAGTGTATCGGGGTGTCAGTGTGTCGGGATGTCAGTGTGTCGGGGTGTCCGTGTATCGGGGTGTCAGTGTGTCGGGGTGTCAGTGTGTTGGGATGTTAGTGTGTCGTGGTGTCAATGTATCAGGGTGTCAGTGTGTCGGGGTGTCAGTGTGTCGGGATGTTAGTGTGTCGGGGTGTCAGTGTCTTTGGGTTTCAGTGTGTCGCGGTGTCAGTGTATCGGGGTGTCAGTGTGTCGGGATCTCAGTGTGTCTGGGTGTCAGTGTTTCTGGGTGTCAGTGTGTCGGGTTGTCAGTGTGTCGGGGTGTCAGTGTATCGGGGTGTCAGTGTGTCGGGATCTCAGTGTGTCTGGGTGTCAGTGTTTCTGGGTGTCAGTGTGTCGGGTTGTCAGTGTGTCGGGGTGTCAGTGTAACAGGGTGTCAGTGTGTGGGGGTCTCAGTGTGTCGGGGTGTCAGTGTGTCCCGGTGTCAGTGTGTCAGGGTGTCAGTGTGTCGGGGTGTCAGTGTGTCGGGGTGTCAGTGAGTCAGGGTGTCAGTGTGTCGGGGCGTTAGTGTGTCGGGTGTCAGTGTGTCGGGGTGTCAGTATATCGGGGTGTTAGTGTATCTGGGTGTCAGTGTGTCGGGGTCTCAGTGTATCGGGGTGTCAGTGTTTCGGGGTGTCAGTGTGTCGGGGTGTCAGTGTGTCGGGGCGTCAGTGTATTGGGGTGTCAGTGTGTCGGGGTGTCAGTGTGTCGGGGTGTCAGTGTATCGGGGTGTCAGTGTGTCGGGGTGTCAGTGTGTCGGGATGTGAGTGTTTCGGGGTGTCAGTGTGTCGGGGTGTCAGTGTGTCGGGATGTTAGTGTGTCGGGGTGTCAGTGTGTCGGGGTGTCAGTGTATCGGGGTGTGAGTGTGTCGGGGTGTCAGTGTGTCGGGGTGTCAGTGTGTCAGGGTGTCAGTGTATTTGGGTGTCAGTGTGTTTGGGTGTCAGTATATCGGGGTATCAGTGTGTCGGGGTGTCAGTGTATTGGGGTGTCAGTGTGTCGGCGTGTCAGTGTGTCGAGGTGTCAGTGTATCGGGGTGTCAGTGTGTCGGGGTGTCAGTGTGTCGGGGTGTCAGTGTGTCGGGGTGTCAGTGTGTCGGGGTGTCAGTGTGTTGGGTGTCAGTGAATCGGGGTGTGTGTGTGTCGGGATGTCAGTGTGTCGGGGTTTCAGTGTGTCGGGGTGTCAGTGTGTTGAGTGTCAGTGAATCGGGGTGTGAGTGTGTCGGGGTGTCAGTGTGTCGGGGTGTCAGTGTGTCGGGATGTTAGTGTGTCGGGATGTCAGTGTATCGGGGTGTCAGTGTATCGGGGTGTCAGTGTGTCGGGGTGTCAGTGTGTCGGGGTGTCAGTGTGTCGGGGTGTCAGTGAATCGGGGTGTGAGTGTGTCGGGGTGTCAGTGTACCGGGGTCTCAGTGTGTCGGGGTGTCAGTGTGTCGGGGTGTCAGTGTATCGGGGTGTCAGTGTATTTGGGTGTCAGTGTGTCGGGGTGTCAGTGTGTCGGGGTGTCAGTGTATCGGGGTGTAAGTGTGTTGGGGTGTCAGTGTATTTGGGTGTCAGTGTGTTTGGGTTTCAGTGTGTCGGGGTGTCATTGTGTCAGGGTGTCAGTGTGTCGGGGTGTCAGTGTATCGGGGTGTCAGTGTATTTGGGTGTCAGTGTGTCGGAGTCTAAGGGTATCGGGGTGTCAGTGTGTTTGGGTGTCAGTGTATCGGGGTGTCAGTGTGTCGGGGTGTCAGTGTGTTGGGATGTTAGTGTGTCGTGGTGTCAATGTATCAGGGTGTCAGTGTGTCGGGGTGCCTGTGTGTCGGGATGTTAGTGTGTCGCGGTGTCAGTGTATCGGGGTGTCAGTGTGTCGGGATCTCAGTGTGTCTGGGTGTCAGTGTAACAGGGTGTCAGTGTTTCGGGGTCTCAGTGTGTCGGGGTGTCAGTGTGTCCCGGTGTCAGTGTGTCAGGGTGTCAGTGTGTCGGGGTGTCAGTGTGTCGGGGTGTCAGTGAGTCAGGGTGTCAGTGAGTCAGGGTGTCAGTGTGTCGGGGCGTCAGTGTGTCGGGTGTCAGTGTGTCGGGGTGTCAGTATATCGGGGTGTTAGTGTATCTGGGTGTCAGTGTGTCGGGGTCTCAGTGTATCGGGGTGTCAGTGTTTCGGGGCGTCAGTGTGTCGGGGTGTCAGTGTGTCAGGGCGTCAGTGTGTCTGGGTTTCAGTGTGTCGGGGTGTCAGTGTGTCGGGGTCTCAGTGTGTCGGGGTGTCAGTGTGTCAGGGTGTCAGTGTGTCGGGGTGTCAGTGTGTCGGGGAGTCAGTTTGTCGGGGTGTCAGTGTGTCAGGGTGTCAGTGTGACGTGGTGTCAGTGTGTCGGGGTGTCAGTGTATCGGGGTGTCAGTGTGTCGGGGTGTCAGTGTGTCGGGATGTGAGTGTGTCGGGGTGTCAGTGTGTCGGGGTGTCAGTGTGTCGGGGTGTCAGTGTGTCGGGGTGTCAGTTTGTCGGGGTGTCAGTGTGTCAGGGTGTCAGTGTGACGTGGTGTCAGTGTGTCGGGGTGTCAGTGTATCGGGGTGTCAGTGTGTCGGGGTGTCAGTGTGTCGGGGTGTCAGTGCATCGGGGTGTCAGTGTATTTGTGTGTCAGTGTGTGGGGGTGCCAGTGTGTCGGGATGTTAGTGTGTCGGGGTGTCAGTGTGTCGGTGTGTCAGTGTGTCGGGGTGCCAGTGTGTCTGGGTGTCAGTGTGTCGGGGTGTCAGTGTGTCGGGGTGTCAGTGCATCGGGGTGTCAGTGTATTTGTGTGTCAGTGTATCAAGTTGTCAGTGTGTCGGGATGTCAGTGTGTCAGTGTGTCAGTGTGTCGGGGTGTCAGTGTGTCGGGGTGTCAGTGTGTGGGGATGTCATTGTGTCGGAGTGTCAGTGTGTCGGGGTGTCATGTTGTTGGGATGTCAGGGCGTTTGGGTGTCAGTGTGTCGGGGTGTCAGTGTGTCGGGATGTCAGGGTATTTGGGTGTCAGTGTGGCGGGGTGTCAGTGAGGCAGGGTGACAGTGTGTCGGGGTGTCAGTGTTTCGGGGTGTCAGTGTTTCGGGGTGTCAGTGTGTCGGGGTGTCAGTGTGTCGGGGTGTCAGTGTGTCGGCCTGTCAGTGTGTCGGGGTGTCAGTGTGTCGTGGTGTCAGCGTTTCAGGGTGTCAGTGTGTCGTGGTGTCAGTGTGTCGGAGTGTCAGTCTGTCAGGGTGTCAGTGAATCGTGGTGTCAGTATATTTGGGTATCAGTGTGCTTGGGTGTCAGGTTGTCGGGGTGTCAGTGTGTCGGGGTGTCAGTGTATCGGGGTGTCAGTGTGTCAGGGTGTCAGTGTATATGGGTGTCAGTGTGTTTGGGTGTCAGTGTGTTGGGGTGTCAGTGTATTTGGGTGTCAGTGTGTTTGGGTTTCAGTGTGTCGGGGTGTCATTGTGTCAGGGTGTCAGTGTGTCGGGGTGTCAGTGTATCGGGGTGTCAGTGTATTTGGGTGTCAGTGTGTCGGAGTCTAAGGGTATCGGGGTGTCAGTGTGTTTGGGTGTCAGTGTATCGGGGTGTCAGTGTGTCGGGGTGTCAGTGTGTTGGGATGTTAGTGTGTCGTGGTGTCAATGTATCAGGGTGTCAGTGTGTCGGGGTGCCAGTGTGTCGGGGTGTTAGTGTGTCGCGGTGTCAGTGTATCGGGGTGTCAGTGTGTCGGGATCTCAGTGTGTCTGGGTGTCAGTGTAACAGGGTGTCAGTGTGTCGGGGTCTCAGTGTGTCGGGGTGTCAGTGTGTCCCGGTGTCAGTGTGTCAGGGTGTCAGTGTGTCGGGGTGTCAGTGTGTCGGGGTGTCAGTGAGTCAGGGTGTCAGTGTGTCGGGGCGTCAGTGTGTCGGGTGTCAGTGTGTCGGGGTGTCAGTATATCGGGGTGTTAGTGTATCTGGGTGTCAGTGTGTCGGGGTCTCAGTGTATCGGGGTGTCAGTGTTTCGGGGCGTCAGTGTGTCGGGGTGTCAGTGTGTCAGGGCGTCAGTGTGTCTGGGTTTCAGTGTGTCGGGGTGTCAGTGTGTCGGGGTGTCAGTGTAACAGGGTGTCAGTGTGTCGGGGTCTCAGTGTGTCGGGGTGTCAGTGTGTCAGGGTGTCAGTGTGTCGGGGTGTCAGTGTGTCAGGGTGTCAGTGTGTCGGGGTCTCAGTGTGTCGGGGTGTCAGTGAGTCAGGGTGTCAGTGTGTCGGGGCGTCAGTGTGTCAGGGTGTCAGTGTGTCGGGGTGTCAGTATATCGGGGTGTCAGTGTATCTGCGTGTCAGTGTGTCGGGGTCTCAGTGTATCGGGGTGTCAGTGTGTCGGGGCGTCAGTGTGTCGGGGAGTCAGTTTGTCGGTGTGTCAGTGTGTCAGGGTGTCAGTGTGACGTGGTGTCAGTGTGTCGGGGTGTCAGTGTATCGGGGTGTCAGTGTGTCGGGGTGTCAGTGTGTCGGGATGTGAGTGTGTCGGGGTGTCAGTGTGTCGGGGTGTCAGTGTGTCGGGGTGTCAGTGTGTCGGGGTGTCAGTTTGTCGGGGTGTCAGTGTGTCAGGGTGTCAGTGTGACGTGGTGTCAGTGTGTCGGGGTGTCAGTGTATCGGGGTGTCAGTGTGTCGGGGTGTCAGTGTGTCGGGGTGTCAGTGCATCGGGGTGTCAGTGTATTTGTGTGTCAGTGTGTGGGGGTGCCAGTGTGTCGGGATGTTAGTGTGTCGGGGTGTCAGTGTGTCGGTGTGTCAGTGTGTCGGGGTGCCAGTGTGTCTGGGTGTCAGTGTGTCGGGGTGTCAGTGTGTCGGGGTGTCAGTGCATCGGGGTGTCAGTGTATTTGTGTGTCAGTGTATCAAGTTGTCAGTGTGTCGGGATGTCAGTGTGTCAGTGTGTCAGTGTGTCGGGGTGTCAGTGTGTCGGGGTGTCAGTGTGTGGGGATGTCATTGTGTCGGAGTGTCAGTGTGTCGGGGTGTCATGTTGTTGGGATGTCAGGGTGTTTGGGTGTCAGTGTGTCGGGGTGTCAGTGTGTCGGGATGTCAGGGTATTTGGGTGTCAGTGTGGCGGGGTGTCAGTGAGGCAGGGTGACAGTGTGTCGGGGTGTCAGTGTTTCGGGGTGTCAGTGTTTCGGGGTGTCAGTGTGTCGGGGTGTCAGTGTGTCGGGGTGTCAGTGTGTCGGCCTGTCAGTGTGTCGGGGTGTCAGTGTGTCGTGGTGTCAGCGTTTCAGGGTGTCAGTGTGTCGTGGTGTCAGTGTGTCGGAGTGTCAGTCTGTCAGGGTGTCAGTGAGTCGTGGTGTCAGTATATTTGGGTATCAGTGTGCTTGGGTGTCAGGTTGTCGGGGTGTCAGTGTGTCGGCGTGTCAGTGTATCGGGGTGTCAGTGTGTCAGGGTGTCAGTGTATTTGGGTGTCAGTGTGTTTGGGTGTCAGTGTATCGGGGTGTCAGTGTGTCGGGATGTCAGTGTGTCGGGGTGTCAGTGTATCGGGGTGTCAGTGTGTCGGGGTGTCAGTGTGTTGGGATGTTAGTGTGTCGTGGTGTCAATGTATCAGGGTGTCAGTGTGTCGGGGTGTCAGTGTGTCGGGATGTTAGTGTGTCGGGGTGTCAGTGTATCTGGGTCTCAGTGTGTCGGTGTGTCAGTGTATCTGGGTCTCAGTGTGTCAGGGTGTCAGTCTAACAGGGTGTCAGTGTATCGGGGTGTCAGTGTGTCGGAGTGTCAGTGTGTCGGGGTGTCAGTGTGTCATGGTGTCAGTGTGTCGGGGTGTCAGTGTGTCGTGGTGTCAGTGTATTTGGGTGTCAGTGTGCTTGGGTGTCAGTGTGTCGTGGTGTCAGTGTGTCGGGGTGTCAGTGTGTCAGGGTGTCAGTGTGTCGTGGTGTCAGTGTATTTGGGTGTCAGTGTGCTTGGGTGTCAGGTTGTCGGGGTGTCAGTGTGTCGGGGTGTCAGTGTGTCGGGGTGTCAGTGTGTCAGGGTGTCAGTGTATTTGGGTGTCAGTGTGTTTGGGTGTCAGTGTATCGGGGTGTCAGTGTGTCGGGATGTCAGTGTGTCGGGGTGTCCGTGTATCGGGGTGTCAGTGTGTCGGGGTGTCAGTGTGTTGGGATGTTAGTGTGTCGTGGTGTCAATGTATCAGGGTGTCAGTGTGTCGGGGTGTCAGTGTATTGGGCTGTCAGTGTATCGGGCTGTCAGTGTGTCGGGGTGTCAGTGTATCAGGCTGTCAGTGTATCGGGGTGTCTGTGTGTCGGGGTGCAAGTGTGTCGGGGTGTCAGTGAGTCAGGGTGTCAGTGTGTTGGGGTGTCAGTGTTTTGCGGTGACAGTGTATCGGAGTGTCAGTGTGTTGGGGTATCAGGGTGTCAGTGTATTGGGGTGTCCGTGTGATAGAGTGTCGGTGTGTCGGGGTGTCAGTATCTTGGGGTGTCAGTGTATCTGGGTGTCAGTGTGTCGATATGTCAGTGTATCGGGGTGTCAGTGTGTCGGGGCGTCAGTGCATCAGGGTGTCTGTGTGTCGGGGCGTCAGTGTGTCGGGGTGTCAGTGTGTCGGGGTGTCAGTGTGTCGGGGTGTCAGTGTATCGGGGTGTCAGTGTGTTTGGGTGTCAGTATATCGGGGTGTCAGTGTGTCGGGGCGTCAGTGTATTGGGGTGTCAGTGTGACGGGGTGTCAGTGTGTTGGGGTGTCAGTGTGTCAGCGTGTCAGTGTGTCGGGGTGTCAGTGTATCGGGGTGTCAGCGTGTCGGGGTGCCAGTGTGTCGGGGTGTCAGTGTATTTGGGAGTCAGTGTGTTTGGGTTTCAGTGTGTTGCGGTGTCAGTGTGTCGATGTGTCAGTGTATCGGGGTGTCAGTGTGTCAGGGCGTCAGTGTATCGGGGTGTCAGTGTGTCGGGCTGTCAGTGTATTTGGGTTTCAGTGTATCAGGTTGTCAGTGTGTCAGTGTGTCAGGGTGTCAGTGTGTCAGTGTGTCAGTGTGTCAGTGTGTCGGAGTGTCAGTGTGTCGGGATGTCATTGTGTCGGAGTGTCAGTGTGTCAGGGTGTCATGTTGTTGGGATGTCAGGGTGTTTGGGTGTCAGTGTGTCGGGGTGTCAGTGTGTCCCGGTGTCAGTGTGTCAGGGTGTCAGTGTGTCGGGGTGTCAGTGTGTCGGGGTGTCAGTGTGTCGGGGTGTCAGTGTGTCGGGGCGTCAGTGTATTGGGGTGTCAGTGTGTCGGGGTGTCAGTGTGTCGGGGTGTCAGTGTATCGGGGTGTCAGTGTGTCGGGGTGTCAGTGTGTCGGGATGTGAGTGTTTCGGGGTGTCAGTGTGTCGGGGTGTCAGTGTGTCGGGATGTCAGTGTGTCGGGGTGTCAGTGTATCGGGGTGTGAGTGTGTCGGGATGTCAGTTTGTCGGGATGTTACTGTGTCGGGGTGTCAGTGTGTCGGGGTGTCAGTGTGTCAGGGTGTCAGTGTATTTGGGTGTCAGTGTGTTTGGGTGTCAGTATATCGGGGTATCAGTGTGTCGGGGTGTCAGTGTATCGGGGTGTCAGTGTTTCGGGGCGTCAGTGTGTCGGGGTGTCAGTGTGTCGGGGCGTCAGTGTGTCTGGGTTTCAGTGTGTCGGGGTGTCAGTGTGTCGGGGTGTCAGTGTAATAGGGTGTCAGTGTGTCGGGGTCTCAGTGTGTCGGGGTGTCAGTGTGTCAGGGTGTCAGTGTGTCGGGGTGTCAGTGTGTCGGGGTGTCAGTGAGTCAGGGTGTCAGTGTGTCGGGGCGTCAGTGTGTCAGGGTGTCAGTGTGTCGGGGTGTCAGTATATCGGGGTGTCAGTGTATCTGCGTGTCAGTGTGTCGGGGTGTCAGTGTATTTGGGTGTCAGTGTGCTTGGGTGTCAGTGTGTCGTGGTGTCAGTGTGTCGGGGTGTCAGTGTGTCAGGGTGTCAGTGTGTCATGGTGTCAGTGTATTTGGGTGTCAGTGTGCTTGGGTGTCAGGTTGTCGGGGTGTCAGTGTGTCGGGGTGTCAGTGTGTCGGGGTGTCAGTGTGTCGGGGTGTCAGTGTGGTGGGTGTCAGTGAATCGGGGTGTGAGTGTGTCGGGGTGTCAGTGTGTCGGGGTGTCAGTGTGTCGGGATGTTAGTGTGTCGGGATGTCAGTGTATCGGGGTGTCAGTGTATCGGGGTGTCAGTGTGTCGGGGTGTCAGTGTGTCGGGGTGTCAGTGTGTCGGGGTGTCAGTGAATCGGGGTGTGAGTGTGTCGGGGTGTCAGTGTACCGGGGTCTCAGTGTGTCGGGGTGTCAGTGTGTCGGGGTGTCAGTGTATCGGGGTGTCAGTGTATCGGGGTGTCAGTGTATTTGGGTGTCAGTGTGTCGGGGTGTCAGTGTGTCGGGGTGTCAGTGTATCGGGGTGTAAGTGTGTTGGGGTGTCAGTGTATTTGGGTGTCAGTGTGTTTGGGTTTCAGTGTGTCGGGGTGTCATTGTGTCAGGGTGTCAGTGTGTCGGGGTGTCAGTGTATCGGGGTGTCAGTGTATTTGGGTGTCAGTGTGTCGGAGTCTAAGGGTATCGGGGTGTTAGTGTGTTTGGGTGTCAGTGTATCGGGGTGTCAGTGTGTCGGGGTGTCAGTGTGTTGGGATGTTAGTGTGTCGTGGTGTCAATGTATCAGGGTGTCAGTGTGTCGGGGTGCCTGTGTGTCGGGATGTTAGTGTGTCGCGGTGTCAGTGTATCGGGGTGTCAGTGTGTCGGGATCTCAGTGTGTCTGGGTGTCAGTGTAACAGGGTGTCAGTGTGTCGGGGTCTCAGTGTGTCGGGGTGTCAGTGTGTCCCGGTGTCAGTGTGTCAGGGTGTCAGTGTGTCGGGGTGTCAGTGTGTCGGGGTGTCAGTGAGTCAGGGTGTCAGTGAGTCAGGGTGTCAGTGTGTCGGGGCGTCAGTGTGTCGGGTGTCAGTGTGTCGGGGTGTCAGTATATCGGGGTGTTAGTGTATCTGGGTGTCAGTGTGTCGGGGTCTCAGTGTATCGGGGTGTCAGTGTTTCGGGGCGTCAGTGTGTCGGGGTGTCAGTGTGTCAGGGCGTCAGTGTGTCTGGGTTTCAGTGTGTCGGGGTGTCAGTGTGTCGGGGTCTCAGTGTGTCGGGGTGTCAGTGTGTCAGGGTGTCAGTGTGTCGGGGTGTCAGTGTGTCGGGGTGTCAGTGTGTCGGGGTGTCAGTGTGTCAGGGTGTCAGTGTGACGTGGTGTCAGTGTGTCGGGGTGTCAGTGTATCGGGGTGTCAGTGTGTCGGGGTGTCAGTGTGTCGGGATGTGAGTGTGTCGGGGTGTCAGTGTGTCGGGGTGTCAGTGTGTCGGGGTGTCAGTGTGTCGGGGTGTCAGTTTGTCGGGGTGTCAGTGTGTCAGGGTGTCAGTGTGACGTGGTGTCAGTGTGTCGGGGTGTCAGTGTATCGGGGTGTCAGTGTGTCGGGGTGTCAGTGTGTCGGGGTGTCAGTGCATCGGGGTGTCAGTGTATTTGTGTGTCAGTGTGTGGGGGTGCCAGTGTGTCGGGATGTTAGTGTGTCGGGGTGTCAGTGTGTCGGTGTGTCAGTGTGTCGGGGTGCCAGTGTGTCTGGGTGTCAGTGTGTCGGGGTGTCAGTGTGTCGGGGTGTCAGTGCATCGGGGTGTCAGTGTATTTGTGTGTCAGTGTATCAAGTTGTCAGTGTGTCGGGATGTCAGTGTGTCAGTGTGTCAGTGTGTCGGGGTGTCAGTGTGTCGGGGTGTCAGTGTGTGGGGATGTCATTGTGTCGGAGTGTCAGTGTGTCGGGGTGTCATGTTGTTGGGATGTCAGGGCGTTTGGGTGTCAGTGTGTCGGGGTGTCAGTGTGTCGGGATGTCAGGGTATTTGGGTGTCAGTGTGGCGGGGTGTCAGTGAGGCAGGGTGACAGTGTGTCGGGGTGTCAGTGTTTCGGGGTGTCAGTGTTTCGGGGTGTCAGTGTGTCGGGGTGTCAGTGTGTCGGGGTGTCAGTGTGTCGGCCTGTCAGTGTGTCGGGGTGTCAGTGTGTCGTGGTGTCAGCGTTTCAGGGTGTCAGTGTGTCGTGGTGTCAGTGTGTCGGAGTGTCAGTCTGTCAGGGTGTCAGTGAGTCGTGGTGTCAGTATATTTGGGTATCAGTGTGCTTGGGTGTCAGGTTGTCGGGGTGTCAGTGTGTCGGGGTGTCAGTGTATCGGGGTGTCAGTGTGTCAGGGTGTCAGTGTATATGGGTGTCAGTGTGTTTGGGTGTCAGTGTGTTGGGGTGTCAGTGTATTTGGGTGTCAGTGTGTTTGGGTTTCAGTGTGTCGGGGTGTCATTGTGTCAGGGTGTCAGTGTGTCGGGGTGTCAGTGTATCGGGGTGTCAGTGTATTTGGGTGTCAGTGTGTCGGAGTCTAAGGGTATCGGGGTGTCAGTGTGTTTGGGTGTCAGTGTATCGGGGTGTCAGTGTGTCGGGGTGTCAGTGTGTTGGGATGTTAGTGTGTCATGGTGTCAATGTATCAGGGTGTCAGTGTGTCGGGGTGCCAGTGTGTCGGGATGTTAGTGTGTCGCGGTGTCAGTGTATCGGGGTGTCAGTGTGTCGGGATCTCAGTGTGTCTGGGTGTCAGTGTAACAGGGTGTCAGTGTGTCGGGGTCTCAGTGTGTCGGGGTGTCAGTGTGTCCCGGTGTCAGTGTGTCAGGGTGTCAGTGTGTCGGGGTGTCAGTGTGTCGGGGTGTCAGTGAGTCAGGGTGTCAGTGTGTCGGGGCGTCAGTGTGTCGGGTGTCAGTGTGTCGGGGTGTCAGTATATCGGGGTGTTAGTGTATCTGGGTGTCAGTGTGTCGGGGTCTCAGTGTATCGGGGTGTCAGTGTTTCGGGGCGTCAGTGTGTCGGGGTGTCAGTGTGTCAGGGCGTCAGTGTGTCTGGGTTTCAGTGTGTCGGGGTGTCAGTGTGTCGGGGTGTCAGTGTAACAGGGTGTCAGTGTGTCGGGGTCTCAGTGTGTCGGGGTGTCAGTGTGTCAGGGTGTCAGTGTGTGGGGGTGCCAGTGTGTCGGGATGTTAGTGTGTCGGGGTGTCAGTGTGTCGGTGTGTCAGTGTGTCGGGGTGCCAGTGTGTCTGGGTGTCAGTGTGTCGGGGTGTCAGTGTGTCGGGGTGTCAGTGCATCGGGGTGTCAGTGTATTTGTGTGTCAGTGTATCAAGTTGTCAGTGTGTCGGGATGTCAGTGTGTCAGTGTGTCAGTGTGTCGGGGTGTCAGTGTGTCGGGGTGTCAGTGTGTGGGGATGTCATTGTGTCGGAGTGTCAGTGTGTCGGGGTGTCATGTTGTTGGGATGTCAGGGCGTTTGGGTGTCAGTGTGTCGGGGTGTCAGTGTGTCGGGATGTCAGGGTATTTGGGTGTCAGTGTGGCGGGGTGTCAGTGAGGCAGGGTGACAGTGTGTCGGGGTGTCAGTGTTTCGGGGTGTCAGTGTTTCGGGGTGTCAGTGTGTCGGGGTGTCAGTGTGTCGGGGTGTCAATGTGTCGGCCTGTCAGTGTGTCGGGGTGTCAGTGTGTCGTGGTGTCAGCGTTTCAGGGTGTCAGTGTGTCGTGGTGTCAGTGTGTCGGAGTGTCAGTCTGTCAGGGTGTCAGTGAGTCGTGGTGTCAGTATATTTGGGTATCAGTGTGCTTGGGTGTCAGGTTGTCGGGGTGTCAGTGTGTCGGGGTGTCAGTGTATCGGGGTGTCAGTGTGTCAGGGTGTCAGTGTATATGGGTGTCAGTGTGTTTGGGTGTCAGTGTGTTGGGGTGTCAGTGTATTTGGGTGTCAGTGTGTTTGGGTTTCAGTGTGTCGGGGTGTCATTGTGTCAGGGTGTCAGTGTGTCGGGGTGTCAGTGTATCGGGGTGTCAGTGTATTTGGGTGTCAGTGTGTCGGAGTCTAAGGGTATCGGGGTGTCAGTGTGTTTGGGTGTCAGTGTATCGGGGTGTCAGTGTGTCGGGGTGTCAGTGTGTTGGGATGTTAGTGTGTCATGGTGTCAATGTATCAGGGTGTCAGTGTGTCGGGGTGCCAGTGTGTCGGGATGTTAGTGTGTCGCGGTGTCAGTGTATCGGGGTGTCAGTGTGTCGGGATCTCAGTGTGTCTGGGTGTCAGTGTAACAGGGTGTCAGTGTGTCGGGGTCTCAGTGTGTCGGGGTGTCAGTGTGTCCCGGTGTCAGTGTGTCAGGGTGTCAGTGTGTCGGGGTGTCAGTGTGTCGGGGTGTCAGTGAGTCAGGGTGTCAGTGTGTCGGGGCGTCAGTGTGTCGGGTGTCAGTGTGTCGGGGTGTCAGTATATCGGGGTGTTAGTGTATCTGGGTGTCAGTGTGTCGGGGTCTCAGTGTATCGGGGTGTCAGTGTTTCGGGGCGTCAGTGTGTCGGGGTGTCAGTGTGTCAGGGCGTCAGTGTGTCTGGGTTTCAGTGTGTCGGGGTGTCAGTGTGTCGGGGTGTCAGTGTAACAGGGTGTCAGTGTGTCGGGGTCTCAGTGTGTCGGGGTGTCAGTGTGTCAGGGTGTCAGTGTGTCGGGGTGTCAGTGTGTCAGGGTGTCAGTGTGTCGGGGTCTCAGTGTGTCGGGGTGTCAGTGAGTCAGGGTGTCAGTGTGTCGGGGCGTCTGTGTGTCAGGGTGTCAGTGTGTCGGGGTGTCAGTATATCGGGGTGTCAGTGTATCTGCGTGTCAGTGTGTCGGGGTCTCAGTGTATCGGGGTGTCAGTGTGTCGGGGTGTCAGTGTATCGGGGTGTCAGTGTGTCGGGGTGTCAGTGTGTCGGGATGTGAGTGTTTCGGGGTGTCAGTGTGGCGGGGTGTGAGTGTGTCGGGATGTCAGTGTGTCGGGGTGTCAGTGTATCGGGGTGTGAGTGTGTCGGGATGTCAGTTTGTCGGGATGTTACTGTGTCGGGGTGTCAGTGTGTCGGGGTGTCAGTGTGTCAGGGTGTCAGTGTATTTGGGTGTCAGTGTGTTTGGGTGTCAGTATATCGGGGTATCAGTGTGTCGGGGTGTCAGTGTATTGGGGTGTCAGTGTGTCGGCGTGTCAGTGTGTCGGGGTGTCAGTGTATCGGGGTGTCAGTGTGTCGGGGTGTCAGTGTGTCGGGATGTGAGTGTGTCGGGGTGTCAGTGTGTCGGGGTGTCAGTGTGTCGGGGTGTCAGTGTGTCGGGGTGTCAGTGTGTCGGGGTGTCAGTGTGTTGGGTGTCAGTGAATCGGGGTGTGAGTGTGTCGGGATGTCAGTGTGTCGAGGTGTCAGTGTGTCGGGGTGTCAGTGTGTTGGGTGTCAGTGAATCGGGGTGTGAGTGTGTCGGGGTGTCAGTGTGTCGGGGTGTCAGTGTGTCGGGATCTTAGTGTGTCGGGATGTCAGTGTATCGGGGTGTCAGTGTATCGGGGTGTCAGTGTGTCGGGGTGTCAGTGTGTCGGGGTGTCAGTGTGCTGGGTGTCAGTGAATCGGGGTGTGAGTGTGTCGGGGTGTCAGTGTGTCGGGGTGTCAGTGTGTCGGGATGTTAGTGTGTCGGGATGTCAGTGTATCGGGGTGTCAGTGTATCGGGGTGTCAGTGTGTCGGGGTGTCAGTGTGTCGGGGTGTCAGTGTGTTGGGTGTCAGTGAATCGGGGTGTGAGTGTGTCGGGGTGTCAGTGTACCGGGGTCTCAGTGTGTCGGGGTGTCAGTGTGTCGGGGTGTCAGTGTATCGGGGTGTCAGTGTATTTGGGTGTCAGTGTGTCGGGGTGTCAGTGTGTCGGGGTGTCAGCGTATCGGGGTGTCAGTGTGTTGGGGTGTCAGTGTATTTGGGTGTCAGTGTGTTTGGGTTTCAGTGTGTCGGGGTGTCATTGTGTCAGGGTGTCAGTGTGTCGGGGTGTCAGTGTATCGGGGTGTCAGTGTATTTGGGTGTCAGTGTGTCGGAGTCTCAGGGTATCGGGGTGTCAGTGTGTTTGGGTGTCAGTGTATCGGGGTGTCAGTGTGTCGGGGTGTCAGTGTGTTGGGATGTTAGTGTGTCGTGGTGTCAATGTATCAGGGTGTCAGTGTGTCGGGGTGCCAGTGTGTCGGGATGTTAGTGTGTCGGGGTGTCAGTGTGTTTGGGTTTCAGTGTGTCGCGGTGTCAGTGTATCGGGGTGTCAGTGTGTCGGGATCTCAGTGTGTCTGGGTGTCAGTGTTTCTGGGTGTCAGTGTGTCGGGGTGTCAGTGTGTCGGGGTGTCAGTGTAACAGGGTGTCAGTGTGTCGGGGTCTCAGTGTGTCGGGGTGTCAGTGTGTCCCGGTGTCAGTGTGTCAGGGTGTCAGTGTGTCGGGGTGTCAGTGTGTCGGGGTGTCAGTGAGTCAGGGTGTCAGTGTGTCGGGGCGTCAGTGTGTCGGGTGTCAGTGTGTCGGGGTGTCAGTATATCGGGGTGTTAGTGTATCTGGGTGTCAGTGTGTCGGGGTCTCAGTGTATCGGGGTGTCAGTGTTTCGGGGCGTCAGTGTGTCGGGGTGTCAGTGTGTCGGGGCGTCAGTGTGTCTGGGTTTCAGTGTGTCGGGGTGTCAGTGTGTCGGGGTGTCAGTGTAATAGGGTGTCAGTGTGTCGGGGTCTCAGTGTGTCGGGGTGTCAGTGTGTCAGGGTGTCAGTGTGTCGGGGTGTCAGTGTGTCGGGGTGTCAGTGAGTCAGGGTGTCAGTGTGTCGGGGCGTCAGTGTGTCAGGGTGTCAGTGTGTCGGGGTGTCAGTATATCGGGGTGTCAGTGTATCTGCGTGTCAGTGTGTCGGTGTCTCAGTGTATCGGGGTGTCAGTGTGTCGGGGCGTCAGTGTGTCGGGGAGTCAGTTTCTCGGGGTGTCAGTGTGTCAGGGTGTCAGTGTGACGTGGTGTCAGTGTGTCGGGGTGTCAGTGTATCGGGGTGTCAGTGTGTCGGGGTGTCAGTGTGTCGGGATGTGAGTGTGTCGGGGTGTCAGTGTGTCGGGGTGTCAGTGTGTCGGGGTGTCAGTGTGTCGGGGTGTCAGTTTGTCGGGGTGTCAGTGTGTCAGGGTGTCAGTGTGACGTGGTGTCAGTGTGTCGGGGTGTCAGTGTATCGGGGTGTCAGTGTGTCGGGGCGTCAGTGTGTCGGGGTGCCAGTGTGTCGGGGTGTCAGTGTGTCGGGGTGTCAGTGCATCGGGGTGTCAGTGTATTTGTGTGTCAGTGTGTGGGGGTGCCAGTGTGTCGGGATGTTAGTGTGTCGGGGTGTCAGTGTGTCGGGGTGTCAGTGTGTCGGGGTGCCAGTGTGTCTGGGTGTCAGTGTGTCGGGGTGTCAGTGTGTCGGGGTGTCAGTGCATCGGGGTGTCAGTGTATTTGTGTGTCAGTGTATCAAGTTGTCAGTGTGTCGGGATGTCAGTGTGTCAGTGTGTCAGTGTGTCGGGGTGTCAGTGTGTCGGGGTGTCAGTGTGTGGGGATGTCATTGTGTCGGAGTGTCAGTGTGTCGGGGTGTCATGTTGTTGGGATGTCAGGGTGTTTGGGTGTCAGTGTGTCGGGGTGTCAGTGTGTCGGGATGTCAGGGTATTTGGGTGTCAGTGTAGCGGGGTGTCAGTGAGGCAGGGTGACAGTTTGTCGGGGTGTCAGTGTTTCGGGGTGTCAGTGTTTCGGGGTGTCAGTGTGTCGGGGTGTCAGTGTGTCAGGGTGTCAGTGTGTCGGCCTGTCAGTGTGTCGGGGTGTCAGTGTGTCGTGGTGTCAGCGTTTCAGGGTGTCAGTGTGTCGTGGTGTCAGTGTGTCGGAGTGTCAGTCTGTCAGGGTGTCAGTGAGTCGTGGTGTCAGTATATTTGGGTATCAGTGTGCTTGGGTGTCAGGTTGTCGGGGTGTCAGTGTGTCGGGGTGTCAGTGTATCGGGGTGTCAGTGTGTCAGGGTGTCAGTGTATTTGGGTGTCAGTGTGTTTGGGTGTCAGTGTATCGGGGTGTCAGTGTGTCGGGGTGTCAGTGTGTCGGGGTGTCAGTGTATCGGGGTGTCAGTGTGTCGGGGTGTCAGTGTGTTCGGATGTTAGTGTGTCGGGGTGTCAATGTATCAGGGTGTCAGTGTGTCGGGGTGTCAGTGTGTCGGGATGTTAGTGTGTCGGGGTGTCAGTGTATCTGGGTCTCAGTGTGTCGGTGTGTCAGTGTATCTGGGTCTCAGTGTGTCAGGGTGTCAGTCTAACAGGGTGTCAGTGTATCGGGGTGTCAGTGTGTCGGAGTGTCAGTGTGTCGGGGTGTCAGTGTGTCATGGTGTCAGTGTGTCGGGGTGTCAGTGTGTCGTGGTGTCAGTGTATTTGGGTGTCAGTGTGCTTGGGTGTCAGTGTGTCGTGGTGTCAGTGTGTCGGGGTGTCAGTGTGTCAGGGTGTCAGTGTGTCGTGGTGTCAGTGTATTTGGGTGTCAGTGTGCTTGGGTGTCAGGTTGTCGGGGTGTCAGTGTGTCGGGGTGTCAGTGTGTCGGGGTGTCAGTGTGTCAGGGTGTCAGTGTATTTGGGTGTCAGTGTGTTTGGGTGTCAGTGTATCGGGGTGTCAGTGTGTCGGGATGTCAGTGTGTCGGGGTGTCAGTGTATCGGGGTGTCAGTGTGTCGGGGTGTCAGTGTGTTGGGATGTTAGTGTGTCGTGGTGTCAATGTATCAGGGTGTCAGTGTGTCGGGGTGTCAGTGTGTCGGGATGTTAGTGTGTCGGGGTGTCAGTGTATTTGGGTTTCAGTGTGTCGCGGTGTCAGTGTATCGGGGTGTCAGTGTGTCGGGATCTCAGTGTGTCTGGGTGTCAGTGTTTCTGGGTGTCAGTGTGTCGGGTTGTCAGTGTGTCGGGGTGTCAGTGTAACAGGGTGTCAGTGTGTCGGGGTCTCAGTGTGTCGGGGTGTCAGTGTGTCGGGGTGTCAGTGTGTCGGGGCGTCAGTGTGTCGGGTGTCAGTGTGTCGGGGTGTCAGTATATCGGGGTGTTAGTGTATCTGGGTGTCAGTGTGTCGGGGTCTCAGTGTATCGGGGTGTCAGTGTTTCGGGGTGTCAGTGTGTCGGGGTGTCAGTGTGTCGGGGCGTCAGTGTATTGGGGTGTCAGTGTGTCGGGGTGTCAGTGTGTCGGGGTGTCAGTGTATCGGGGTGTCAGTGTGTCGGGGTGTCAGTGTGTCGGGATGTGAGTGTTTCGGGGTGTCAGTGTGTCGGGGTGTCAGTGTGTCGGGATGTTAGTGTGTCGGGGTGTCAGTGTGTCAGGGTGTCAGTGTATCGGGGTGTGAGTGTGTCGGGATGTCAGTTTGTCGGGATGTTAGTGTGTCGGGGTGTCAGTGTACCGGGGTCTCAGTGTGTCGGGGTGTCAATGTGTCGGGGTGTCAGTGTGTCGGGGTTTCAGTATATCGGGGTGTCAGTGTATTTGGGTGTCAGTGTGTCGGGGTGTCAGTGTGTCGGGGTGCCAATGTATCGGGGTGTCAGTGTGTCGGGATCTCAGTGTGTCTGGGTGTCAGTGTGTCGGGGTGTCAGTGTGTCAGGGTGTCAGTGTGTCGGGGTGTCAGTGTATCGGGGTGTCAGTCTGTCGGGGTGTTGGTGTGTCGGGTTGTTAGTGTGACGGGGCCTCAGTTTGTCGGGGTGTCAGTGTGTCGGGGTGTCAGCGTATCGGGGTGTCAGTGTGTTGGGGTGTCAGTGTATTTGGGTGTCAGTGTGTTTGGGTTTCAGTGTGTCGGGGTGTCATTGTGTCAGGGTGTCAGTGTGTCGGGGTGTCAGTGTATCGGGGTGTCAGTGTATTTGGGTGTCAGTGTGTCGGAGTCTCAGGGTATCGGGGTGTCAGTGTGTTTGGGTGTCAGTGTATCGGGGTGTCAGTGTGTCGGGGTGTCAGTGTGTTGGGATGTGAGTGTGTCGTGGTGTCAATGTATCAGGGTGTCAGTGTGTCGGGGTGCCAGTGTGTCGGGATGTTAGTGTGTCGGGGTGTCAGTGTGTTTGGGTTTCAGTGTGTCGCGGTGTCAGTGTATCGGGGTGTCAGTGTGTCGGGATCTCAGTGTGTCTGGGTGTCAGTGTTTCTGGGTGTCAGTGTGTCGGGGTGTCAGTGTGTCGGGGTGTCAGTGTAACAGGGTGTCAGTGTGTCGGGGTCTCAGTGTGTCGGGGTGTCAGTGTGTCCCGGTGTCAGTGTGTCAGGGTGTCAGTGTGTCGGGGTGTCAGTGTGTCGGGGTGTCAGTGAGTCAGGGTGTCAGTGTGTCGGGGCGTCAGTGTGTCGGGTGTCAGTGTGTCGGGGTGTCAGTATATCGGGGTGTTAGTGTATCTGGGTGTCAGTGTGTCGGGGTCTCAGTGTATCGGGGTGTCAGTGTTTCGGGGCGTCAGTGTGTCGGGGTGTCAGTGTGTCGGGGCGTCAGTGTGTCTGGGTTTCAGTGTGTCGGGGTGTCAGTGTGTCGGGGTGTCAGTGTAATAGGGTGTCAGTGTGTCGGGGTCTCAGTGTGTCGGGGTGTCAGTGTGTCAGGGTGTCAGTGTGTCGGGGTGTCAGTGTGTCGGGGTGTCAGTGAGTCAGGGTGTCAGTGTGTCGGGGCGTCAGTGTGTCAGGGTGTCAGTGTGTCGGGGTGTCAGTATATCGGGGTGTCAGTGTATCTGCGTGTCAGTGTGTCGGTGTCTCAGTGTATCGGGGTGTCAGTGTGTCGGGGCGTCAGTGTGTCGGGGAGTCAGTTTCTCGGGGTGTCAGTGTGTCAGGGTGTCAGTGTGACGTGGTGTCAGTGTGTCGGGGTGTCAGTGTATCGGGGTGTCAGTGTGTCGGGGTGTCAGTGTGTCGGGATGTGAGTGTGTCGGGGTGTCAGTGTGTCGGGGTGTCAGTGTGTCGGGGTGTCAGTGTGTCGGGGTGTCAGTTTGTCGGGGTGTCAGTGTGTCAGGGTGTCAGTGTGACGTGGTGTCAGTGTGTCGGGGTGTCAGTGTATCGGGGTGTCAGTGTGTCGGGGCGTCAGTGTGTCGGGGTGCCAGTGTGTCGGGGTGTCAGTGTGTCGGGGTGTCAGTGCATCGGGGTGTCAGTGTATTTGTGTGTCAGTGTGTGGGGGTGCCAGTGTGTCGGGATGTTAGTGTGTCGGGGTGTCAGTGTGTCGGGGTGTCAGTGTGTCGGGGTGCCAGTGTGTCTGGGTGTCAGTGTGTCGGGGTGTCAGTGTGTCGGGGTGTCAGTGCATCGGGGTGTCAGTGTATTTGTGTGTCAGTGTATCAAGTTGTCAGTGTGTCGGGATGTCAGTGTGTCAGTGTGTCAGTGTGTCGGGGTGTCAGTGTGTCGGGGTGTCAGTGTGTGGGGATGTCATTGTGTCGGAGTGTCAGTGTGTCGGGGTGTCATGTTGTTGGGATGTCAGGGTGTTTGGGTGTCAGTGTGTCGGGGTGTCAGTGTGTCGGGATGTCAGGGTATTTGGGTGTCAGTGTCGCGGGGTGTCAGTGAGGCAGGGTGACAGTTTGTCGGGGTGTCAGTGTTTCGGGGTGTCAGTGTTTCGGGGTGTCAGTGTGTCGGGGTGTCAGTGTGTCGGGGTGTCAGTGTGTCGGCCTGTCAGTGTGTCGGGGTGTCAGTGTGTCGTGGTGTCAGCGTTTCAGGGTGTCAGTGTGTCGTGGTGTCAGTGTGTCGGAGTGTCAGTCTGTCAGGGTGTCAGTGAGTCGTGGTGTCAGTATATTTGGGTATCAGTGTGCTTGGGTGTCAGGTTGTCGGGGTGTCAGTGTGTCGGGGTGTCAGTGTATCGGGGTGTCAGGGTGTCAGGGTGTCAGTGTATTTGGGTGTCAGTGTGTTTGGGTGTCAGTGTATCGGGGTGTCAGTGTGTCGGGATGTCAGTGTGTCGGGGTGTCAGTGTATCGGGGTGTCAGTGTGTCGGGGTGTCAGTGTGTTCGGATGTTAGTGTGTCGGGGTGTCAATGTATCAGGGTGTCAGTGTGTCGGGGTGTCAGTGTGTCGGGATGTTAGTGTGTCGGGGTGTCAGTGTATCTGGGTCTCAGTGTGTCGGTGTGTCAGTGTATCTGGGTCTCAGTGTGTCAGGGTGTCAGTCTAACAGGGTGTCAGTGTATCGGGGTGTCAGTGTGTCGGAGTGTCAGTGTGTCGGGGTGTCAGTGTGTCATGGTGTCAGTGTGTCGGGGTGTCAGTGTGTCGTGGTGTCAGTGTATTTGGGTGTCAGTGTGCTTGGGTGTCAGTGTGTCGTGGTGTCAGTGTGTCGGGGTGTCAGTGTGTCAGGGTGTCAGTGTGTCGTGGTGTCAGTGTATTTGGGTGTCAGTGTGCTTGGGTGTCAGGTTGTCGGGGTGTCAGTGTGTCGGGGTGTCAGTGTGTCGGGGTGTCAGTGTGTCAGGGTGTCAGTGTATTTGGGTGTCAGTGTGTTTGGGTGTCAGTGTATCGGGGTGTCAGTGTGTCGGGATGTCAGTGTGTCGGGGTGTCAGTGTATCGGGGTGTCAGTGTGTCGGGGTGTCAGTGTGTTGGGATGTTAGTGTTTCGTGGTGTCAATGTATCAGGGTGTCAGTGTGTCGGGGTGTCAGTGTGTCGGGATGTTAGTGTGTCGGGGTGTCAGTGTATTTGGGTTTCAGTGTGTCGCGGTGTCAGTGTATCGGGGTGTCAGTGTGTCGGGATCTCAGTGTGTCTGGGTGTCAGTGTTTCTGGGTGTCAGTGTGTCGGGTTGTCAGTGTGTCGGGGTGTCAGTGTAACAGGGTGTCAGTGTGTCGGGGTCTCAGTGTGTCGGGGTGTCAGTGTGTCGGGGTGTCAGTGTGTCGGGGTGTCAGTGTGTCGGGGTGTCAGTGAGTCAGGGTGTCAGTGTGTCGGGGCGTCAGTGTGTCGGGTGTCAGTGTGTCGGGGTGTCAGTATATCGGGGTGTTAGTGTATCTGGGTGTCAGTGTGTCGGGGTCTCAGTGTATCGGGGTGTCAGTGTTTCGGGGTGTCAGTGTGTCGGGGTGTCAGTGTGTCGGGGCGTCAGTGTATTGGGGTGTCAGTGTGTCGGGGTGTCAGTGTGTCGGGGTGTCAGTGTATCGGGGTGTCAGTGTGTCGGGGTGTCAGTGTGTCGGGATGTGAGTGTTTCGGGGTGTCAGTGTGTCGGTGTGTCAGTGTGTCGGGATGTTAGTGTGTCGGGGTGTCAGTGTGTCGGGGTGTCAGTGTATCGGGGTGTGAGTGTGTCGGGATGTCAGTTTGTCGGGATGTTAGTGTGTCGGGGTGTCAGTGTACCGGGGTCTCAGTGTGTCGGGGTGTCAATGTGTCGGGGTGTCAGTGTGTCGGGGTTTCAGTATATCGGGGTGTCAGTGTATTTGGGTGTCAGTGTGTCGGGGTGTCAGTGTGTCGGGGTGCCAATGTATCGGGGTGTCAGTGTGTCGGGATCTCAGTGTGTCTGGGTGTCAGTGTGTCGGGGTGTCAGTGTGTCAGGGTGTCAGTGTGTCGGGGTGTCAGTGTATCGGGGTGTCAGTCTGTCGGGGTGTTGGTGTGTCGGGTTGTTAGTGTGACGGGGCCTCAGTTTGTCGGGGTGTCAGTGTGCCGGGGTGTCAGTGTACCGGGGTGTCAGTGTGTCGGGGTGTCAGTGTGTCAGGGTGTCAGTGTGACGTGGTGTCAGTGTGTCGGGGTGTCAGTGTATCGGGGTGTCAGTGTGTCGGGGTGTCAGTGTGTCGGGATGTGAGTGTGTCGGGGTGTCAGTGTGTCGGGGTGTCAGTGTGTCGGAGTGTCAGTCTGTCGGGGTGTCAGTTTGTCGGGGTGTCAGTGTGTCAGGGTGTCAGTGTGACGTGGTGTCAGTGTGTCGGGGTGTCAGTGTATCGGGGTGTCAGTGTGTCGGGGTGTCAGTGTGTCGGGGTGTCAGTGCATCGGGGTGTCAGTGTATTTGTGTGTCAGTGTGTCGGGGAGCCAGTGTGTCGGGATGTTAGTGTGTCGGGGTGTCAGTGTGTCGGGGTGTCAGTGTGTCGGGGTGCCAGTGTGTCGGGGTGTCAGTGTGTCGGGGTGTCAGTGTGTCGGGGTGTCAGTGCATCGGGGTGTCAGTGTATTTGTGTGTCAGTGTATCAGGTTGTCAGTGTGTCGGGATGTCAGTGTGTCAGTGTGTCAGTGTGTCGGGGTGTCAGTGTGTCGGGGTGTCAGTGTGTGGGGATGTCATTGTGTCGGAGTGTCAGTGTGTCGGGGTGTCATGTTGTTGGCATGTCAGGGTGTTTGGGTGTCAGTGTGTCGGGGTGTCAGTGTATCGGGGTGTCAGTGTGTCGGGGTGTTGGTGTGTCGGGTTGTTAGTGTGACGGGGCCTCAGTTTGTCGGGGTGTCAGTGTGCCGGGGTGTCAGTGTACCGGGGTGTCAGTGTGTCGGGGTGTCAGTGTGTCGGGGTGTCAGTGTGTCGGGGTGTCCGTGTGTCGGCGTGTCAGTGTGTGGGGATGTCATTGTCTCGGAGTGTCAGTGTGTCGGGGTGTCAGTGTGTTGGGATGTCAGGGTGTTTGGGTGTCAGTGTGTCGGGGTGTCAGTGTGTCGGGATGTCAGGGTATTTGGGTGTCAGTGTGGCGGGGTGTCAGTGAGGCGGGGTGACAGTGTGACACGGTGTCAGTGTTTTGGGGTGTCAGTGTGTCGGGGTGTCAGTGTGTTGGAATGTCAGTGTATTTGATGTCAGTGTGTCGGGGTGTCAGTGTGTCGGGGTGTCAGTGTATCAGGTTGTCAGTGTATCGGGCTGTCAGTGTATCGGGCTGTCAGTGTATCGGGGTGTCAGTGTGTCGGGATGTCAGTGTATCGGGCTGTCAGTGTACCGGGCTGTCAGTGTGTCGGGGCGTCGGTGTGTCGGGGTGTCAGTGTGTCGGGGTGTCAGTGTATTGGGCTGTCAGTGTATCGGGCTGTCAGTGTGTCGGGGTGTCAGTGTATCAGGCTGTCAGTGTATCGGGGTGTCTGTGTGTCGGGGTGCAAGTGTGTCGGGGTGTCAGTGAGTCAGGGTGTCAGTGTGTTGGGGTGTCAGTGTTTTGCGGTGACAGTGTATCGGAGTGTCAGTGTGTTGGGGTATCAGGGTGTCAGTGTATTGGGGTGTCCGTGTGATAGAGTGTTGGTGTGTCGGGGTGTCAGTATCTTGGGGTGTCAGTGTATCTGGGTGTCAGTGTGTCGATATGTCAGTGTATCGGGGTGTCAGTGTGTCGGGGCGTCAGTGCATCGGGGTGTCTGTGTGTCGGGGCGTCAGTGTGTCGGGGTGTCAGTGTGTCGGGGTGTCAGTGTGTCGGGGTGTCAGTGTATCGGGGTGTCAGTGTGTTTGGGTGTCAGTATATCGGGGTGTCAGTGTGTCGGGGCGTCAGTGTATTGGGGTGTCAGTGTGTCGGGGTGTCAGTGTGTTGGGGTGTCAGTGTGTCAGGGTGGCAGTGTGTCGGGGTGTCAGTGTATCGGGGTGTCAGCGTGTCGGGGTGCCAGTGTGTCGGGGTGTCAGTGTATTTGGGAGTCAGTGTGTTTGGGTTTCAGCGTGTTGCGGTGTCAGTGTGTCGATGTGTCAGTGTATCGGGGTGTCAGTGTGTCAGGGCGTCAGTGTATCGGGGTGTCAGTGTGTCGGGCTGTCAGTGTATTTGGGTGTCAGTGTATCAGGTTGTCAGTGTGTCAGTGTGTCAGGGTGTCAGTGTGTCAGTGTGTCAGTGTGTCGGAGTGTCAGTGTGTCGGGATGTCATTGTGTCGGAGTGTCAGTGTGTCAGGGTGTCATGTTGTTGGGATGTCAGGGTGTTTGGGTGTCAGTGTGTCGGGGTGTCTGTGTGTTGGGATGTCAGGGTATTTGGGTGTCAGTGTGGCGGGATGTCAGTGAGGCGGGGTGACAGTGTGTCGGGGTGTCAGTGTTTCGGGGTGTCAGTGTGTCGGGGTGTCAGTGTGTCGGGGTGTGAGTGTGTCGTGGTGCAAGTCTGTCGGGTTGTCAGTGTGTCAGGCTGTCAGTGTGTTGGGGTGTCAGTGTTTTGCGGTGTCAGTGTATCGGAGTGTCAGTGTGTTGGGGTATCAGGGTGTCAGTGCATTGGGGTGTCCATGTGATAGAGCGTCGGTGCGTCAGGGAGTCAGTATATCGGGGTGTCAGTGTATCTGGGTGTCAGTGCGTCGATGTGTCAGTGTATCGGGGTGTCAGTGTGTCAGGGCGTCAGTGTATCGGTGTGTCAGTGTGTCGGGGTGTCAGTGTGTCGGAGTGTCAGTGTATCGGGTGTCAGTGTATCGGGGTCTCAGTGTGTCGGGGTGTCAGTGTGTCGGGGTGTCAGTGTGTCGGGGTGTCAGTGTGTTGGGATGTTAGTGTGTCGGGGTGTCAGTGTATCGGGGTGTCAGTGTGTCGGGGTGTCAGTATGTCGGGATGTTAGTTTGTCGGGGTGTCAGTGTATCGGGGTCTCAGTGTGTCGTGGTGTCAGTGTGTCGGCGTGTCAGTGTAATTGGGTGTCAGTGTGTTTGGGTTTCAGTGTGTCGCGGTGTCAGTGTATCGGGGTGTCAGTGTGTCGGGGTGTCAGTGTGTCGGGGTGTCAGTGTATCGGGGTGTCAGTGTGTCGGGATGTCAGTGTGTCTGGGTGTCAGTGTGTCTGGGTGTCAGTGTGTCGGGGTGTCAGTGTGTCGGGGTGTCAGTGTAACAGGGTGTCAGTGTGTCGGGGTGTCAGTGTGTCGGGCTGTCAGTGTATCGGGCTGTCAGTGTACCGGGCTGTCAGTGTGTCGGGGCGTCGGTGTGTCGGGGTGTCAGTGTGTCGGGGTGTCAGTGTATTGGGCTGTCAGTGTATCGGGCTGTCAGTGTGTCGGGGTGTCAGTGTATCAGGCTGTCAGTGTATCGGGGTGTCTGTGTGTCGGGGTGCAAGTGTGTCGGGGTGTCAGTGAGTCAGGATGTCAGAGTGTTGGGGTGTCAGTGTTTTGCGGTGACAGTGTATCGGAGTGTCAGTGTGTTGGGGTATCAGGGTGTCAGTGTATTGGGGTGTCCGTGTGATAGAGTGTTGGTGTGTCGGGGTGTCAGTATCTTGGGGTGTCAGTGTATCTGGGTGTCAGTGTGTCGATATGTCAGTGTATCGGGGTGTCAGTGTGTCGGGGCGTCAGTGCATCGGGGTGTCTGTGTGTCGGGGCGTCAGTGTGTCGGGGTGTCAGTGTGTCGGGGTGTCTGTGTGTCGGGGTGTCAGTGTATCGGGGTGTCAGTGTGTTTGGGTGTCAGTATATCGGGGTGTCAGTGTGTCGGGGCGTCAGTGTATTGGGGTGTCAGTGTGTCGGTGTGTCAGTGTGTTGGGGTGTCAGTGTGTCAGGGTGTCAGTGTGTCGGGGTGTCAGTGTATCGGGGTGTCAGCGTGTCGGGGTGCCAGTGTGTCGGGGTGTCAGTGTATTTGGGAGTCAGTGTGTTTGGGTTTCAGTGTGTTGCGGTGTCAGTGTGTCGATGTGTCAGTGTATCGGGGTGTCAGTGTGTCAGGGCGTCAGTGTATCGGGGTGTCAGTGTGTCGGGCTGTCAGTGTATTTGGGTGTCAGTGTATCAGGTTGTCAGTATGTCAGTGTGTCAGGGTGTCAGTGTGTCAGTGTGTCAGTGTGTCGGAGTGTCAGTGTGTCGGGATGTCATTGTGTCGGAGTGTCAGTGTGTCAGGGTGTCATGTTGTTGGGATGTCAGGGTGTTTGGGTGTCAGTGTGTCGGGGTGTCTGTGTGTTGGGATGTCAGGGTATTTGGGTGTCAGTGTGGCGGGATGTAAGTGAGGCGGGGTGACAGTGTGTCGGGGTGTCAGTGTTTCGGGGTGTCAGTGTGTCGGGGTGTCAGTGTGTCGGGGTGTCAGTGTGTCGTGGTGCAAGTCTGTCGGGTTGTCAGTGTGTCAGGCTGTCAGTGTGTTGGGGTGTCAGTGTTTTGCGGTGTCAGTGTATCGGAGTGTCAGTGTGTTGGGGTATCAGGGTGTCAGTGCATTGGGGTGTCCGTGTGATAGAGCGTCGGTGCGTCAGGGAGTCAGTATATCGGGGTGTCAGTGTATCTGGGTGTCAGTGCGTCGATGTGTCAGTGTATCGGGGTGTCAGTGTGTCAGGGCGTCAGTGTATCGGGGTGTCAGTGTGTCGGGGTGTCAGTGTGTCGGAGTGTCAGTGTATCGGGTGTCAGTGTATCGGGGTCTCAGTGTGTCGGGGTGTCAGTGTGTCGGGGTGTCAGTGTGTCGGGGTGTCAGTGTGTTGGGATGTTAGTGTGTCGGGGTGTCAGTGTATCGGGGTGTCAGTGTGTCGGGGTGTCAGTATGTCGGGATGTTAGTTTGTCGGGGTGTCAGTGTATCGGGGTCTCAGTGTGTCGTGGTGTCAGTGTGTCGGCGTGTCAGTGTAATTGGTTGTCAGTGTGTTTGGGTTTCAGTGTGTCGCGGTGTCAGTGTATCGGGGTGTCAGTGTGTCGGGGTGTCAGTGTGTCGGGGTGTCAGTGTATCGGGGTGTCAGTGTGTCGGGATGTCAGTGTGTCTGGGTGTCAGTGTGTCTGGGTGTCAGTGTGTCGGGGTGTCAGTGTGTCGGGGTGTCAGTGTAACAGGGTGTCAGTGTGTCGGGGTGTCAGTGTGTCGAGGTGTCAGTGTGTCAGGGTGTCAGTGTATCGGGGTGTCAGTGTGTCGGGGTGTCAGTGTGTCTGGATGTTAGTTTGTCGGGGTGTCAGTGTATCGGGGTCTCAGTGTTTCGGGGTGTCAGTGTATCGGGGTGTCAGTGTGTCGGGATGTCAGTGTGTCTGGGTGTCAGTGTGTCGGGGTGTCAGTGTGTCGGGGTGTCAGTGTGTTGGGGTGTCAGTGTATCGGGGTCTCAGTGTTTCGGGGTGTCAGTGTATCGGGGTGTCAGTGTGTCGGGATGTCAGTGTGTCTGGGTGTCAGTGTGTCGGGGTGTCAGTGTGTCTGGGTGTCAGTGTGTCGGGGTCTCAGTGTGTCGGGGTGTCAGTGTGTCCCGGTGTCAGTGTGTCGGGGTCTCAGTGTGTCGGGGTGTCAGTGTGTCCCGGTGTCAGTGTGTCGGGGTGTCAGTGTGTCGGGGCGTCAGTGTGTCAGGGTGTCAGTGTTTCTGGGTGTCAGTGTGTCGGGGTTTCAGTGAGTCAGGGTGTCAGTGTTTCGGGGTGTCAGTGTGTCGGGGTTTCAGTGAGTCAGGGTGTCAGTGAGTCAGGGTGTCAGTGTGTCAGGGTGTCAGTGTATCGGGGTGTCAGTATATCGGGGTGTCAGTTTGTCGGGGTCTCAGTGTATCGGGGTGTCAGTGTGTCGGGGCGTCAGTGTGTCGGGGTGTCAGTGTGTTGGGGTGTCAGTGTGTCAGGGTGTCAGTGTGACGTGGTGTCAGTGTATTTGGGTGTCAGTGTGCTTGGGTGTCAGTGTGTCGGGGTGTCAGTGTGTCGGGGTGTCAGTGTGTCGGGGTGTCAGTGTGTCAGGGTGTCAGTGTATTTGGGTGTCAGTGTGTTTGGGTGTCAGTGTATCGGGGTGTCCGTCTGTCGGGGTGTGTTTATATCTGGGTGTCAGTGTGTCGATGTGTGAATGTATCGGGGTGTCAGTGTGTCGATGTGTCATTGTATTGGGGTGTCAGTGTGTCGGGGTGTCAGTGTTTTGGGGTATCAGTGTATCGTGGTGTCAGTGTGTCGGGGTGTCAGTATGTCGGGGTGTCAGTGTATCGGGGTGTCAGTGTGTCGGGGTGTCAGTGTATCGGGGTGTCAGGGTGTAGGGGTGTCAGTGTGTTGGGGTGTCAGTGTGTCGGGGTGTCAGTGTGTCGGGGTGTCAGTGTGTCGGGGTTTCAGTGTGTCGGGGTGTCAGTGTGTCGGGGGGTCAGTGTGTCGGGGTGTCAGTGTGCTGGGGTGTCAGTGTATCGGGGTGTCAGTGTGTCGGGGTGTCAGTGTGTCGGGGTGTCAGTGTGTCGGGGTGTCAGTGTATCGGGGTGTCAATGTATCGGGGTGTCAGTGTGTAGGGGTGTCAGTGTGTCGGGGTGTCAGTGTATCGGGGTGTCAGTGTGTCGGGGTGTCAGTGTATCGGGGTGTCAGTGTGTCGGGGTGTCAGTGTGTCGGGGTGTCAGTGTATCGGGGCGTCAGTGTGTCGGGGTGTCTGTATGTCGGGGTGTCAGTATATCGGGGTGTCAGTGTGTCGGGGTGTCCGTGTATCGGGATGTCAGTGTATCGGGGTGTCAGTGTGTCGGGGTGTCAGTGTGTCGGGGTGTCAGTGCGTCGGGGTGTCAGTGTGTCGGGGTGCAAGTGTGTCGGGGTGTCAGTGTGTCGGGATGTCAGTGTGTCAAAGTGTCAGTGTTTTACGGTGTCAGTGTATCGGAGTGTCAGTGTGTTGGGGTATCAGGGTGTCAGTGTGTTGGGGTGTCAGTGTTTTGCCGTGTCAGTGTATCAGAGTGTCAGTGTTTTGGGGTATCAGGGTGTCAGTGTATTGGGGTGTCTGTGTGATAGAGTGTCCGTATGTCGGGGTGTGTGTATATCGGTGCGTCAGTATATCTGGGTGTCAGTGTGTCGATGTGTCAGTGTATCGGGCCTTCAGTGTATCGGGGTGTCAGTGTGTCGGGGTGTCAGTGTATCGGGGTGTCAGTATGTCGGGGTGTCATTGTATCGGGGTGTCAGTATGTCGGGGTGTCAGTGTATTGGGGTGTCAGTGTGTCGGGGTGTCAGTGTTTGGAGAATCAGTGTATCGTGGTGTCAGTGTGTCGGGGTGTCAGTATGTTGGGGTGTCAGTGTATCGGGGTGTCAGTGTGTCGGGGTGTCAGTGTGTCGGGGTGTCAGTATGTCGGGGTGTCAGTGTATCGGGGTGTCAGTGTGTCGGGGTGTCAGTGTATCGGGGTGTCAGTGTGTCGGGGTGTCAGTGTGTCGGGGTGTCAGTATGTCGGGGTGTCAGTGTGTCGGGGTGTCAGTATGTCGAGGTGTCAGTGTGTCGGGGTGTCAGTGTGTCGGGGTGTCAGTGTGTCGGGGTGTCAGTATGTCGGGGTGTCAGTGTGTCGGGGTGTCAGTGTGTCGGGGTGTCAGTGTGTCGGGGTGTCAGTGTGTCGGGATGTCAGTATGTCGGGGTGTCAGTGTATCGGGGTGTCAGTGTATCGGGGTGTCAGTGTGTCGGGGTGTCAGTGTGCCGGGGTGTCAGTTTATCAGGGTGTCAGTGTATCTGGGTGTCAGTGTGTCGGGGCGTCAGTGTGTCGGGGTGTCAGTTTATCGGGGTGTCAGTTTGTCAGGGTGTCAGTGTGTTGTGGTGTCAGTGTGTCGGGGACTCAGTGTGTCGGGTGTCAGTGTGTCGGTGTGTCAGTGTATCTGGGTGTCAGTGTGTCAGGGTCTCAGTGTGTCGGGTGTCAGTGTGTCGGTGTGTCAGTTTTTCCCGGTGTCAGTCCGTTGGGGTGTCAGTGTGTCGGGGTGTCAGTGTGCCGGGGTGTCAGTTTATCGGGGTGTCAGTTTGTCAGGGTGTCAATGTATCGGGGTGTCAGTGTATCGGGGTCTCAGTGTGTCGGGGTATCAGTGTATCTGGGTCTCAGTGTGTCGGGGTGTCAGTGTATCTGGGTCTCAGTGTGTCGGGGTGTCAGTGTGTCGGGGTGTCAGTGTATCTGGGTCTCAGTGTGTCAAGATGTCAGTCTAACAGGGTGTCAGTGTATCGGGGTGTCAGTGTGTTGGTGTGCCAGTGTGTTGGGGTGTCAGTGCGTCGGGGTGCCAGTGTGTCGGGGTATCAGGGTGTCAGTGTGTTGGGGTGTCAGTGTTTTGCCGTGTCAGTGTATCAGAGGGTCAGTGTGTTGGGGTATCAGGGTGTCAGTGTATTGGGGTGTCAGTGTGATAGAGTGTCGGTGTGTCGGAGTGTCAGTGTCTGGGTGTCAGTGTATCGGGCTGTCAGTATATCGCGGTGTCAGTGTATCTGGGTGTCAGTGTGTCGATGTGTCAGTGTATCGGGGTGTCAGTGTATCGGGGTGTCAGTGTGTCGGGGTGTCATTGTATTGGGGTGTCAGTGTGTCGGGGTGTCAGTGTTTTGGGGGGTCAGTGTATCATAGTGTCAGTGTGGTTGTGTGTCAGTGTAACAGGGTGTCAGTGTGTCGGGGTGTCAGTGTGACGGGGTGTCAGTGTTTCGGGGTCTCAGTGTGTCAAGATGTCAGTCTAACAGGGTGTCAGTGTAACGGGGTGTCAGTGTATCGGTGTGCCAGTTTGTTGGGGTGTCAGTGTGTCGGGGCGTCAGTGTGTCCGGGTGTCAGTGTATCGGGCTGTCAGTGTATCGGGCTGTCAGTGTATCGGGGTGTCAGTGTGTCAGGGTGTCAGTGTGTTGGAGTGTCAGTTTGTCGGGGTGTCAGTGAGTCGGGGTGTCAGTGTGTCGGGGTGTCAGTGTATCGGGCTGTCAGTGTATCGGACTGTCAGTGTATCGGGCTGTCAGTGTATTGGGCTTTCAGTGTATTGGGGTGTCAGTGTGTCGGGCTGTCAGTGTGTCGGGGTGCCAGTGTGTCGGGGTGTCAGTGTATCAGGGTGTCAGTGTGTCAGGGTGTCAGTGTTTTGCGGTGACAGTGTATCGGAGTGTCAGTGTGTTGGGGTATCAGGGTGTCAGTGTATTGGGGTGTCCGTGTGATCGAGTGTCCGTGTGTCGGAGTGTCAGTGTCTGGGTGTCAGTGCATCGGGGTGTCAGTATATCGGGGTGTCAGTGTATCTGGGTGTCAGTGTGTCGATTTGTCAGTGTATCGGGGTGTCAGTGTGTCGGGGTGTCATTGTATTGGGGTGTCAGTGTGTCGGAGTGTCAGTGTGTCGCAGTGTCATTGTATTGGGGTGTCAGTGTGTCGGGGTGTCAGTGTTTTGGGGGGTCAGTGTATCATAGTGTCAGTGTGCTGGGGTGTCAGTGTATCGGGGTGTCAGTGTATCAGGTTGTCAGTGTGTCAGGGTCTCAGTGTGTCGCGGCATCAGTGTGTCGGCGTGTCAGTGTGTCGGGGTGCCAGTGTATCGGGGTGTCAGTGTGTCGGGGCGTCACTGTGTCGGGGTGTCAGTGTGTCGGGGTGTCAGTGTTTCAGGGTGTCAGTGTAACAGGGTGTCAGTGTGTCGGGGTCTCAGTGTGTCGGGGTGTCCTGTGTCATGGTGTCAGTGTGTCAGGGTGTCAGTGTGTACCGGTGTCAGTGTGTGGGATGTCAGTGTGTCGGGGTGTCAATGTATCGGGGCGTCAGTCTGTCGGGGTGTCAGTGTGTCGGGGTGTCAGTGTATCTGGGTCTCAGTGTGTCGGGGTGTCAGTGTATCTGGGTCTCAGTGTGTCAGGGTGTCAGTGTAAAGAGTGTCAGTGTGTTGGGGTGTCAGTGTTTCGGGGTGTCAGTGTGTCGGGGTGTCAGTGTGTCGGGGTGTCAGTGTATCTGGGTCTCAGTGTGTCGGGGTGTCAGTGTATCTGGGTCTCAGTGTGTCACAGTGTCAGTGTAAAGAGTGTCAGTGTGTTGGGGTGTCAGTGTTTCGGGGTGTCAGTGTGTCGGGGTGTCAGTGTGTCGAGGTGTCAGTGTGTCAGTGTGTCAGGGTGTCAGTGTGTCGGGGTGTCAGTGTATCTGGGTCTCAGTGTGTCGGGGTGTCAGTGTATCTGGGTCTCAGTGTGTCAGGGTGTCAGTCTAACAGGGTGTCAGTGTATCGGGGTGTCAGTGTGTCGGGGTGTCAGTGTGTCGGGGTGTCAGTGTTTTGGGGGTGTTGGTGTGTCTGGGTGTCAGTGTGTCGTGGTGTCAGTGTGTCGGGGTGTCAGTGATTCGGGGTGTCAGTGTTTCGGGGTGTCAGTATGTCGGTGTGTCAATGTATCGGGGTGTCAGCGTATCGGTTTGCCTGTGAATAGATCTCTCTGTATGTATGTGGAAATCTCTATGTGTGTGTGTATATGGAGTTCTCTCTGTGTGTATATGGAGATTTCTCTATGTGTGTGTGGAGATCTCTGTGTGTATATGGAGATATCTCTGTGTGTATATGGAGATCTCTCTGTGTGTATATGGAGATATCTCTGTGTGTATATGGAGATCTCTCTGTGTGTATATGGAGATATCTCTGTGTGTATATGTAGATATCTCTGTGTGTGTATATGGAGATCTCTCTGTATGTATATGGTGATATATCTGTGTGTATATGTATGTGGAGATCTCTCTATGTGTATATGGAGATCTCTGTGAGTGTATATGGAGATATCTGTGTGTGTATATGGAGATCTGTGTGTGTGTGTGTATTGACATCACTGTGTGTGTATATGGAGATCTCTCTGTGTGTATATGTAGATATCTCTGTGTGTATATGGAGATCGCTGTGTGTAAATGGAGATCTCTGTGTGTATATGGAGATCTGTGTGTGTGTATATAGAGATCTGTGTGTGTATTTGGAGACCTCTCTGTGTGTATATGGAGACCTCTCTGCGTGTATATGGAGATCTCTCTGTATGTATATGGAGATCTCTCTGTGTGTATACGGAGACCTCTCTTTGTGTATATGGAGATCTCTGTGTGTGTGTGTATATGGAGATCACTGTGTGTGTATATGGAGATCTCTCTGTATGTATATGGAGATCACGCAGTGTGGATATGGAGATATCTCTGTGTGTATATGGAGATATCTCTGTGTGTGTATATGGAGATCGCTGTGTGTGTGTATGGAGATATCTCTGTGTATATGGAGATCTCTGTGTGTGTATATGGAGACCCCGCTGCATGTATATGGAGACCTCTCTGTGTGTATATGGAGACCTCTCTGTGTGTATATAGAGATATCTCTGTGTGTATATGGAGATCACTATATGTGTATATGGACATCTCTCTGTGTGTATATGGAGATATCTGTGTGTGTATATGTAGATTGCTGTGTGTATATGGAGATTGCTGTGTGTATATGGAGATTGCTGTGTGTATATGGAGATCTCTGTGTGTGTATATGGAGATCTCTGTGTGTATATGGAGATCTCTGTGTGTGTATATGGAGATCTCTGTGTGTGTATATGGAGATCTCTCTGTGTGTATATGGAGACCCCGCTGCATGTATATGGAGACCTCTCTGTGTGTATATGGAGACCTCTCTGTGTGTATATAGAGATATCTCTGTGTGTATATGGAGATCACTATATGTGTATATGGACATCTCTCTGTGTGTATATGGAGATATCTCTGTGTGTATATGTAGATTGCTGTGTGTATATGGAGATTGCTGTGTGTATATGGAGATTGCTGTGTGTATATGGAGATCTCTGTGTGTGTATATGGAGATCTCTGTGTGTATATGGAGATCTCTCTGTGTGTATATGGAGATCTCTGTGTGTGTATATGGAGATCTGTGTGTGTGTATATGGAGACCTCTCTGCATGTATATGGAGATCTCTGTGTGTGTATATGGAGACCCCGCTGCATGTATATGGAGACCTCGCTGTGTGTATATAGAGATATCTCTGTGTGTATATGGAGATCACTATATGTGTATATGGAGATCTCTCTGTGTGTATATGGAGATATCTCTGTGTGTATATGGAGATTGCTGTGTGTATATGGAGATCTGTGTGTGTGTATATGGAGATCTCTGTGTGTATATGGAGACCTCTCTGTGTGTGTATATGGAGATCTCTGTGTGTATATGGAGACCTCTCTGTGTGTATATGGAGACCTCTCTGTGTGTATATGGAGATCTCTCAGTGTGTGTATATGGAGATCTCTCTGCATGTTATGGAGATCTCTGTTTGTGTATATGGAGACCCCGCTGCATGTATATGGAGACCTCGCTGTGTGTATATAGAGATATCTCTGTGTGTATATGGAGATCACTATATGTGTATATGGTGATCTCTCTGTGTGTATATGGAGATATCTCTGTGTATATGGAGATTGCTGTGTGTATATGGAGATCTGTGTGTGTATATGGAGACCTCTCTTTGTGTGTATATGGAGATCTCTGTGTGTATATGGAGACCTCTCTGTGTGTATATGGAGACCTCTCTGTGTGTATATGGAGATCTCTCAGTGTGTGTATATGGAGATCTCTCTGTATGTATATGCATATCTCTCTGTGTGTATGTGGAGATCTCTGTGTGTATATGGAGACCTCTCTGTGTGTATATGGAGACCTCTCAGTGTGTGTATATGGAGATCTCTCTGTATGTATATGCATATCTCTCTGTGTGTATGTGGAGATCTCTGTGTGTATATGGACACCTCTCTGCGTGTATATGGAGACCTCTCCGTGTATATATGGAGATCACTCTGTGTGAGTATATGGAGATCGCTGTATGTATATGGAGATCTCTCTGTGTGTATTTGGAGATCTGTGTGTGTGTATATGGAGATTTCTGTGTGTAGATGGAGATCTCTCTGTGTGTATAGTGAGCTCTCTCTATGTATATATGGAGATCTCTGTGTGTGTATATGGAGGTCTCTGTGTGTGTGTATATGGAGATCTGTGTGTGTATATGGAGATCTCTGTGTGTGTATTTGGATATCTCTGTGTGTGTATATGGAGATCTCTGTGTGTATGTGGAGATCTCTGTGTGTGTATATGGAGGTCTCTCGGTTTGTGTATATGGAGATCTCTCGGTGTGTGTATATGGAGATCTCTGTGTGTGTATATGGAGATCTCTGTGTGTATATGTAGATCTCTCTGTGTGTGTATATGGAGATCTCTGTGTGTGTGTATATGGAGATATCTCTGTGTGTGTATATGGAGATCTCTGTGTGTGTATATGGAGATCTGTGTGTGTGTATATGGAGATCTGTGTGTATGTGTATATGGAGATCTGTGTGTATGTGTAAATGGAGATCTGTGTGTGTGTGTGTATATGGAGATCTCTGTGTGTGTATATGGAGATCTCTGTGTGTGTATATGGAGATCTGTGTGTGTGCACATGGAGATCTGTGTGTGTGTGTATATGGAGATCTGTGTGTGTGTGTGTATATGGAGATATCTCTGTGTGTGTATATGGAGATCTCTGTGTGTGTATATGGAGATCTGTGTGTGTGTATCTGGAGATCTGTGTGTATGTGTATATGGAGATCTGTGTGTATGTGTAAATGGAGATCTGTGTGTGTGTGTGTGTGTATATGGAGATTTCTCTGTGTGTATATGGAGATCTGTCTGTGTGTGTATATGGAGATCTGTGTGTATATGGAGATCTGTGTGTGAATATGGAGATATCTTTATGTTAAGGTGTTTGCTGCCAGGGTCTCTGGTTTTCAATTATCAAACCCGGTCGCACTGTCGGCGTCAGAACAGGCGATAATATTCAGGAAACAGACCCATCTGCTGGAAGTAAAGGCTCATTACACCAAGTGACATAGTTTTTTATATAACAATTATATATAACAGGAACTCATCCCATCGTTCGAGACATCCCAGAGTTACAACATTTCATAGATATGTACACCCAGCAGTAACAAACATCCCAGAGTTACAGGCACACTGCAGTAACACTTCCCATAGTTACAAACATCCCATAGTAACACACTTCCCATAGTTACTGACATCCCATAGTTACACACGTCCCATAGTTACAAACATCCCATAGTAACACACATCCTATAGTTACACACATCCCATAGTTACTGACATCCCATAGTTACACAAATCCCATGGCTACGCACATCCCATAGTCACACACTTCCCATAGTTACACACATCCTGTAATTGCAAACATCCCATGGTTACATATCCCATAGTTACACACATCCCATAGTGACACACATCCCATAGTTACACACATCCCATGGTTACATATCCCATAGTTACACACATCGTGTAGAATCATAGAATCCCTACAGTACAGAAGGAGGCCACTTGACCCATCGAGTCTGCACTGACCACAATCCCTCCCAGGCCCTATCCCCATAACCCCATGCATTTACCCTGTCAATCCCCCTGACACTAAGGGGTCATTTAGCATGGCCAATCCATCTAATGCACACATCCCTGGACTGTGGGGGGGAAACCGGAGGACCCGGGGGAAACCCACGCAGACACGGGGAGAACATGTAGAGTCACAAACCATCCCATATCACACACATCCCATATCACACACATTCCATAGTTACACACATCCCATAGTCACACATATCCCATAATTACACACATCCCATAGTCACACACATTGCATAGTCACACACATCCCATATCACACACATCCCATAGTCACACACATCCCATATCACACACATCCCATAGTCACACACATCACATATCACACACATCCCATAGTTACACATATCACACACATCCCATATCACACACATCCTTTAGTCACAAACATCCCATAGTCACACACATCCCATCAATACACACATCCCATAGTCACACATATCCCATATCACACACATCCCATATAACACACATCCCATAGTCACACATATCCCAAATCACACACATCCCATATCACACACATCCCATAGTCACACATATCCCATAATTACACACATCCCATAGTCACAAACATCCCATATCACACACATCCCATATAACACACATCCCATATCACACACATCCCATAGTTACACACATCCCATATCACACACATCCCATAGTCACACACATCCCATAGTCACACACATCCCATATCACACACATCCCATAGTTACACACATCCAATATCACACACATCCCATAGTCACACACATCCCATAGTTACACACATCCCATATCACACACATCCCATAGTCACACACATCCCATATCACAACACATCCCATAGTCACACATATCCCATATCACACACATCCCATATCACACACATCCCATAGTCACACACATCCCATATTCACACATATCCCATAATTACACACATCCCATAATTACTCACATCCCATAGTCACACACATCCCATATCACACACATCCGATAGTTACACACATCCCATAGTCACATATATCCCATAATTTCACACATCCCATATCACACACATCCCATAGTTACACACATCCCATATCACACACATCCCATAGTTACACACATCCCATAGTCACACATATCCCATAATTTCACACATCCCATATCACACACATCCCATAGTTACACACATCCCATATCACACACATCCCATAGTCACACACATCCCAAAATTACACACATCCCATACTCACACACATCTTATATCACACACATCCCATAGTTACACACATCCCATATCACACACATCCCATAGTTACACACATCCCATTGTCACACACATCCCATAATTACACACGTCCCATAGTCACACACATCCCATAGTCACACACATCCCATAATTACTCACATCCCATAATTACACACATCCCATAGTCACACACATCCCATAGTCACACACATCCCATAATTACTCACATCCCATAATTACACACATCCCATAATTACACACATCCCATAGTCACACACATCCCATATCACACACATCCCATAGTCACACACATCCCATAGTCACACACATCCCATAGTCACACATATCCCATAATTACACACATCCCATATCACACACATCCCATATCACACACATCCCATAGTCACACACATCCCATAGTCACACATATCCCATAATTACACACATCCCATAGTCACACACATCCCATAGTCACACACATCCCATAGTCACACACATCCCACAATTACACACATCCCATATCACACACATCCCATAGTCACACACATCCCATAGTTACACACATCCCACTGTCACACACATCCCATAGTCACACACATCCCATAGTCACACACATCCCATAGTCACACACATCCCATAGTTACACACATCCCACTGTCACACACATCCCATAATTACACACATCCCATAGTCACACACATCCCATAATTACACACATCCCATAGTCACACATATCCCATAATTACACACATCCCATAGTCACACATATCCCATAATTACACACATCCCATAGTTACACACATCCCATAGTCACACAAATCCCATAATTACACACATCCCATAGTTACACACATCCCATAGTCACACACATCCCATATCACACACATCCCATATAACACACATCCCATAGTCACACACATCCCATAGTCACACATCCCATATAACACACATCCCATAGTTACACTCATCCCATAGTCACACAAATCCCATAATTACACACATCCCATAGTCACACACATCCCATATCACACACATCCCATAGTTACACACATCCCATAGTTACACACATCCCATAGTTACACACATCCCATATAACACACATCCCATATCACACACATCACACAGTCACACATATCCCATAATTACACACATCCCATAGTTGCACACATCCCATAGTCACACACATCCCATATCACACACATCCCATAGTTACACACATCCCATAGTCACACAAATCCCATAATTACACACATCCCATAGTCACACACATCCCATATCACACACATCCCATAGTCACACACATCCCATATAACACACATCCCATAGTTACACACATCCCATAGTTACACACATCCCATATAACACACATCCCATAGTCACACACATCCCATATCACACACATCCCATAGTCACACATATCCCATAATTACACACATCCCATAGTTGCACACATCCCATAGTCACACACATCCCATATCACACACATCCCATAGTTACACACATCCCATAGTCACACATATCCCATAATTACACACATCCCATATCACACACATCCCATAGTTACACACATCCCATATCACACACATCTCATATCACACACATCCCATAGTTACACACATCCCATAGTCACACATATCCCATAGTCACACACATCCCATAATTACTCACATCCCATATCACACACATCGCATATCACACACATCCCATAGTCACACATATCCCATAATTACACACATCCCATAGTTACACACATCCCATAGTCACACATATCCCATAATTACACTCATCCCATTGTCACACACATCCCATAGTCACACACATCCCATAGTCACACATATCCCATATCACACACATCCCACAGTTACATACATCCCATAGTCACACACATTCCATAGTCACACACATCCCATAGTCACACACATCCCAGATCACACACATCCCATAGTTACACACATCCCATAGTCACACACATCCCATATCACACACATCCCATAGTTACACACATCCCATAGTCACACATATCCCATAGTCACACACATCCCATATCACACACATCCCATAGTTACACACATCCCATATCACACTCATCCCATAGTCACACACATCCCATAGTTACACACATCCCATATCACACACATCCCATAGTTACACACATCCCATATCACACACATCCCATAGTTACACACATCCCATAGTTACACACATCTCATAGTTACACACATCCCATATCACACACATCTCATAGTCACACACATCCCATAGTCACACATATCCCATAGTTCCACACTTCCTATAGTCACACACATCCCATAGTCACACACATCCCATAGTCACACACATCCCATAGTCACACACATCCCATATCACACACATCCCATAGTCACACACATCCCATAGTCACACATATCCCATAATTACACACATCCCATAGTCACCCACATCCCATAGTCACACACATCCCATAGTCACACACATCCCACAATTACACACATCCCATATCACACACATCCCATAGTCACACACATCCCATAGTCACACACATCCCATAGTTACACACATCCCACTCTCACACACATCCCATAGTCACACACATCCCATAGTCACACACATCCCAAAGTCACACACATCCCATAGTTACACACATCCCACTGTCACACACATCCCATAATTACACACATCCCATAGTCACACACATCCCATAATTACACACATCCCATAGTCACACATATCCCATAACTACACACATCCCATAGTCACACATATCCCATAATTACACACATCCCATAGTTACACTCATCCCATAGTCACACAAATCCCATAATTACACACATCCCATAGTTACACACATCCCATAGTCACACACATCCCATATCACACACATCCCATATAACACACATCCCATAATCACACACATCCCATAGTTACACACATCCCATATCACACTCATCCCATAGTCACACACATCCCATAGTCACACATCCCAAATAACACACATCCCATAGTTACACACATCCCATAGTCACACAAATCCCATAATTACACACATCCCATAGTCACACACATCCCATATCACACACATCCCATATAACACACATCCCATAGTTACACACATCCCATAGTTACAAACATCCCATATAACACACATCCCATAGTCACACACATCCCATATCACACACATCCCATAGTCACACATATCCCATAATTACACACATCCCATAGTTGCACACATCCCATAGTCACACACATCCCATATCACACACATCCCATAGTTACACACATCCCATAGTCACACATATCCCATAATTACACACATCCCATATCACACACATCCCATCGTTACACACATCCCATATCACACACATCTCATATCACACACATCCCATAGTTACACACATCCCATAGTCACACATATCCCAGAGTCACACACATCCCATAATTACTCACATCCCATATCACACACATCGCATATCACACACATCCCATAGTCACACATATCCCATAATTACAGACATCCCATAGTTACACACATCCCATAGTCACACACATTGCATAGTCACACACATCCCATATCACACACATCCCATAGTCACACACATCCCATATCACACACATCCCATAGTCACACACATCACATATCACACACATCCCATAGTTACACATATCACACACATCCCATATCACACACATCCTTTAGTCACAAACATCCCATAGTCACACATATCCCATCAATACACACAACCCATAATCACACACACCCCATATCACACACATCCCATATAACACACATTGCATAGTCACACACATCCCATATCACACACATCCCATAGTCACACACATCCCATATCACACACATCCCATAGTCACACACATCACATATCACACACATCCCATAGTTACACATATCACACACATCCCATATCACACACATCCTTTAGTCACAAACATCCCATAGTCACACATATCCCATCAATACACACAACCCATAGTCACACACATCCCATATCACACACATCCCATAAAACACACATCCCATAGTCACACATATCCCATATCATACACATCCCATATAACACACATCCCATAGTCACACATATCCCAAATCACACACATCCCATATCACACACATCCCATAGTCACACATATCCCATAATTACACACATCCCATAGTCACACACATCCCATATCACACACATCCCATATAACACACATCCCATATAACACACATCCCATAGTCACACACATCCCATATCACACACATCCCATAGTTACACACATCCCATATCACACACATCCCATAGTCACACACATCCCATAGTCACACACATCCCATATCACACACATCCCATAGTTACACACATCCAATATCACACACATCCCATAGTCACACACATCCCATAGCTACACACATCCCATATCACACACATCCCATAGTCACACACATCCCATATCACAACACATCCCATAGTCACACATATCCCATATCACACACATCCCATATCACACACATCCCATAGTCACACACATCCCATATTCACACATATCCCATAATTACACACATCCCATAATTACTCACATCCCATAGTCACACACATCCCATATCACACACATCCGATAGTTACACACATCCCATAGTCACATATATCCCATAATTTCACACATCCCATATCACACACATCCCATAGTTACACACATCCCATATCACACACATCCCATAGTTACACACATCCCATAGTCACACATATCCCATAATTTCACACATCCCATATCACACACATCCCATAGTTACACACATCCCATATCACACACATCCCATAGTCACACACATCCCATAATTACACACATCCCATACTCACACACATCTTATATCACACACATCCCATAGTTACACACATCCCATATCACACACATCCCATAGTTACACACATCCCATTGTCACACACATCCCATAATTACACACGTCCCATAGTCACACACATCCCATAGTCACACACATCCCATAATTACTCACATCCCATAATTACACACATCCCATAATTACACACATCCCATAGTCACACACATCCCATAGTCACACACATCCCATAATTACTCACATCCCATAAATACACACATCCCATAATTACACACATCCCATAGTCACACACATCCCATATCACACACATCCCATAGTCACACACATCCCATAGTCACACACATCCCATAGTCACACAGATCCCATAATTACACACATCCCATATCACACACATCCCATAGTCACACACATCCCATAGTCACACATATCCCATAATTACACACATCCCATAGTCACACACATCCCATAGTCACACACATCCCATAGTCACACACATCCCACAATTACACACATCCCATATCACACACATCCCATAGTCACACACATCCCATAGTCACACACATCCCATAGTCACACACATCCCACTGTCACACACATCCCATAGTCACACACATCCCATAGTCACACACATCCCATAGTTACACACATCCCACTGTCACACACATCCCATAATTACACACATCCCATAGTCACACACATCCCATAATTACACACATCCCATAGTCACACATATCCCATAATTACACACATCCCATAGTCACACACATCCCATAGTCACACACATCCCATCGTTACACACATCCCACTGTCACACACATCCCATAGTCACACACATCCCACAATTACACACATCCCATATCACACACATCCCATAGTCACACACATCCCATAGTCACACACATCCCATAGTTACACACATCCCACTGTCACACACATCCCATAGTCACACACATCCCATAGTCACACACATCCCATAGTCACACACATCCCATAGTTACACACATCCCACTGTCACACACATCCCATAATTACACACATCCCATAGTCACACACATCCCATAATTACACACATCCCATAGTCACACATATCCCATAACTACACACATCCCATAGTCACACATATCCCATAATTACACACATCTCATAGTTACACTCATCCCATAGTCACACGAATCCCATAATTACACACATCCCATAGTTACACACATCCCATAGTCACACACATCCCATATCACACACATCCCATATAACACACATCCCATAATCACACACATCCCATAGTTACACACATCCCATATCACACTCATCCCATAGTCACACACATCCCATAGTCACACATCCCATATAACACACATCCCATAGTTACACACATCCCATAGTCACACAAATCCCATAGTTACACACATCCCATAGTCACACACATCCCATATCACACACATCCCATATAACACACATCCCATAGTTACACACATCCCATAGTTACAAACATCCCATAGAACACACATCCCATAGTCACACACATCCCATATCACACACATCCCATAGTCACACATATCCCATAATTACACACATCCCATAGTTGCACACATCCCATAGTCACACACATCCCATATCACACACATCCCATAGTTACACACATCCCATAGTCACCCATATCCCATAATTACACACATCCCATATCACACACATCCCATCGTTACACACATCCCATATCACACACATCTCATATCACACACATCCCATAGTTACACACATCCCATAGTCACACATATCCCAGAGTCACACACATCCCATAATTACTCACATCCCATATCACACACATCGCATATCACACACATCCCATAGTCACACATATCCCATAATTACAGACATCCCATAGTTACACACATCCCATAGTCACACATATCCCGTAATTACACACATCCCATAGTTACACACATCCCATAGTCACACATATCCCATAATTACACTCATCCCATTGTCACACACATCCCATAGTCACACACATCCCACAGTCAAACATATCCCATATCACACACATCCCATAGTTACACACATCCCATAGTCACACACATCCCATAGTCACACACATTCCATAGTCACACACATCCCATAGTTACACACATCCCATAGTTACACACATCCCATAGTCACACAAATCCCATAATGACACACATCCCATAGTCACACATATCCCATAATTACACACATCCCATAGTTACACACATCCCATAGTCACACAAATCCCATAATTACCCACATCCCATAGTTACACACATCCCATAGTCAAACACATCCCATATCACACACATCCCATATAACACACATCCCATAGTCACACACATCCCATAGTCACACATATCCCATAATTACACACATCCCATATCACACACATCCCATATCACACACATCCCATAGTCACACACATCCCATAGTCACACATATCCCATAATTACACACATCCCATAGTCACACACATCCCATAGTCACACACATCCCATAGTCACACACATCCCACAATTACACACATCCCATATCACACACATCCCATAGTCACACACATCCCATAGTCACACACATCCCATAGTTACACACATCCCACTGTCACACACATCCCATAGTCACACACATCCCATAGTCACACACATCCCATAGTCACACACATCCCATAGTTACACACATCCCACTGTCACACACATCCCATAATTACACACATCCCATAGTCACACACATCCCATAATTACACACATCCCATAGTCACACATATCCCATAATTACACACATCCCATAGTCACACATATCCCATAATTACACACATCCCATAGTTACACACATCCCATAGTCACACAAATCCCATAATTACACACATCCCATAGTTACACACATCCCAAAGTCACACACATCCCATATCACACACATCCCATATAACACACATCCCATAGTCACACACATCCCATAGTCACACATCCCATATAACACACATCCCATAGTTACACTCATCCCATAGTCACACAAATCCCATAATTACACACATCCCATAGTCACACATATCCCATATCACACACATCCCATAGTTACACACATCCCATAGTTACACACATCCCATAGTTACACACATCCCATATAACACACATCGCATATCACACACATCCCACAGTCACACATATCCCATAATTACACACATCCCATAGTTGCACACATCCCATAGTCACACACATCCCATATCACACACATCCCATAGTTACACACATCCCATAGTCACACAAATCCCATAATTACACACATCCCATAGTCACACACATCCCATATCACACACATCCCATATAACACACATCCCATAGTTACACACATCCCATAGTTACACACATCCCATATAACAGACATCCCATAGTCACACACATCCCATATCACACACATCCCATAGTCACACATATCCCATAATTACACACATCCCATAGTTGCACACATCCCATAGTCACACACATCCCATATCACACACATCCCATAGTTACACACATCCCATAGTCACACATATCCCATAATTACACACATCCCATATCACACACATCCCATAGTTACACACATCCCATATCACACACATCTCATATCACACACATCCCATAGTTACACACATCCCATAGTCACACATATCCCATAGTCATACACATCCCATAATTACTCACATCCCATATCACACACATCGCATATCACACACATCCCATAGTCACACATATCCCATAATTACACACATCCCATAGTTACACACATCCCATAGTCACACATATCCCATAATTACACTCATCCCATTGTCACACACATCCCATAGTCACACACATCCCACAGTCACACATATCCCATATCACACACATCCCATAGTTACATACATCCCATAGTCACACACATTCCATAGTCACACACATCCCATAGTCACACACATCCCAGATCACACACATCCCATAGTTACACACATCCCATAGTCACACACATCCCATATCACACACATCCCATAGTTACACACATCCCATAGTCACACATATCCCATAGTCACACATATCCCATAGTCACACACATCCCATAATCACACACATCCCATAGTTACACACATCCCATATCATACTCATCCCATAGTCACACACATCCCATAGTTACACACATCCCATATCACACACATCCCATTGTTACACACATCCCATATCACACACATCCCATAGTTACACACATCCCAGAGTCACACACATCCCATAGTCACACACATCCCATAGTCACACACATCCCATAGTCACACACATCCCATACTTTCACACATCCCATAGTCACACATATCCCATAATTACACACATCCCATAATTACACACATCCCATATCACACACATCCCATATCACACACATCCCATAGTCACACACATCCCATAGTCACACATATCCCATAATTACACACATCCCATAGTCACCCACATCCCATAGTCACACACATCCCATAGTCACACACATCCCACAATTACACACATCCCATATCACACACATCCCATAGTCACACACATCTCATAGTCACACACATCCCATAGTTACACACATCCCACTGTCACACACATCCCATAGTCACACACATCCCATAGTCACACACATCCCATAGTCACACACATCCCATAGTTACACACATCCCATAGTCACACACATCCCATAATTACACACATCCCATAGTCACACATATCCCATAACTACACACATCCCATAGTCACACATATCCCATAATTACACACATCTCATAGTTACACTCATCCCATAGTCACACAAATCCCATAATTACACACATCCCATAGTTACACACATCCCATAGTCACACTCATCCCATATCACACACATCCCATATAACACACATCCCATAATCACACACATCCCATAGTTACACACATCCCATATCACACTCATCCCACAGTCACACACATCCCATAGTCACACATCCCATATAACACACATCCCATAGTTACACACATCCCATAGTCACACAAATCCCATAGTTACACACATCCCATAGTCACACACATCCCATATCACACACATCCCATATAACACACATCCCATAGTTACACACATCCCATAGTTACACACATCCCATATAACACACATCCCATAGTCACACACATCCCATATCACACACATCCCATAGTCACACATATCCCATAATTACACACATCCCATAGTTGCACACATCCCATAGTCACACACATCCCATATCACACACATCCCATAGTTACACACATCCCATAGTCACCCATATCCCATAATTACACACATCCCATATCACACACATCCCATCGTTACACACATCCCATATCACACACATCTCATATCACACACATCCCATAGTTACACACATCCCATAGTCACACATATCCCAGAGTCACACACATCCCATAATTACTCACATCCCATATCACACACATCGCATATCACACACATCCCATAGTCACACATATCCCATAATTACAGACATCCCATAGTTACACACATCCCATAGTCACACATATCCCATAATTACAGACATCCCATAGTTACACACATCCCATAGTCACACATTTCCCATAATTACACACATCCCATAGTTACACACATCCCATAGTCAAACATATCCCATAATTACACTCATCCCATTGTCACACACATCCCATAGTCACACACATCCCATAGTCAAACATATCCCATATCACACACATCCCATAGTTACACACATCCCATAGTCACACACATCCCATAGTTACACACATTCCATAGTCACACACATCCCATGGTTACACACATCCCATAGTTACACACATCCCATAGTCACACAAATCCCATAATTACACACATCCCATAGTCACACATATCCCATAATTACACACATCCCATAGTTACACACATCCCATAGTCACACAAATCCCATAATTACACACATCCCACAGTTACACACATCCCATAGTCACACACATCCCATATCACACACATCCCATATAACACACATCCCATAGTCACACACATCCCATAGTCACACATCCCATATAACACACATCCCATAGTTACACTCATCCCATAGTCACACAAGTCCCATAATTACACATATCCCATAGTCACACACATCCCATATCACACACATCCCATATAAAACACATCCCATAGTTACACACATCCCATAGTTACACACATCCCATATAACACACATCCCATAGTCACACACATCCCATATCACACACATCCCACAGTCACACATATCCCATAATTACACACATCCCATAGTTGCATACATCCCATAGTCACACACATCCCATATCACACACATCCCATAGTTACACACATCCCATAGTCACACAAATCCCATAATTACACTCATCCCATAGTCACACACATCCCATATCACACACATCCCATATAACACACATCCCATAGTTACACACATCCCATAGTTACACACATCCCATATAACACACATCCCATAGTCACACACATCCCATATCACACACATCCCATAGTCACACATATCCCATAATTACACACATCCCATAGTTGCACACATCCCATAGTCACACACATCCCATATCACACACATCCCATAGTTACACACATCCCATAGTCACACATATCCCATAATTACACACATCCCATATCACACACATCCCATAGTTACACACATCCCATATCACACACATCTCATATCACACACATCCCATAGTTACACACATCCCATAGTCACACATATCCCATAGTCACACACATCCCATAATTACTCACATCCCATATCACACACATCGCATATCACACACATCCCATAGTCACACATATCCCATAATTACACACATCCCATAGTTACACACATCCCATAGTCACACATATCCCATAATTACACTCATCCCATTGTCACACACATCCCATCGTCACACACATCCCATAGTCACACATATCCCATATCAGACACATCCCATAGTTACATACATCCCATAGTCACACACATTCCATAGTCACACACATCCCATAGTCACACATATCCCAGATCACACACATCCCATAGTTACACACATCCCATAGTCACACACATCCCATATCACACACATCCCATAGTTACACACATCCCATAGTTACACACATCCCATAGTTACACACATCCCATATAACACACATCCCATATCACACACATCCCACAGTCACACATATCCCATAATTACACACATCCCATAGTTACACACATCCCATAGTCACACAAATCCCATAATTACACACATCCCATAGTCACACACATCCCATATCACACACATCCCATATAACACACATCCCATAGTTACACACATCCCATAGTTACACACATCCCATATAACACACATCCCATAGTCACACACATCCCATATCACACACATCCCATAGTCACACATATCCCATAATTACACACATCCCATAGTTGCACACATCCCATAGTCACACACATCCCATATCACACACATCCCATAGTTACACACATCCCATAGTCACACATATCCCATAATTACACACATCCCATATCACACACATCCCATAGTTACACACATCCCTTATCACACACATCTCATATCACACACATCCCATAGTTACACACATACCATAGTCACACATATCCCATAGTCACACACATCCCATAATTACTCACATCCCATATCACACACATCGCATATCACACACATCCCATAGTCACACATATCCCATAATTACACACATCCCATAGTTACACACATCCCATAGTCACACATATCCCATAATTACACTCATCCCATTGTCACACACATCCCATAGTCACACACATCCCATAGTCACACATATCCCATATCACACACATCCCATAGTTACATACATCCCATAGTCACACACATTCCATAGTCACACACATCCCATAGTCACACACATCCCAGATCACACACATCCCATAGTTACACACATCCCATAGTCACACACATCCCATATCACACACATCCCATAGTTACACACATCCCATAGTCACACATATCCCATAGTCACACACATCCCATAATCACACACATTCCATAGTTACACACATCCCATATCATACTCATCCCATAGTCACACACATCCCATAGTTACACACATCCCATATCACACACATCCCATAGTTACACACATCCCATATCACACACATCCCATAGTTACACACATCCCATAGTTACACACATCTCATAGTTACACACATCCCATATCACACACATCCCATAGTTACACACATCCCATATCACACACATCCCATAGTTACACACATCCCATAGTTACACACATCTCATAGTCACACACATCCCATAGTCACACATATCCCATAGTTCCACACTTCCTATAGTCACACACATCCCATAGTCACACACATCCCATAGTCACACACATCCCATAGTCACACACATCCCATACTTACACACATCCCATAGTCACACATATCCCATAATAACACACATCCCATAATTACACACATCCCATATCACACACATCACATATCACACACATCCCATAGTCACACACATCCCATAGTCACACATATCCCATAATTACACACATCCCATAGTCACCCACATCCCATAGTCACACACATCCCATAGTCGCACACATCCCACAATTACACACATCCCATATCACACACATCCCATAGTCACACACATCCCATAGTCACACACATCCCATAGTTACACACATCCCACTGTCACACACATCCCATAGTCACACACATCCCATAGTCACGCACATCCCATAGTCACACACATCCCATAGTCACACACATCCCATAATTACACACATCCCATAGTCACACATATCCCATAACTACACACATCCCATAGTCACACATATCCCATAATTACACACATCCCATAGTTACACTCATCCCACAGTCACACAAATCCCATAATTACACACATCCCATAGTTACACACATCCCATAGTCACACACATCCCATATCACACACATCCCATATAACACACATCCCATAATCACACACATCCCATAGTTACACACATCCCATATCACACTCATCCCATAGTCACACACATCCCATAGTCACACATCCCATATAACACACATCCCATAGTTACACACATCCCATAGTCACACAAATCCCATAATTACACACATCCCATAGTCACACCATCCCATATCACACACATCCCATATAACACACATCCCATAGTTACACACATCCCATAGTTACAAACATCCCATATAACACACATCCCATAGTCACACACATCCCATATCACACACATCCCATAGTCACACATATCCCATAATTACACACATCCCATAGTTGCACACATCCCATAGTCACACACATCCCATATCACACACATCCCATAGTTACACACATCCCATCGTCACACATATCCCATAATTACACACATCCCATATCACACACATCCCATCGTTACACACATCCCATATCACACACATCTCATATCACACACATCCCATAGTTACACACATCCCATAGTCACACATATCCCAGAGTCACACACATCCCATAATTACTCACATCCCATATCACACACATCGCATATCACACACATCCCATAGTCACACATATCCCATAATTACAGACATCCCATAGTTACACACATCCCATAGTCACACATATCCCATAATTACACACATCCCATAGTTACACACATCCCATAATCACACATATCCCATAATTACACTCATCCCATTGTCACACACATCCCATAGTCACACACATCCCATAGTCAAACATATCCCATATCACACACATCCCATAGTTACACACATCCCATAGTCACACACATCCCATAGTCACACACATTCCATAGTCACACACATCCCATAGTCACACACATCCCATATCACACACATCCCATAGTTACACACATCCCATAATCACACACATCCCATAATTACACACATCCCATAGTCACACATATCCCATAATTACACACATCCCATAGTCACACATATCCCATAATTACACACATCCCATAGTTACACACATCCCATAGTCACACAAATACCATAATTACACACATCCCATAGTTACACACATCCCATAGTCACACACATCCCATATCACACACATCCCATATAACACACATCCCATAGTCACACACATCCCATAGTCACACATCCCATATAACACACATCCCATAGTTACACTCATCCCATAGTCACACAAATCCCATAATTACACACATCCCATAGTCACACACATCCCATATCACACACATCCCATATAACACACATCCCATAGTTACACACATCCCATAGTTACACACATCCCATATAACACACATCCCATAGTCACACACATCCCATATCACACACATCCCACAGTCACACATATCCCATAATTACACACATCCCATAGGTGCACACATCCCATAGTCACACAAATCCCATAATTACACACATCCCATAGTCACACACATCCCATATCACACACATCCCATATAACACACATCCCATAGTTACACACATCCCATAGTTACACACATCCCATATAACACACATCCCATAGTCACACACATCCCATATCACACACATCCCATAGTCACACATATCCCATAATTACACACATCCCATAGTTGCACACATCCCATAGTCACACACATCCCATATCACACACATCCCATAGTTACACACATCCCATAGTCACACATATCCCATAATTACACACATCCCATATCACACACATGCCATAGTTACACACATCCCATAGTCACACATATCCCATAGTCACACACATCCCATAATTACTCACATCCCATATCACACACATCGCATATCACACACATCCCATAGTCACACATATCCCATAATTACACACATCCCATAGTTACACACATCCCATAGTCACACATATCCCATAATTACACTCATCCCATTGTCACACACATCCCATCGTCACACACATCCCATAGTCACACATATCCCATATCACACACATCCCATAGTTACATACATCCCATAGTCACACACATTCCATAGTCACACACATCCCATAGTCACACATATCCCAGATCACACACATCCCATAGTTACACACATCCCATAGTCACACACATCCCATATCACACACATCCCATAGTTACACACATCCCATAGTCACACATATCCCATAGTCACACACATCCCATAATCACACACATTCCATAGTTACACACATCCCATATCACACCCATCCCATAGTCACACACATCCCATAGTTACACACATCCCATATCACACACATCCCATAGTTACACACATCCCATATCACACACATCCCATAGTTACACACATCCCATAGTCACACATCTCATAGTTACACACATCCCATATCACACACATCCCATAGTCACACACATCCCATAGTCACACATATCCCATAGTTCCACACTTCCTATAGTCACACACATCCCATAGTCACACAGATCCCATAGTCACACACATCCCATAGTCACACACATCCCATACTTACACACATCCCATAGTCACACATATCCCATAATTAAACACATCCCATAATTACACACATCCCATATCACACACATCACATATCACACACATCCCATAGTCACCCACATCCCATAGTCACACACATCCCATAGTCACACACATCCCACAATCACACACATCCCATATCACACACATCCCATAGTCACACACATCCCATAGTCACACACATCCCATAGTTACACACATCCCACTGTCACACACATCCCATAGTCACACACATCCCATAGTCACACACATCCCATAGTCACACACATCCCATAGTTACACACATCCCACTGTCACACACATCCCATAATTACACACATCCCATAGTCACACACATCCCATAATTACACACATCCCATAGTCACACATATCCCATAATTACACACATCCCATAGTTACACTCATCCCATAGTCACACAAATCCCATAATTACACACATCCCATAGTTACACACATCCCATAGTCACACACATCCCATATCACACACATCCCATATAACACACATCCCATAATCACACACATCCCATAGTTACACACATCCCATATCACACTCATCACATAGTCACACACATCCCATAGTCACACATCCCATATAACACACATCCCATAGTTACACTCATCCCATACTCACACAAATCCCATAATTACACACATCCCATAGTCACACACATCCCATATCACACACATCCCATATAACACACATCCCATAGTTACACACATCCCATAGTTACACACATCCCATATAACACACATCCCATAGTCACACACATCCCATATCAAACACATCCCATAGTCACACATATCCCATAATTACACACATCCCATAGTTGCACACATCCCATAGTCACACACATCCCATATCACACACATCCCATAGTAACACACATCCCATAGTCACACAAATCCCATAATTACACACATCCCATAGTCACACACATCCCATATCACACACATCCCATATAACACACATCCCATAGTTACACACATCCCATAGTTACAAACATCCCATATAACACACATCCCATAGTCACACACATCCCATATCACACACATCCCATAGTCACGCATATCCCATAATTACAAACATCCCATAGTTGCACACATCCCATAGTCACACACATCCCATATCACACACATCCCATAGTTACACACATCCCATAGTGACACATATCCCATAATTACACACATCCCATATCACACACATCCCATCGTTACACACATCCCATATCACACACATCTCATATCACACACATCCCATAGTTACACACATCCCATAGTCACACATATCCCATAGTCACACACATCCCATAATTACTCACATCCCATATCACACACATCGCATAGCACACACATCCCATAGTCACACATATCCCATAATTACAGACATCCCATAGTTACACACATCCCATAGTCACACATATCCCATAATTACACACATCCCAAAATTACACACATCCCATAGTCACACATATCCCATAATTACACTCATCCCATTGTCGCACACATCCCATAGTCACACACATCCCATAGTCACACATATCCCATATCACACACATCCCATAGTTACACACATCCCATAGTCACACACATCCCATAGTCACACACATTCCATAGTCACACACATTCCATAGTCACACACATCCCATAGTCACACACATCCCATATCACACACATCCCATAGTTACACACATCCCATAGTCACACACATCCCATATCACACACATCCCATAGTTACACACATCCCATAGTCACACATATCCCATAGTCACACACATCCCATAGTTACACGCATCCCATATCACACACATCCCATAGTTACACACATCCCATATCACACACATCCCATAGTTACACACATCCCATAGTCACACACATACCATATCACAGATATCGCATAGTTACACACATCCCATATCACACATATCCCATATCACACACATCCCATAGTCACACACATCCCATATCACACACATCCCATAGTTACACACATCCCATAGTCACACACATCCCATAGTCACACACATCCCATAATTACACACATCCCATAGTCACACACATCCCATAGTCACACACATCCCATAGTCACACACATCCCATACTCACACACATCCCATAGTCACACACATCCCATAGTTACACACATCCCACTGTCACGCACATCCCATAATTACACACATCCCATGGTCACACACATCCCATAGTCACACACATCCCATAGTCACAAATATCCCATAATTACACACATCCCATAGTCGCACATATCCCATAATTACACACATCCCATAGTCACACACATCCCATAGTTACACACATCCCATAGTCACACATATCCCATATCACACACATCCCATAGTCACTCAAATCCCATAATTACACACATCCCATAGTCACACACATCCCATATCACACACATCCCATGTAACACACGTCCCATAGTCACACACATCCCATAGTCACACATCCCATATAACACACATCCCATAGTTACACTCATCCCATAGTCACACGAATCCCATAATTACACACATCCCATATCACACACATCCCATATAACACACATCCCATAGTTACACACATCCCATAGTCACACACATCCCATAGTCACACACATCCCATAGTCACACACATCCCATAGTCACACACATCCCATAGTCACACACATCCCATAGTCACACACATCCCATAGTTACACACATCCCACTGTCACACACATCCCATAATTACACACATCCCATAGTCACACACATCCCATAATTACACACATCCCATAGTCACACATATCCCATAATTACACACATCCCATAGTCACACATATCCCATAATTACACACATCCCATAGTTACACTCATCCCATAGTCACACAAATCCCATAATTACACACATCCCATAGTTACACACATCCCATTGTCACACACATCCCATATCACACACATCCCATATAACACACATCCCATAATCACACACATCCCATAGTTACACACATCCCATATCACACTCATCCCATAGTCACACACATCCCATAGTCACACATCCCATATAACACACATCCCATAGTTACACTCATCCCATACTCACACACATCCCATATCACACACATCCCATATAACACACATCCCATAGTTACACACATCCCATAGTTACACACATCCCATATAACACACATCCCATAGTCACACACATCCCATATCAAACACATCCCATAGTCACACATATCCCATAATTACACACATCCCATAGTTGCACACATCCCATAGTCACACACATCCCATATCACACACATCCCATAGTTACACACATCCCATAGTCACACAAATCCCATAATTACACACATCCCATAGTCACACACATCCCAATTCACACACATCCCATATAACACACATCCCATAGTTACACACATCCCATAGTTACAAACATCCCATGTAACACACATCCCATAGTCACACACATCCCATATCACACACATCCCATAGTCACACATATCCCATAATTACAAACATCCCATAGTTGCACACATCCCATAGTCACACGCATCCCATATCACACACATCCCATAGTTACACACATCCCATAGTCACACATATCCCATAATTACACACATCCCATATCACACACATCCCATCGTTACACACATCCCATATCACACACATCTCATATCACACACATCCCATAGTTACACACATCCCATAGTCACACACATCCCATAATTACTCACATCCCATATCACACACATCGCATATCACACACATCCCATAGTCACACATATCCCATAATTACAGACATCCCATAGTTACACACATCCCATAGTCACACATATCCCATAATTACACACATCCCATAGTTACACACATCCCATAATTACACTCATCCCATTGTCACACACATCCCATAGTTACATACATCCCATATCACACACATCCCATAGTTACACACATCCCATATCACACACATCCCATAGTTACACACATCCCATAGTTACACACATCTCATAGTTACACACATCCCATATCACACACATCCCATAGTCACACACATCCCATAGTCACACATATCCCATAGTTCCACACTTCCTATAGTCACACACATCCCATAGTCACACACATCCCATAGTTACACACATCCGATAGTTACACACATCCCATAGTTAAACACATCCCATAGTCACACACATCCCATAGTCACACACATCCCATAGTCACACACGTCCCATAGTCACACACATCCCATAGTCACACACTTCCTATAGTCACACACATCCCATAGTTACACTCATCCCATAGTCACACACATTCCATAGTCACACACATCCCATAATTACACACATCCCATAGTCACACACATCCCATAATTACACACATCCCATATCACACACTTCCCATAGTCACACACATCCCATAGTCACACACATCCCATAATTACACACATCCCATAGTCACACACATCCCATATCACACACATCCCATAGTTACACACATCCCATAGTCACACATATCCCATAATTACACACATCCCATATCACACACATCCCATAGTTACACACATCCCATCGTCACACATATCCCATAATTACACACATCCCATATCACACATATCCCATAGTTACACACATCCCATATCACACGCATCCCATATCACACACATCCCATAGTCACACTCATCTCATATCACACACATCCCATATTCACACACATCCCCTAGTCACGCACATCCCATAGTCACACACATCCCATATCACACACATCCCATAGTTACACGCATCCCATATCACACACATCCCATAGTTACACACATCCCATATCACACACATCCCATAGTTACACACATCCCATAGTCACACACATACCATATCACACACATCCCAGAGTTACACACATCCCATATCACACATATCCCATATCACACACATCCCATAGTCACACACATCCCATATCACACACATCCCATAGTTACACACATCCCATAGTCACACACATCCCATAGTCACACACATCCCATAATTACACACATCCCATAGTCACACACATCCCATAGTCACACACATCCCATAGTCACACACATCCCATAGTTACACACATCCCATAATTACACACATCCCATAGTCACACACATCCCATAGTCACACATATCCCATAGTTACACACATCCCATACTCACACACATCCCATAGTCACACACATCCCATAGTTACACACATCCCACTGTCACGCACATCCCATAATTACACACATCCCATAGTCACACACATCCCATAGTCACACACATCCCATAGTCACACATATCCCATAATTACACACATCCCATAGTCGCACATATCCCATAATTACACACATCCCATAGTCACACACATCCCATAGTTACACACATCCCATAGTCACACATATCCCATATCACACACATCCCATAGTCACTCAAATCCCATAATTACACACATCCCATAGTCACACACATCCCATATCACACACATCCCATGTAACACACGTCCCATAGTCACACACATCCCATAGTCACACATCCCATATAACACACATCCCATAGTTACACTCATCCCATAGTCACACGAATCCCATAATTACACACATCCCATATCACACACATCCTATATAACACACATCCCATAGTTACACACATCCCATAGTTACACACATCCCATATAACACACATCCCATAGTCACACACATCCCATAGTCACACAAATCCCATAATTACACACATCCCATAGTCACACACATCCCATATAACACACATCCCATACTTACACACATCCCATAGTCACACATATCCCATAATTACACACATCCCATAGTTGCACACATCCCATAGTCACACACATCCCATATCACACGTATCCCATAATTACACATATCCCATATCACACACATCCCATAGTTACACACATCCCATATCACACACATCTCATATCACACACATCCCATAGTTACACACATCCCATAGTCACACATATCCCATAGTCACACACATCCCATAATTACTCACATCCCATATCACACACATCCCATATCACACACATCCCATAGTCGCACATATCCCATAATTACACACATCCCATGGTTACACACATCCCATATCACGCACATCGCATAGTCACACATATCCCATAATTACACTCATCCCATTGTCACACACATCCCATAGTCACACACATCCCACAGTCACACACATCCCATAGTCACACATATCCCATAGTCACACACATCCCATAGTCACACATATCCCATAATCACACACATCCCATAGTTACACACATCCCATATCACACACATCCCATAGTTACACACATCCCATATCACACACATCCCATAGTTACACACATCCCATAGTCACACATATCCCACAATTACACACATCCCATATCACACACATCCCATATTCACACACATCCCATTGTCACACACATCCCATAATTACACACATCCCATAGTCACACACATCCCATATCACACACATCCCATAGTTACACACATCCCACAGTCACACATATCCCATAATTACACACATCCCATATCACACACATCCCATAGTTACACACATCCCATAGTCACACATATCCCATAATTACACACATCCCATATCACACATATCCCATAGTTACACTCATCCCATATCACACACATCCCATATCACACACATCCCATAGTCACACACATCTCATATCACACACATCCCATATTCACACATATCCCATAGTCACACACATCCCATAGTCACACACATCCCATATCACACACATCCCATAGTTACACAGATCCCATATCACACACATCCCATAGTTACACACATCCCATAGTCACACACATCCCATAGTCACACACATCCCATAGTCACACACATCCCATATCACACACATCCCAAAGTTACACACATCCCATATCACACACATCCCATATCACACACATCCCATAGTCACACATTTCCCATATCACACACATCCCATAGTTACACACATCCCATAGTCACACACATCCCATATTTACTCACATCCCATAGTCACACACATCCCATAGTCACACACATCCCATAGTCACACACATCCCATATTTACTCACATCCCATAGTCACACACATCCCATAGTCACACACATCCCATAATTACTCACATCCCATAGTCACACACATCCCATAGTCACACACATCCCATAGTCACACACATCCCATAGTCACACACATGCCATAGTTACACACATCCCATAGTTACACACATCCCATATCACACACATCCCATAGTCACACACATCCCATAGTCACACACATCCCATAGTCACACACATCCCATAGTCACACACATCCCATAGTCACACACATCCCATAATTACTCACATCCCATAGTCACACACATCCCATAGTCACACACATCCCATAGTCACACACATCCCATAATTACACACATCCCATAGTCACACACATCCCATATCACACACATCCCATAGTTACACACATCCCATATCACACACATCCCATAGTTACACACATCCCATAGTCACACATATCCCACAATTACACACATCCCATATCACACACATCCCATAGTCACACACATCCCATAATTACACACATCCCATAGTCACACACATCCCATATCACACACATCCCATAGTTACACACATCCCACAGTCACACATATCCCATAATTACACACATCCCATATCACACACATCCCATAGTTACACACATCCCATAGTCACACATATCCCATAATTACACACATCCCATATCACACATATCCCATAGTTACACACATCCCATATCACACACATCCCATATCACACACATCCCATAGTCACACACATCTCATATCACACACATCCCATATTCACACACATCCCATATTCACACACATCCCATAGTCACACACATCCCATATCACACACATCCCATATCACACACATCCCATAGTTACACAGATCCCATATCACACACATCCCATAGTTACACACATCCCATAGTCACACACATCCCATAGTCACACACATCCCATAGTCACACACATCCCATATCACACACATCCCAAAGTTACACACATCCCATATCACACACATCCCATATCACACACATCCCATAGTCACACATTTCCCATATCACACACATCCCATAGTTACACACATCCCATAGTCACACACATCCCATATTTACTCACATCCCATAGTCACCGACATCCCATAGTCACACACATCCCATAGTCACACACATCCCATATTTACTCACATCCCATAGTCACACACATCCCATAGTCACACACATCCCATAATTACTCACATCCCATAGTCACACACATCCCAGAGACACACACATCCCATAGTCACACACATCCCATAGTCACACACATCCCATAGTCACACACATCCCATAGTTACACACATCCCATAGTTACACACATCCTATATCACACACATCCCATAGTCACACACATCCCATAGTCACACACATCCCATAGTCACACACATCCCATAGTCACACACATCCCATAATTACTCACGTCCCATAGTCACACACATCCCATAGTCACACACATCCCATAGTCACACACATCCCATAGTTACACACATCCCATAGTTACACACATCCCATAATTACACACATCCCATAGTCACACACATCCCATAGTCACACATATCCCATATTTACACACATCCCATAGTCACACACATCCCATAATTACTCACATCCCAGAGTCACACACATCCCATAGTTACACACATCCCATAGTTACACACATCCCATAGTCACACATATCCCATAGTCACACACATCCCATAGTCACACACATCCCATAGTCACACACATCCCATAGTTACTCACATCCCATAGTTACACACATCCCATAGTCACACAAATCCTATAGTCACACACATCCCATAGTCACACACATCCCATAGTCACACACATCCCATATTTACTCACATCCCATAGTCACACACATCCCATAGTCACACATATCCCATAGTCACACACATCCCATAGTCACACGCATCCCATAGTCACACACATTCCATAGTTACTCACATCCCATAGTTACACATATCCCATAGTCACACAAATCCCATAGTCACACACATCCCATAGTCACACACATCCCATAGTCACACACATCCCATATTTACTCACATCCCATAGTCACACACATCCCATAGTCACACATATCCCATAGTTACACACATCCCATAGTTACACCCATCCCATAGTTACACACATCCCATAGTCACACATATCCCATAGTCAGACATATCCCATAGTTACACACATCCCATAGTTACACACATCCCCTAGTCACACAAATCCCATAGTCACACATATCCCATAGTTAGACACATCCCATAGTTACACACATCCCATAGTTACACACATCCCATAGTCACACATATCCCATAGTCACACATATCCCATAGTCACACACATCCCATAGTCACTCACATCCCATAGTCACACACATCCCGTAGTCACACACATCCCATAGTCACACATATCCCATAGTCACACATATCCCATAGTTACACACATCCCATAGTCACACATATCCCATAGTCACACACATCCCATAGTCACACACATCCCATAATTACACACATCCCATTTCACACACATCCCATAGTCACACACATCCCATAGTTACACACATCCCATAGTCACACACATCCCATAGTTACACACATCCCATAGTTACACACATCCCATAGTTACACACATCCCATAGTCACACATATCCCATAGTCACACACATCCCATAGTTACACACATCCCATAGTCACACATATCCCATAGTCACACACATCCCATAGTCACACACATCCCATAGGCACACACATCCCATAGTTACTCACATCCCATAGTTACACATATCCCATAGTCACACAAATCCCATAGTCACACACATCCCATAGTCACACACATCCCATAGTCACACACATCCCATATTTACTCACATCCCATAGTCACACACATCCCATAGTCACACATATCCCATAGTTACACACATCCCATAGTTACACCCATCCCATAGTTACACACATCCCATAGTCACACATATCCCATAGTCAGACATATCCCATAGTTACACACATCCCATAGTTACACACATCCCATAGTCACACAAATCCCATAGTCACACATATCCCATAGTTACACACATCCCATAGTTACACACATCCCATAGTTACACACATCCCATAGTCACACATATCCCATAGTCACACATATCCCATCGTCACACACATCCCATAGTCACTCACATCCCATAGTCACACACATCCCATAGTCACACACATCCCATAGTCACACATATCCCATAGTCACACATATCCCATAGTTACACACATCCCATAGTCACACATATCCCATAGTCACACTCATCCCATAGTCACACACATCCCATAATTACACACATCCCATTTCACACACATCCCATAGTCACACACATCCCATAGTTACACACATCCCATAGTCACACACATCCCATAGTTACACACATCCCATAGTTCCACACATCCCATAGTTACACACATCCCATAGTCACACATATCCCATAGTCACACACATCCCATAGTTACCCACATCCCATAGTCACACACATCCCATAATTACTCACATCCCATAGTCACACACATCCCATAGTCACACATATCCCATAGTCACACACATCCCATAGTCACACACATCCCATAGTCACACATCCCATAGTCACACACATCCCATAGTCACACATATCCCATAGTTACACGCATCCCATAGTTACACACATCCCATAGTTACACACTGTTATGGTCCAGGTCAGAAAGTCCAAAGTGTTTTATTTAGTCTGCCTGGATCATAGGTCTCGCATCTTGAATTTGGTTAGGATAAGCGTGAGATGTTTCACTTCAGGTATGATTCAAATGACCCACTGGGGAGCTTTTATCAAACAAAGTTTATTTAAGAATATAGTTAACATGTTTAGTCAGAAAATTAGCAAGAACTTTTATCAATTACAAACAAAAAACAAACAATCATGATAATGTATAACCCTTAACAAAGACCTCTACACTGTTGCTATTAAACCAATCCCATTAATATAAAACCTTTTCACAGGTTTAACACAGACTAATGTTCACGTGATACTGGGATTGAGGCCGTTAGTTGAATTCTGCAGTCAAATTCTCTTCAGACTCAGAACACTTTGAAGACAAGACAACTTCCCAGAACACCAGAGACTCTGGCCCAGCTCCCAACAACAGCAGATCTTCACCCTTCAGAAAAACCAACAGAATTTTCAAAGCAACAGGGAGAGAGGGAAAACACTTTTTTTTAGCTTGCTGTCCCTTCTAAAACTAAAAACCCAAACCTGCAGCTCCAAACTGGAACTGAAAATGAAATCACTGCCACCTGAGCTGCCCACATGACATCACCTAAGGCTGTGAGCATGAATTTTTAAAAACTCTTAAAGAAACACTAACATCACACATCCCCCCCTTAAGAAAATAAAATGAAGCATATACATTCAAAGATGGTTTCATTTTTCAAACCCCTTCAGTTTCACACTACTAGTACTCTACAATAAGTATACATACACTTTACAAAATCAAAACAGGCAAACAGAACAGTAATATAGTCCATTCCAGTCCTTTTCTTCCACCATCGAACGCTCCTTGTTCTTTCATCACATTCACATCATAGAACATTACAGCGCAGAACAGGCCCTTCAGCCCTCAATGTTGCGCCGACCTGTGAAACCAATCAAAAGCCCATCTAACCTACACTATTCCAATATCATCCATATGTTTATCCAATGACCCTTTAAATGCCCTTAATGTTGGCGAGTCCACTACTGTTGCAGGCAGGGCATTCCACGCCCTTACTACTCTCTGAGTAAAGAACCTACCTCAGACATCTGTCCTATATCTCTCACCCCTCAATTTAAAGCTATGTCCCCTCGTGCTAGCCATCACCATCCGCGGAAAAAGGCTCTTACTGTCCACCCTATCTAATCCTCTGATCATCTTGTATGCCTCCATTAAGTCACCTCTTAACCTTCTTCTCTCTAACGAAAACAGCCTCAAGTCACCCAGCCTTTCCTCATAAGACCTTCCCACCATACAGGCAACATCCTGGTAAATCTCCTCTGCACCCTTTCCAATGCTTCCACATCCTTCCTATAATGCGGCGACCAGAACTGTACGCAATACTCCAAGTGCGGCCGTACCAGAGTTTTGTACAGTTGCAGCATGACCTCCTGGCTCCGAAACTCAATCCCTCTACCAATAAAAGCTAACACACCGTATGCTTTCTTAACAACCCTATCAACCTGGGTGCCAACTTTCAGGGACCTATGCACATGGACACCGAGATCTCTCTGCTCATCCACACTACCAAGTATCTTACCATTAGCCCAGTACTCTGTATTCCTGTTACTCCTTCCAAAGTGAATCACCTCACATTTTTCCGCATTAAGCTCCATTTGCCACCTCTCAGCCCAGCACTGTAGCTTATCTATATCCCTCTGTAACCTGCAACATCCTTCCGCATTGTCCACAACTCCACCGACTTTAGTGTCATCCGCAAATTTACTAACTCATCCTTCTACGCCCTCATCCAGGTAATTTTTAAAAATGACAAACAGCAGTAGCCCCAAAACAGATCCTTGCGGTACAGCACTAGTAACTGAACTCCAGGATGAACATTTCCCATCAACCACCACCCTCTGTCTTCTTACAGCTAGCCAATTCCTGATCCAAACCGCTAAATCACCCTCAATCCCATGCCTCCGTATCTTCTGCAATAGCCTACCATGGGAACCTTATCAAACGCTTTACTGAAATCTATATACACCACACCAACTGCTTTACCCTCATCCACCTCTTTGGTCACCTTCTCAAAGAACTCAATAAGGTTTGTGAGGCACGACCTACCTTTCACAAAACCATATTGACAATCCCTAATCAAATTGTTCCTTTCTAGGTGATTATAAATCCTCTTATAATCCTTTCCAAAACTTTGCCCACAACAGAAGTAAGGCTCACTGGTCTGTCATTACCAGGGTTGTCTCTACTCCCCTTCTTGAACAAGGGGACAACATTTGTGATCCTCCAGTCTTCTGGTACTATTCCTGTAGACAATGACGACATAAAGATCAAAGCCAAAGGCTCTGCAATCTCCTCCCTAGCTTCCCAGAGAATCCTAGGATAAATCCCATCCGGCCCAGGAGACTTATCTATTTTCACACTTTCCAGAATTGCTAACACCTCCTCCTTATGAACCTCAGTCCCGTCTAGTCTAATAGCCTGTATCGCAGTATTCTCTTCGACAACATTGTCTTTTTCCTGTGTGAATAGAATCATAGAATCATAGAAACCCTACAGTACAGAAAGAGGCCATTCGGCCCATCGAGTCTGCACTGACCACAATCCCACCCAGGCCCTACCCCCATATCCCTACATATTTTACCCACTAATCCCTCTAACCTACGCATCTCAGGACACTAAGGGCAATTTTCAGCATGGCCAATCAACCTAACATGCACATCTTTGGACTGTGGGAGGAAACCGGAGCACCCGGAGGAAACCCACGCAGACACGAGGAGAATGTGCAAACTCCACACAGACAGTGACCCAAGCCGGGAATCGAACCCAGGTCCCTGGAGCTGTGAAGCAGCAGTGCTAACCACTGTGCTACCCTGCCGCCCATACTGACGAAAAATATTCATTTAGCGCCTCTCCTATCTCTTCAGACTCCATGCACAACTTCCCACTACTGTCCTTGACTAGCCCTAATCTTACCCTAGTCATTCTTTTATTCCTGACAAACCTATAGAAAGCTTTATGGTTTTCCTTGATCTGACCTGCCAAAGACTTCTCATGTCCCCTCCTGGCTCTTCTTAGCTCTCTTCAGGTCCTTCCTGGCTAACTTGTAACTCTCAAGCGCCCTAACTGAGCCTTCATGTCTCATCTTTACATAAATCTCCTTCTTCCTCTTCACAAGGGATTCAACTTCTTTAGTAAACCACGGTTCCCTCGCTCAACCACTTCCTCCCTGCCTGACAGGTACATACTTATCAAGGACACGTAGTAGCTGTTCCTTGAACAAGCTCCACATTTCAATTGTGCCCATCCCCTGCAGATTTCTTCCCCATCCTATGCATCCTAAATCTCGCCTAATCGCATCATAATTTCCTTTCCCCCAGCTATAACACTTGCCCTGCGGTATATACCTATCCCTTTCCATCACTGAAGTAAACGTAACCGAATTGTGGTCACTGTCACCAAAGTGCTCACCTACCTCCAAATCTAAGACCTGGCCTGGTTCATTACCCACTACCAAATCCAATGTGGCCTCGCCTCTTGTTGGCCTCTCTACATAGCAAGCTGCTTCATCTCTGAAATTCTCCTTCAGTCTTTAATCCTGCATTGATTCCAAATACGGTTTGTTGTTGCGATGATAAATTAGCTCTGGTAATGTCCCCAGAGAACTAGGCAGGAGCAGCGAGCGGGATAACACGTTACATGTGTGTAGTCAGGGCCATTTATCTCTGTCCCCTTTCTTGTTCATTGGCCTTCGCCCCCTCTTCTGTCAGGGAATTTGACTCCTTTGTTTATCCTGGATTTGCACCATCACTTTCTGCACAACCTTTGGCAAAGACACACGCCAGATTGTCAGAACCCATTTCGAACATATTCCAAAGATCACTTTGGCAGTTACGCTGCTGCAAAAACCATCGTAAGATACTCGAACACTCGCAAAATACCGTGTTGGTTCACTGGGCGTCCACATCTCTGCACACTGTACAGAATCATTATGCCCGCAGTTCATTTTAGGTGATGGTACAATTTTGGCAAACAGTCTGACCTCACGTTGTTGTCCTTTCCTTTGATCCACATTAGTACAATACTTCCGCTCCTCAAACCCCTTTTTGAGATCACATATGACTGCTGATGTATCCGCGCTTCTCTGACTCACCTGATGAAGGAGCAGTGCTCTGAAAGCTCGTGCTACCAAATAAATCTGTTGGACTTTAACCTGGTGTTGTGAGGCTTCTTACTGCGCCCACCCCAGTCCAACACCGGCATCTCCGCATCCACACTTCTCCTTGCATAGGTGACGAGCTGTTTTTGACAGTCCTGCAATTGATGTCCAGACAATTTGAACAACTCGGGAACACGTTCCAAAACAGTCAACCTGTCCTGTATCTCTCCCCACACCTGCTCACTTTCTTTGTCCACATCATTGTCCATTAACTGGTCCTCCTTCTCCACCTCCACCGGTTTTGTGTGATTGATCGAGACCTTTGGCTGCTGCATCTCAGACTGAGTACACATCCGGTTTTCCATCTGAACCTGTGCCAACTTGTAAAGGGTATGTTTGCCAGGATGTTGTTTAATTGGAACAGCACTTTCTACAACTGCCTCATTCCCAATTATCTTATTGTTTCCCAATTTATTCCCACATACTTGTCCATGTGATATTCATAACTCTATTTTCCTCTGGGAAGGTAACTCAATAATTTATCCCAATTTTTAATAATGTCCTCGTTATCCAATTTAATTTGGGGAATGTCAAATTCAGAATCATCTGGATTTGGTTCTTCACTTTGAGTTAGAACCACAAAAGCATCCTCCTTCTGCCCTCCTCCCTATCAAAATATCTTTAAAGCATATTCGCATGACACACTGAGTTTTACTTCTATCTGGCATTCATGTCAACTAATTCACCTCCCTCAATTTCCTTCCAATTTGATACGGCTCACTAAACCTTGCCTTTAAAGGTTCGCCTACCATTGGTAGCAATATAAGACTTTATTCCCGGTAGCAAAACTATGAATTTTTGATTTGTCATCCGCTTCCTGTTTCATCACATGCTCTGCCACTTCTAAATGTTCTCTAGCCAATTCACCTGCTCTATTTAACCTCTCACTAAAATTTGACACATGGTCCAGTAATGTAGTCTCAGAATGACTCACCAATATCTCAATCATTTTCAGTGGTCCCCTTACCTCTCGACCAATAATTAATTCAAATGGATTGAATTTGGTTGATTCATTAGGTGCATCGCTAATTGCAAAGAGTATAAATGGAATTCCTTTATCCCAATCCTGTGGAAAATCTTGACAATAAGCTCTCAACATTTTCTTTAAATCTCAATGCCACCGCTCTCACGTGCCCTGCAATTCTGGATGGTACGCAGTTGATTTGAACTGTTTTATTCCGAAGCTATCCATAACATCCTTGAATAACCTTGAGGTAAAGTTTGATCCTTGATCTGATTGTATTTCTGTGGGTAGTCCATATCTAGTAACAATTGAAGTAACTCCTCTACAATTCTTTTCGCTGTAATATCGTGTAATAGAATGGTCTCTGAAAACCTTGTAGACACATCCATTATAGTCAATAGATATTGATTCCCACTTTTTGTTTTAGGGAGGGGTCCTACGCAATTAATTAAAACCCTTGCAAATGGTTCCTCAAATGCTGGGCTGGGTATCAAGGTGTTGGTTTTATCATCGTTTGAGTTTTCCCTATCACCTGACATGTGTGACAAGACCGACAAAATTTAACTACATCTTTACGCAGTCCAGGCCAATAAAAATGTTTTTGTATTTTAGCTTGAGTTTTCCTTACCCCTAAATGACCTCCTACTAGTACCTCATGTGCTACTCACAAAACCTCCTTTCTATACCCGACCGACAATACCACTTGATGAACTTTTGTCCACTTTCCATCCGTAAAGGTTTCCATTTCCTCTTTGAGACATCATTTTTAAGGTTATAACATTCTGGTATACACTCAGATTCCTCTTCCGTGTATGCTTTCTGGTGCAACTGTTTTGGTTCTATATCTTTCTGTTGTAACTCTGCCAACTTTCCCGAACTAAAAATGTCCACCTCACCCTCCACCTGTTCTTGTTCTTTCCCAATCATCTGATCAAAATTCTTTGCTGATAATTGAAGTTCAACCTTCTTATCTTCACTCTTTGATTTCTCTTCTTGTCTTAACCTGTGACTTTGTGACCTTGTTACTATACAATCGGGAAAAATCCCGGGATCTGCGTCCTTCAACAACTCAGCTGTTTGATTTTCTACTGCCTTTTCAACCACAGTAGGCATCACTCCCAGCTGTGACCCACCTTTACCGTTACCCAAGATAAACCGTATTCCTGCATTCTATGACTCCTACTACCACTTCACCACTCTTCACTGGACTCTCCGACCTCACCTTGTAGAATGGAACACTACCCCTCTCACCCTGGGTTCCACATATTACCACCTTTTCTGGCAATACTCCTTCCAAACTACATAACACCTCATCTCTTACCATCAAAGATTGACTTGCTCCCGTATCTCTTAGAATTTTATCTTCTTTACCTACTCCTCCTGGTATGCATGAGTAAACTTTACCCACACAAGTAAGTTCTTTAAAGAGATCTGGCACCTTCTTATCGATCAACACCTGGCCAGTACATTCTTCTGCACCTCCTTCGCTCCAACTGGTCTTTCCTTTGTCGCTTTAAGAAACCCCATTGGCTTATCCTGTTTTACTACGTCAGTAGTAAACTTTTCTTAAACTGCGACTTTGCATGGCCTAATTTATTACACATCTGAGGCTTTTCATTTCTCTTCCACCTGCCTGGATTTCCTTTTTAACGTGCGGTACACTGTCTCTAGTATCTCCCACAAGATCTCCTTTACCTTTACGCCCTGAGTATTTCTCTTTTCCCCAGTTTCTTTCCCTCACAAGTTGAAACTGATGTCAGAAACCAAACTTTGATTGATGAACTAATTCATAATCATCTGCCATTTCTGCTGCCTCTAAGTTTCAGGGCAATCCTCCATATTTTAAAAGGACTCAGGAGAAACCTAAAAGTGGCCAACTCTGGCTGCTGGCTGATGAAAACCTCCCAGAAGGCTCGGCAGGACAAACATAACCTGCCTGTGGACTGTGCTAAGAAAAGGGTGTGAGCCCCCTGAATATGCAAGTGGCCAGAAAGGCAGACACACCAGTGATCTAATCATCAGAAGGACAAAGGGAGATGGAGACCAGCAGACGAACAGTAAACAGACCAGCAGGGAGACAATGGCCAGGGAAATCGGTACATCCACAGAAGACAAGACCCATCCCACTAATGGGACACCGTTCAGGAAGCTCCGGAGGAGCATTAAAAAGACATTAAAATAACGACCAACAGGGGTCAAGGCAGTTCCAGCCTTTTGTGGTTGGACTTGACTCAATTAAACCGAGCCTGCCGGTGATCGAAAGCCCATTGTCCTTGAAAATCACCTACGGGGGCAGGGAAGTTGGTTGTTAAATTGGGCTGAAGTTAAGATCAAGGGAGGCAGACAAGCCAAACCGAGCTCTCTCCCAGAATCGCAAGCTCATGTGCAGAGGTGAAGACCTACAGCAGCCCAGTTTCGACCCTGCACTAAGACCTTCGAGCCCACCACAAAGGAACCCCTTTTAGAATTGTGAGTATCCCAGCCAAGCTTGTGAGGCTCCCGAGGACAGGATAGAGGTTGAGGCAAGGGGAGGGGTGATGTAGTGTAATTTTAAAGTTCAGTAATCTTGTTTTGAACTGTGTAAAGTAAGATTTTACGTTGTACCCATTAGCATTTCTCCCATAGTGATAGTATAAAGTATAAGTTTTATTCATGTGTGGTGGGGTACTGGAGAGGTTGATTTTATTGTTAAATAAATTACTATAAGTTTTGAAACTCGTTTGGAGTCCGTCTTGCCTCTTGTTCTCTCATCAGCGCACTCTGGCGAGGTCAGTTTCAATATCCCTTATTATAAATCCGGAGTCTAGAACCGAGGGTGATCTGAGCGATTCGAACCCACTCACTCCAGGGAGACTGCTGGTCAGGAGATAAAGAACAGAGTCTCTCTGTTCTCTCTCTTGGAGACCTACTCGAGTGGAGTGGGTGCAGGGTGGCCATTGTCCCACCGACAAGGGAGAGAATCACTCGGGCCTTGGTGGCGGTTTTGGGATGGCTGTGTGATATAAGTATCAGGTTACCGGTCAGGTATAAACGGTGAGCCTGGTTCAGCGCTCTCTCCTGCGGAGTTACCCCAGTGCGGCATTCCCCGGCCTTTGAAATTTCAAGGCCTGTAAGAGAGAGACACTCACAGCTATTGGCAGACCCCCAAATACCGGCCTGTAAGTGGAGTAAAGAGAAAGATCCCAACATCACAGTTTTAACCCTCTACTCTTCCACATGAGTTCTCAATACGTCAGGAAGTGAATTTTTAAACTCCTCCAAAATAATCATTTTTCTAGGAGCTTCATACATCTGGTCTACCTTCAATGCCCTTATCCACCATTCAAAATTACTTTGTTTGATCCTTTCAAATTCTATGTATATTTGACCTGGTTCTTTCCATAGATTTCTAAACCTTTGTCTGTTCTAGTTCATATGCACCTAAGATGGATTTTTTCATCTCCTCATAGTTCCCAGATATCTCCTCTGATAGTGATACAAACACCTCACTAGTTGCACCTACCAACTTTGTTTGAATCAGTAATACCCACATGGTCCAATGGTGTTTCATTTGTTTAGCCACTTTCACAAATGAGATGAAAAAAGCTTCTACATCTTTCTCATCAAACTTTGGCAATGATTGGACATATTTAAATAGGTCCCTGTAAGCGGACACAAATTTCTGTGATTTCTTAGAATAAAATCAAATAAATGAAACAGGACAAAGCAGCACACAGGCACAAAGTATGAACAGACAAGCAGGTCTTTTAAAACGCAGAAACCAGGCTGACAAAAGGACTCAGGAACTCACATTAGCATACCCTTCCATTTAATTAAATTGGCTCCAAGGATATCAGGAAGCCCTTATCAAACACTTCAGAAGGTCTCCGAGACCTGGAAGACTTCCTGATATCCAATTAAACACCTATTGTATAAGAAACTCCGGAGATCTCAGACAATTCTCACCTCCCTAGACTGGGCAATCACCAGACTTAACACATCAACTCCGCACCTAAAAACCCATTAAACACGATGACCATAGCAGAAAACCATAAACAAACCATTTACACATCAACTACCGAATACCACTATAACCCATTTTGGCGGGCCTGCAGAGTGCTTTTGGTGTGGAGATGCCGGCGTTGGACGGCTCCAAGTGCTTTTGGGACAGTGCTGTTTGTATGTCCTGATTGCACCTCCATCGACGTTAATAAAGCTGTACCGCTGTTGAACCTGACTCTGAGTCCGAAGTGGTCGTGTTCGCCCACTCGCGCTAACAATCCCCACCAAGCCTTTGACTATGAAGCTCTTGCTCCTTCTCACTATCCTCAAGCTGTACTTTTCCCTTTACCTCCGCCCATTTTAACTGATGTTCACTTTTGATTGCCCGTCTCCGAAGTACAAATTCTCTCTCTTCCGTTTTTTTCTGCTAGGGCTATCCTTCCCCTTTCTTTTTCCCTGATCTGTGATTCAAGCAGTTTCATTTCTTTTTCTTGTTGTTCCTCCCTTCCTCTGGCCTTCCCTGCAGCAATGGTCTGCCTTTCTTCGGTTTTTTGTTCAGCCAATGTCTCTCTTTCCTTTCTTTCAACTTCAAGCTGCTTTAATTCTTTTTCATGCACAAGCTGTTTCATCTGTAATTGAATTCGAGCCATTTCCAATGATTCTGTCTGTGTTTCTGGCAATTTTAAATGCTGACCTATCACCATATATCGCATAGTTACACACATCCCATAGTTACACACATCCCATAGTTGCACACATCCCATAGTTACGCACATCCCATAGTTACACACATCCTACAACTTTGCACATTCCATATTTACACACATTCCGTAGTTACAGACATCCCATAATTATGCACATTCCATATTTACACATGTCCCATAGTTACAGACATCTAATAGTTACATAGACTCCATCATTACACACATTCCCTAGTTACACACATCCCATAGTTACACACATCCCATAGTTACACACATCTGAGAGTTACATACATCCCAGATGACACACATTCTATCGTTACGCACATCCCTTGTTACACACATTGCATAGTTTACAGACATCCCATAGCTACGCACACCCCATAGTTACACAGATTTCATCGTTAGACACATCCGAGAGTTACACACATCCCATTGTTTCAATTCCTATAGTTACACACATCCCATTGTTTCAATTCCTATAGTTACACACATCCCATAGTAACACACATGCCATAGTTACACACATCCCATAGTAACACACATGCCATAGTTACACACATCCTATAGTTACATATATCCCACAGTTACATACTTTGTATAGTTACACACATCCCATCACTTTGCACATTCCATATTTGCGCACATCCCATAGTTACAGACATCCCATAGCTACGGACATCCCATAGTTACACACCTTCCCTAGTTACACACCTTCCCTAGTTACACACGTTCCCTAGTTACACACTTCCCATAGTTACACACATTCCATAATTACACACATTTGATAGTTACACACATCACATCACAACCAACATCGCATAGTTATGCACATTACATAGTTACACATATCCAATAGTTACACAAATCCCTTAGTTACACATAACCCATAGCTACACACATCCCATAGTTACAAATGTCCCATAGTTACAGGTATCCCTTACTTCCAAACACTGTATTGTTACACACAACGATCCCACAAGGCAAACTGGTACAATAACTAAAATCACATGGGATTCGGGGTGGGCTGGCTCGATGGATATAGAACTGGGTTGGTCATAGAAGACAGAGTGTCGCGGTGGAAGGATGTTTTTTAGAATGGAGATCTGTAGCTAGTGGTGTTCCGCAGGGATCAGTGCTGGGACTTCTGTCGTTTATAGTATGGATAAATAATCTGGAGGAAAATGTGTGTGATTTGATTAATAAGTTAGTGGATGACATGAAGATTGGTGGTGTTGCTGATAGTGCGGGGGATTGTCAGAGGATACAACAGGGTATAGATAGATTGGAGACTTTGGCAGATGGAGTTAAATCCGGACAAATGGCAGGTGATGCATTTTGGAGGATCAAATTTAGGTGTGAATTATATTGTAAATGGCAGAACCCCTAAGGATATTAATATACAGAGGGATCTGGGCGAGCAGGTCCACAGTTCCCTAAAAGTGGCAACACAGGTGGCCAAGGTGATTAAGAAGGCATAGGGCATGCTTGCCTTCATTGGTCGGGGTATTGAGTACAAGAGTTGGGAAATCATGTTGCAGCTATATAAAACCTTGTTTAGGCCACATTGTGCGCCGTTCTGGTCGCCACACTACCAGAAGGACATGGAAGCTTTGGAGCGACTGCAAAGAAGCTTCATCAGGATGTTGCCGGGTCTCGAGGGTGTTGGCTATGAGGAGAGGCTGAATAAACTAGGATTGTTTTCACTGGAAAGACGGAGGTTGAGGGGAGACCTGATAGAGGGTCTACAAAATGATGAGAGGCACAGACAGGGTGGATAGTCAGAGGCTTTCTCCCCAGGGTGGAAGTGTCAATTACAAGGGGGCACAGGTTCAAGGTGAGAGGGGGGAAAGTTTAAGGGAGATGTGCGGGGGATGTTTTTCACGCAGAGAGTGGTGGGTGCCTGGGACGCGCTGCCAGAGGAGGTGGCGGAAGCAGGCACATTCGCAACATTTAAGAGGCATCTGGATGGGTACATGAATAAAGTTTATTTATTAGTCACAAGCAGGCTTACATTAACACTGCAATGAAGTTACTGTTAAATTCCCCTAGTCGCCACACTCTGGCGCCTGTTCGAGTACACCGAGGGAGAATTTAGCATGGCCAATGCCACCAAACCAGCACGTCTTTCAGACTGTGGGAGGAAACCAGAGCACCCGGAGGAAACCCACACAGACACGGGGAGAACGTGCAGACTCCACACAGACAGTGACCCAAGGCCGGAATTGAACCCAGGTCCCTGGTGCTGTGAGGCAGCAGTGCTAATCCACTGTGCCACCGTGCCACCCATTATCTTCAAATTCATCTGAAAGTCATCTTCAAATTCTTGCTGACAACTGACAACTGACAATCTGTTCCCACTTACCAAACATTGTGAATCTCTCCTCAAGTTTCTCGATCGTTTTCTCCATGGTCGTGGAGCCAGTGAAATCAATATGTAAGCGTTGCCATGGCATTTTAGCCCATTCCCACGGTGACAATAGAACATAGAACATAGAACATGGAACATAGAACATAGAACACTACAGCACAGTACAGGCCCTTCGGCCGACCAGTGGAACCAATCTAAAGCCCCTCTAATCTACACTATTCCAATATCATCCATATGTTTATCCAATAACCATTTGAATGCTCTTAATGTTGACGAGTCCACTACTGCTGCAGGCAGGGCATTCCACGCCCTTACTACTCTCTGAGTAAAGAACCTACCTCTAACATCTGTCCTATATCTCTCACCCCTCAATTTAAAGCTATGTCCCCTCGTGCTAGCCAACACCATCCGAGGAAAAAGGCTCTCACTATCCACCCTATCTAATCCTCTGATCATCTTGTATGCCTCTATTAAGTCACCTCTTAACCTTCTTCTCTCTAACGAAAACAACCTCAAGCCCCTCAGCCTTTCCTCATACGATTTTCCCACCATACCAGGCAACATCCTGGTAAATCTCCTCTGCACCCTTTCCAACACTTCCACATCTTTCCTATAATACGGCGACCAGAACTGTACGCAATACTCCAAATGCGGCCGCACCAGAGTTTTGTACAGTTGCAGCATGACCTCCTGGCTCCGAAACTCAATCCCTCTACCAATAAAAGCTAACATACCGTACGCCTTCTTAACAACCCTATCAACCTGGGTGCCAACTTTCAGGGATCTATGCACATCGATACCCAGATCCCTCTGTTCATCCACACTACCAAGTATCTTACCATTAGCCCAGTACTCTGTATTCCTGTTACTCCTTCCAAAGTGAATCACTTCACACTTTTCCGCATTAAACTCCATTTACCACCTCTCAGCCCAGCTCTGCAGCTTATCTATGTCCCTCTGTAACCTGCCACTTCCCTCTGCACTGTCTACAACTCCACTGACTTTAGTGTCATCCGCAAATTTACTAATCCATCCTTCCACGCCCTCATCCAGGTCATTAATAAAAATGACAAACGGCAGTGGCCCTAAAACAGATCCTTGCGGTACACCACTAGTAACTGAACTCCAGGATGAATATTTCCCATCAACCACCACCCTCTGTTTTCTTACAGCTAGCCAATTCCTGATCCAAACCACTAAATCACCCTCAATCCCATGTGTCCGTATTTTCTACAATGGTGGTGAGTTCCTCACACGAGAACATGACTGGCACAGTCCAGCATTTTCCTCTATCTGACCATCAAGACCTGGCCACCGTAAATAAGTATGAGCAAGTTTCTTCACCTGGACTATGCTAGGATACCCTTCATCTAATTGTTCCAATTATTTTTGACAGAAGTTGGGAAGAATATTCACTCTGATTCCCCACCTCAAGCATCCATCTTGAACTGTCAGGTGACACGTATTGTAGCAGTGGAGGGGTCTTTTTCCGGTTGGAGGTCTGACTAGTGGAGTTCCGCAGGGCTCTGTACTGGGACCTCTGCTGTTTGTGATATATATAAATGATTTGGAAGAAGATGTAGCTGGTGTGATCAGTAAGTTTGTGGACGACACAAAGATTGCTGGAGTTGCGGATAGTGATGAACATTGTCAGAGAATACAGCAGGATATAGATAGGCTGGAACATTGGGTGGAGAAATGGCAGATGGAATTTAATCCAGATAAATGCATTTTGGTAGATCTAATGTAAGGGGGAGCTATACAATAAATGGCAGAACCATCAGGAGTATAGACACACAGAGGGACCTGGGTGTACAAGTCCACAGATCCTTAAAGGTGGCAGCACAGGTGGAGAGGGTGGTCAAGAAGGCGTGTGGCATGCTTGCCTTTATTGGACGGGGCATAGAATATAAAACTTGGCATATGATGTTGCGGCTGTATAGAACGTTGGTTAGGCCACATTTGGAATACTGCATCCAGTTCTGGTCGCCACACTACCAGAAGGACGTGGAGGCTTTAGAGAGAGTGCAGAGGAGGTTTACCAGGATGTTGCCTGGTATGGAGGGGCTTAGTTATGAGGAGAGATTGGGTAAACTGGGGTTGTTCTCCCTGGAAAGACGGAGGATGAGGGGTGACCTAAGAGAGGTGTATAAAATTATGAAGGGCATAGCTAGGGTGAACGGTGGGAAGCTTTTTCCCAGGTCGGAGGTGATGAACACAATGGGTCACAGGTTCAAGGTGAGGGGGGCAAGGTTCAACACAGACGTCAGGGGGACGTATTTTACACAGAGGGTGGTGGGGGCCTGGAATGCACTGCCAAGCAAGGTGATTGAGGCGGACACACTGGGAACGTTTAAGACTTATCTAGATAGCCACATGAACAGACTGGGAATAGAGGGATACAAACGAATAGTCTAGTTGGGCACATGAGCGGCGCAGGCTTGGAGGGCCGAAGGGCCTGTTCCTGTGCTGTATTGTTCTTTGTTCTTTATAGATCAGGATGCTATCCTCCTCTCCAACACCATATCCGTCATCTTCCCCACCATGGGATCACTCCTGGTGTGTCTCTGGACTGGAGATGATGCCACAGGTACATTATACGCTTGTTAGGTCGATGATGTGTCAATAAGGCAGCCATACGGGAACAGATGGAACTTCAGGACTCCAAAGATTCATTTTCCAATTGAGCATAGCTAGAGTCAGAGCTAGTCAGTGTGTGTGGGAAGCGAATGCTATCGGTCTTTCCTCTCCCGAAGGTAAAATGTGTGATACGCCTGCCAGAGGGTGAAGCGCCACAAGCAATTTTGGAATAAAATGAACCAATACTTCAGACTTCTGCAAAGCATCCTTAACTGCCTTGTATGCTTCCTCGCATTCAGGTGTCCAATGCCAAGACTGTCTAATACACAATAAATAATGTAGTGGCTTCAGCAAGATAGCTACATTTAAGACCAATTTGCCATACTGGTTGACTAAAACTAAAAATGACCTCAATTGAGGTCATATTCATTGGACAAGGAGCTTCCATGATAGCTTCCATCTTCTCTGATGCTTTCTGTACAACAGCTCAGGAACAGGCCCTTTGGCCCATCAACCCTGCGCTGATACATGGTTTCTAGCCCTCAGTTCACCCCGTTCATGGGTTATCAAGATATGCCTTGAACATTGCTAACATGCCTACTCCCACTACCTTCTCTGACAGTGCCTTCCAGACACCCACCACCCTCTGTGCACTCTTCTGGAAGAAGGTGTAACTGGGGTGATCAGTAAGTTTGCGGACGACACGAAAATGGCTGGACTTGCAGATAGCGAGGAACATTGTCAGAGGCTACAGAAGGATATAGATAGGCTGGAAATTTGGGCAAAGAAATGGCAGATGGAGTTCAATCCAGATATGTGCGAAGTGATGCATTTTGGTAGAACTAACGTACGGGGGAGCTATACGATAAATGGCAGAACCATAAAGGGTGTAGATACGCAGAGGGACCTGGGTGTGCAAGTCCACAGATCCTTGAAGGTGACGTCACAGGTGGAGAAGGTAGTGAATAAGGCATATGGCATGCTTGCCTTTATAGGACGGGGCACAGAGTATAAAAGTTGGGGTCTGATGTTGCAGTTGTATAGAACGTTGGTTCGGTCGCATTTGGAATACTGCGCCCAGTTCTGGTCGCCACACTACCAGAAGGACGTGGAGGCTTTAGAGAGAGTGCAGAGGAGGTTTACCAGGATGTTGCCTGGTATGGAAGGGCTTAGTTATGAGGAGAGATTGGGTAAACTGGGGTTGTTCTCACTGGAAAGACGGAGGATGAGGGAAGACGTAATAGAGGTGTATAAAATTATGGAAGGCATAGATAGGGTGAACGGTGGGAAGCTTTTTCCCAGGTCGGTGGTAACGTTCACGAGGGGTCATAGGTTCAAGGTGAGGGGGGGGAGGTTTAACACGGATATCAGAAGGACGTATTTTACACAGAGGGTGGTGGGGGCCTGGAATGCGCTGCCAGGCAAGGTGGTGGAGGCAGACACACTGGGAACGTTTAAGACTTATTTAGATAGCCACATGAATGGAGTGGGAATGGAGGGATACAAAAGAATGGTCTAGTTTGGACCAGGGAGCGGCGCGGGCTTGGAGGGCCGAAGGGCCTGTTCCTGTGCTGTATTGTTCTTTGTTCAAAAGACTTTCCCCACACGTCTCCCCTAAACTTACCCCCCCCCTCATGTTGAACCTCTGAACCTTTCCACCCTGGGAAAAAAACCTCTGACTTTCCACCCTATCTGCGCCTCTCATAAAGTCTCTGCCTTTCCAGTGAAAACAATCCGACTTTATTCAACCTTGATTTGATTTGATTTATTATTGCCACATGTCTGGGAAACAGGGAAAAGTGTTGTTTCTTGCACGCTATACAGAAAAGCATACCATTCATAGAGAAGGAAAGGAGAGAGTGCAGAATGTAGTGTTACAGTCAGAGCTAGGGTGTAGAGAAAGATCAACTTAATGCGAGGTAGGTCCATTCAAAAGTCTGATGGTAGCAGGGAAGAAGCTGTTCTTGAGTCGGTTGGTACGTGACCTCAGACTTTTAAAAATCTTTTTCTCAAAGGAAGAAGGTGGAAGAGAGAATGTCCGGGGTGTGTTGGATCCTCGATTATGCCGGCTGCTTTTCCCGAGGCAGCGGGAAGTGTAGATAGAGTCAATGGATGGGAGGCTGGTTTGAGTGATGGATTGGGCTACATTCACGACCCTTTGTAGTTTATTGCGGTCTTGGACAGAGCAGGAGCCAAACCTCTCCTCATAACCAACACCCTCGAGACCAGGCAACATCCTGGTGAACCTTCTTTGCACCGTCTCCAAAGCCTCCACGTCCTTCTGGTAGTATGGTGACTAGAAATTAGTGCAATACTCCAAATGCAGCCGAACCAAGATTTTATATAGCTGCACCTGTGCTCAAACAATAGAGTAAATTAAGAGCTATGTAACTCATAGTTACAGACATCCCATAGTTACATATGCCCAAAATAACAACTCCACATCATTACACACCTCCCATCATTACACACCTCCCCATCATTACACACCTCCCATCATTACATACCTCCCCATCATTACACACCTCCCATCATTACACACCTCCCCATCATTACATACCTCCCCATCATTACACACCTCCCCATCATTACATACCTCCCCATCATTACACACCTCCCATCATTACACATCTCCCCATCATTACATACCTCCCCATCATTACATACCTCCCCATCATTACACACCTCCCCATCATTACACACCTCCCCATCATTACACACCACTCATCATTACACACCTCCCCATCATTACATACCTCCCCATCATTACACACTTCCCTATCATTACGCATTTCCCCATCATTACACACCTCCCATCATTACACACTTCCCCATCATTACACACTTCCCCATCATTACACACTTCCCCATCATTACACACCTCCCCACCATTACACACCTCCCATCATTACAAACCTCCCCATCATTACACACCTCCCATCGTTACACAGCTTCCATAGTTGCCATGTCCAACAGTATCGCATCCAATAGTTACATGCATCCCATAGTTACACATCCCATAGTTACACACCCCATAGTTACACATCCCATAGTTACACATCCCATAGTTACACACTCCATAGTTACACATCCCATAGTTACACATCCCATAGTTACACACTCCATAGTTACACACTCCATAGTTACACACCCCATAGTTACACACCCCATAGTTACACACCCATAGTTACACACCCCATAGTTACTCACCCCATAGTTACACATCCCATAGTTATACACTCCATAGTTACACATCCCATAGTTACACATCCCATAATTACACACCCCATAGTTACACACTCCATAGTTACACACCCCATAGTTACACACCCCATAGTTACACACCCCATAGTTACACATCCCATAGTTACACACCCCATAGTTCCACACCCCATAGTTACAAATCTCATACTTTCACGCCCCATAAGTTACAGACATGGCAGTGGGGGCGTGAACAGCCAGTGAGAACACGCTCTGTGAACATGGCTGACATTTTCCCCAAACATTTAATAGTGACTATCTAACTGAAAAGTAGATTCAGTGGCAGTACGGCGCTCTGGGAAGGGATGAGGCTGTGGGTGATGCTATAGAAATGCAAATCTTCCTTTGTTAGTCAGGCTGCAGAGGAGTCTGCAGACCCTGCACCTTTGCACTATCCAGTACCTTCAGCCATTCCTTCATATCACGTGGAGTGAATCAAATTGTCTGAAGGCTGACATCAGTGATGCTGGGGACCTCCGGAGGAGGCCGAGATGGTTCACCCACTCCAGTTGGAGAAGGTTGCTCACACTCCGGCCTTGTCTTGAGCACGTCAGTCCTGGACTCTTCCAGCGCTGAGAATGGGGGTATTTGCAGATCTCCCCCACCCCTCGATGAGTTGTCTAATTGTCCACCATCATTCACGACAGGTCGTGGCAGGACTGCAGAGCTTGGATCTGATCCATTGCTTGTACAATCGTTTAGCTCTGTCTGCCCTCCTGCACTCTCCACAGGTTGATCCTCTGGTTTGTTGGTAATGGTTGAGTGGGGGATATGCTGGGCTATGAGTTTGCAGATTGCGCTGGAGTACAATTCCACTGCTGTTGATGCCCATAGCGCCTCATGGATGTCCAGACTTGAGTTGCTAGATCAGTTCGAAGTCTGTCCCATTTAGCACAGTGATAGTGTCACACAACACGATAGAGGGTATTCTCAATGAGAAGGTGGGACTTCGTCTCCACAAGGACTGTGCGGTGGTCACTCTTACCGATACTGTCCTGGACAGATACATCTGCAGCCGATAGATTGGTGAGGATGAGATTGAGGAGGTATTTCCCTCTTGGTGGTTCCCTCACCACCTGCCAGTCTATCAGTTACGTCCTTCAGGACCAGGCCAGTTCGGTCTGGAGTGCTGCTACCAAGCCACTGCCAGCGATGGATGTTCCAGACCCCCACCCAGTGTACATTCTGCACTCTTGCCACCCTCAGTGCTTCCTCCAAGTGGATTCATCAGCTGAGGGGGGGAACGGTGTGTGGTAGGTTGTATTAATTTATGGGATGCAGGTGTCGCTGGCTGGGCCAGCATTTATTGCCCATCCCTAATTGCCCTTTGAGAAGGTGGTGGTAAGCCGCCATCTTGAATCGCTGCAGCCCATATGGTATAGGTACACCCACAGTGCTGTTTGGGAATTCACTGTCCCACAGGATTTTGACCCAGCGACAGTGAAGGAACGGCCCATATGTTTCCAAGTCAGGATGGTGAGTGACTCGAAGGGGAACTTCGAGGGTGGTTTTCCCAGGTATCTGCTGCCCTTGTCCTTCTAAATGGTGGAGATCGTGGGTTTGGAAGGTGCTGCCTAAGGAAACTTGATGCATTCCTGCAGAAGAACACAAGAAATAGAAGCAGGAGTTGGCCACGAGAACCTTCAAGCCTGCCCCATCATTCAGTACAATCAGGGCTGATCTATGGCGGCCTCAACTCTTTTTCCCATTTCCCCATAGCCCCTCTATTCCTCGATCTATCAAATATTTATCCACCTCCACTTTAAATACTTCTAATGATCCAGCTGCCTTTGGGACAGAGAATTAAAGAGAATTCCAGAGATTCACCACCCTCTGCAAGAAATAATTTCTACACACTTCAATTTTAAATAGCTGCCCCTTTATTTTGTAACTATGTCCCCTTGTTCGAGACTCTCCCACTTGTGAAAACATCTCACCATCTCCCCTGTCAAGCCTTCACGATCTTATATGTTTGAATAAGCTTACCCCTAACTCTTCTAAACTCCACAGAACCAGACTATTTCATCTCACTTGAAAGGACATTCCAGGAATTAGTCTGGTGAATCTCCTTTGGACTGCCTCCAATGTTACTATATCCCTTTTTAGGTAAGGGGACCAAAACTGTACACAATAATCCAGTAAGAGTTTTAACAACACCAGGTTAAAGTCCAACAGGTTTATTTGGTAGCAAATACCATTAGCTTTCGGAACTCTGCTCCGCTCCGAAAGCTAATGGTGTTTGCTACCAAATAAACCTGTTGGACTTTAACCTGGTGTTGTTAAAACTCTTACTGTGTTCACCCCAGTCCAACGCCGGCATCTCCACATCACAATAATCCAGGTCAGGCCTCACCAACACCTTATACAATTCCAACAAACCTCCCTCATTTTAAACTCCAGCCCCTTTGGAATAAAGGCCAAAATGTAATTTGCCTTCTCAACTACTTGTTGGATCTCCTCGTTAGCTTTTATGATTCATGCACTAGAACATCTAGATCCCTCTGTACTTCACTCACCTGCAGTCTCTCTCTCCATTTAGATAATAATCTGCCTTTTGATTGCTACTGCTGAAGTGCATGACCTCACACTTCCCCACATTAAACTCTATTTGCCAGGTTATAGCCCAGTCACCCAATCTATCTATATCCCATTGCAGAATCATAATATCCTCACAACCTGCCCTTCCAACTATCTTTGTATCATCGGCAAATCTGGAAACCTCGCATTATGTTCCTTCCTCCAGGACATTAATGCAAATACTGAGCAATTGCGGGCCAGGGACTAATCTCTGCGGTACTCCACTAGTTACACCTTTCCACTCTGAAAAGGACCCATTTATTCCAACTCTCCTCAGTTTTCAATCCATGCTAACACATTTCTGCCAATTCCATGGGCTTTCACTTTATGTACCAGCCTCTTACACAGCACTTTGTCAAATGCATTTTGGAAGTCTAAATACACGACATCTACAGGTTCCCCTCTATCTACCCTCCCTGTTACATCCTCAAAGAATTCCAGCAAATTCGTCAAACATGATTTACTTTTCACACAACCAGGTTGACGAGGCCGCAGTGCATTTTGTAGATGGTACACACGGCTGCCACTGTTCATCGGTGGTGGAGGGATTGCATGTTAGTGGAAGGGGCTGCTTTGTCTTGGATGGCGTCGAGCTTCTCGAGTGTTGATGGAGTTGCACTCATCCAGGCAATTGGAGAGCGTTCTATCGCACCCCTGACTTGTGCCTTTCTGTTGGTGAACAGGCTTTTGGGAGTCAGGAGGCGAGTTAGTCGCTATAGGATTCCTAGCCTCTGATCTGCTTTTATAGCCACAGTATTTCTATGGCTGGGTCCAGTTCAGTTTCTCATCGATGGTAACCCCCAGAATGTTGATAGTGGGGGATTCAGTGATGGTAATGCCATCGCATGTCAAGGGGGAGATAGTTAGATTCCCTCTTGTTGGTGATGAACATTGCCTGGCACTTACCCCGGACATTCTCTCTTCCATCTTCTTCCGTCGGGAAAAAGATACAAAAATCTGAGGTCACACGTACCAATCGATTCAAGAACAGCTTCTTCAAGAACAGCTTCTTCCCTGCTGCTATCAGACTTTTGAATGGACCTACCTCGCATTAAGTTGATCTTTCTCTACACCCTAGCTATGACTGTAACACTACATTCAGCACTCTCTCCCTTCCTTCTCTATGAATGGTATGCTTTGTCTGTACAGTGCGCAAGAAACAATACTTTTCACTGTATGTTAATACATGTGACAATAATAAATCAAATCCAAAAAACTTGTGTGACGTGAATGTTATTTGCCACTTGTCAGCCCAAGCCTGGATATTGTCCAGAGGTTGCTGCATTTGAACATGGACTGCTTCAGTATCTGAGGAGTCACAAATGGTGCTGAACATTGTGCAATCATCGGCAAACATCCCCACTTCGACCTTATGATGGAGGGAAGGTCATTGATGAAGCAGCTGAAGATTGTTGGGCCTAGGACACTAAACTCTGTTCATTTCAGAGGGATTGTTATATCCCACCCCAAGTGGGAGAAACTTAAAATCCTGGCCCACATTTCAAGTTCAAAGTTTTTTTAGAATCATAGAATCCCGACAGCGCAGAAGGAGGCCATTTGGCCCATCGCGCCTGCACCAACCACAATCCCACCCAGGACCTGTCCTATCCCTGTAACTCCACAAATTTACCCTGCTAATCCCCCTGACATTAAGGGCAATTCATCATGGCCAATCAACCTAACGCACACCTCTTTGGAGTGTGGGAGGAAACCGGAGCACCCGGAGGAAACCCACGCAGACACAGGGAGAACGTGCAGACTCCGCACAGACAGTGACCCGAGCCGGGAATCGAACCCGGGTCCCTAGCGCGGTGAGGCAGTAGTGCTAACCACTGTGCCACCCAGAAAGGTGGAGGTCTCGGGGTTCTGGTGCACACAGCTGTGTGAGCAGATGAGCAGAACTGTGCATCAATAACTGAAGTTGATATAGATTATATGCCACAGCTGAGCGCGAGATAGGTCCAATTCTTTTATCCTTGGACAAGGCCTTGGTTTGAGCCTCAGCGAGATTCCTGGTCTTAATCCCTTCATTGCCACTGAGAGTTTAGAAGACGTTCACAGGGGAGATTAATCCCCAGTGTAAGACATCTTAATCTTCCATGGGACATGAGTGTTGCTGGCTGGGCCAGCATTAAAAAGGTTAAAGTTTAAAGATTCATCATGAGTAGGCTTACATTAATCATAGAATCATAGAAACCCTACAGTGCAGAAAGAGGCCATTTGGCCCATCGAGTCTGCACCGACCACAATCCCACCTAGGCCCTACCCCCATATCCCTACATATTTACCCGCTAATCCCTCTAACCTACGCATCTCAGGACACTAAGGGGCAATTTTAGCACGGCCAATCAACCTAACCCGCACATCTTTGGACTGTGGGAGGAAACCGGAACACCCGGAGGAAACCCACGCAGACATGAGGAGAATGTGCAAACTCCACACAGACAGTGACCCAAGCCGGGAATCGAACCCAGGTCCCTGGAGCTGTGAAGCAGCAGTGCTAACCACTGTGCTACCGTGCCACACTGCAATGAAGTTACTGTGAAATCCCCTAGTCGCCACACTCCGGCACCTGTTCGGGTACACTGAGGGAGAATTTAGCACGGCCAATGCACCCTAACCAGCACGTCTTTCAGACTGTGGGAGGAAACCAGAGCACCCGGAGGAAACCCACGCAGACACGGGGAGAACAGCCTGGGGGGTGGCACGGTGGCACAGTGGTTAGCATTGCTGTCTCACAGCATCAGGGACCTGGGTTCGATTCCCAGCTTGGGTCACTGTCTGTGTGGAGACTGCACATTCTCCCCGTGTCTGCGTGGGTTTCCTCCGGGTGCTCCGATTTCCTCCCACAGTCTGAAAGACATGCTGGTTAGGGTGCATTGACCCGAACAGGCGCCGGAGTGTGGCGACTAGGGGAATTTTCACAGTAGCTTCATTGCAGTGTTAACGTAAGCCTTACCTGTGACTAATAAATAAACTTTAAAAACACTTCACTTGTTTAGAACGTGCAGACTCCACACAGACAGTGACCCAAGCCGGGAATCGAACCCAGGTCCCTGACACTGAGGCAGCAGTGCCACTGTGCTGCTCCATTTATTGCCCATCCCTAACTGCCCTTGAACTGAGTGTCTCATTCGGTCATTTCAGAGGGCAGTTGAGAGTCAACCACATTGCTGTGTCTCTGGAGTCACATGTAGGCCAGACCGGGTAAGGACGGCAGATTTCCTTCCCTAACGGACATTAGTGAACCAGATGGGTTTATTTTCCAGATTTTATCAATGAATTCACATTTCACGAGTTGCTTGGTGGGATTTGAACCCATGTCCTCAGAACATTATCCTGTTATTAGTCCAGTGACATTACCACTACACCAGCAGCTTCCCCCGTATCAAAATAGATGAAAAAGAGTGTACACTTGGGAAGTGTGCAGATTTCGGGCTAATCCGATTGCGATTCATTGGATGATGAAGGGACTTGATTGGACGGCGCTGTGGCACAGTGGTTAGCACTGCTGCCTCACAGCGCCAGGGACCCGGGTTCAATTCCCGGCTTGGGTCACTGTCTGTGCGGAGTCTGCACGTTCTCCCCGTGTCTGCGTGGGTTTCCTCCGGGTGCTCCAGTTTCCTACCACAGTCCAAAGTTGTGCGGGTTAGGTTGATTGGCCGTGCTAAATTGCCCTTTAATGTCCCGGGATGAGTAGGTTAGAAGGATTAGCAGGGCAAATGTGTCGGGTTGTGGGGATGAGGCCTGGGTGGGACTGTTGTCAGTGCAGACTCAATGGCCGAATGGCATTGTAGGGTTTTTATGATTCTGTGAAGTACCAACTCAACCTGCAAGTTAAACTTCAGAGATTCTTTCATTAGGACTCCCAAGTCGCTTTGCATTCCTCAATTTTGTTTCCCAGATTCTCAAGGAAAGTTAGGGATGGGTAACAAAGTGCTGGAAAAACTCGGCTGGTCTGGCAGCAGCGGCAGCGAGGGAATCAGGGTGAACGTTTCGAATCCATATGACCCTCGTTCAAAATGCTGGCCTTGCCAGCGACGATCATGAACAGATCAATAAAACGCACCGTGCACTCTCAGCACAAACTGGCACAAATACAGATCACCAGGTAACCAGGGATTGAGATATATACCTAAACCAACCATAACCCTAACCCTAACCCTAACCCGAATACAGATCACCAGGTAACCAGAGATTGAGATACATAACTAAACGAAACCTAACCCTAACCGTAAACCAAACCCTAACCCTAATCTGACACAAACACAGATCACCGGGTTACCAGAGATTGAGATATAAAACTAACCCTCACCCTAACCCTAAAACTAACCCGAACCCAAACCCTCAACCTAACCCTAACCCGGAAACTAACCCCAACCCTAAACCTCAACCTAACCCTAACCCTCACCCCAACAAAAACCCTAACCCTAACTCTAACCCTAACCCTAACCCTAACTCTAACCCTAACCCTAACTCTAACTCTAACCCTAACTCTAACCCTAACCCTAACCCTAACCCTAACCCTAACTCTAACTCTAACCCAAACCCTAACTCTAACCCTCCCTTTCAACAGAGAAATTGAATTTAGATTGAATGTTCCTGGCGTTCCCCCAAATTGTCCTCCGACTGATGGTGGGAGCCAGTTACAGGAGAGGTCCTGTTTTATCACTCTCCGTACGGGTGAAGTTCTCTCACTAAGTGCCCAGAATGAAGCAAGAGGTATTTCAGAAATCTCTGAACAGGACGTGCCAGGTCACCGCTCTGTCGGTACTGGGCCGACTGACACAGGGGAAACACCCCCTCTGTACGTCTAGCGACTGGGAGCAAGGAAAGCAAGGGAGGGTCTTGCTTCTAATCGACATAACGACCCCCCTCCCCCTGCACGTGACTGAATAATGGGATCAAGCCCAGGTGGCACAGTGGTTAGCACTGCTGCCTCACAGCGCCAGGGACCCGGGTTCGATTCCCGGCTTGGGTCACTGTCTGTGTGGAATTTGCACATTCTCCCCGTGTCTGCGTGGGTTTCCTCCGGGTGCTCCAGTTTCATCCCATAGTCTAAAGACATGTGGGTTAGGAGGATAGGCCATGCTAAATCCTCCCTCAGTGTACCCGAACAGGCGCTGGAGTGTGGCGACTAGGAGATTTTCACAGTAACTTCATTGCAGTGTTAATGTAAGCCTACTTGTGACACTAATAAATAAACTTTTATGTTTTTTACAGGACTTTGGATAGTTAAATGGAACCTGACGACACGCTCTGTCAAAGGTCAATAATGAAGGATGGCCAGAAGGTGGTGGACATATCTGTGAGGCCATTCTCCAGAGAGAGAGAGAGGTGCACCGTGACTGGTGAAGGACAAAAGCAAAGAAACAGAGAGAAAGAAGAGGAAAGAGGCAGAAAGAGAAAAGACAAAGAGAGGGAGAGAGTAAAATAGAAAGACAAACAGAAAAAGAGAGAGGGAGAGAGAGAAATAGAGAGGGGGAGAGAGAGAGAAAGAGAGGTCAAGAGAGAGAGAGAGACAGAACAAGGAAGATAAAACAAATAGGGAAGAGAGAAAGAGAGAGACAGGGAAAAGGAGAGAGAACAAAATAAAAAGGGACAGAGAGAAAGGGAGAAAGAGAGTGTGAGGGAGGAAAAAGAGAAACAGAAAGAACAGAGAGAGAGAGAAAAAACGAGAAAGTGAAAGAAAGAAAGAGGAATAAGGAGGGTAAGGGAGAGAGAAACAGAAAGACACAGGGAGGAGAGAGAGGAGAAGAAGAGAGACAAAACAAGAGAATAAACGGGAGACAGAGTGAGAGAGAGGGAGAGAGACAGGGAGGGAGGGAAATAGAGAGAGAGAGACAGAGAGAGAGGGAGAAGTGGAGAAAGAGAGAGAGGGAGAGAGAGAGACAGACAGAGACAGAGAGAGAGGGATAAATGGAGAAAGAGAAAGAGAGAGAGGGAGAGAGAGAGAGACAGAGAGAGAGAGAGAGAGAGGGAGAAATAGGGAGAAATAGAGGGGGAGAAAGAGCGAGGGAGAGAGAGAAAGAAAGAGAGAGTGGGAAATAGAGAGACAGAGAAAGAGAAAGAGGGAGAGACAGACAGAGAGGGAGAAATAGAGAGGGAGAAAGAGCGAGAGAGAGAGAGAGAAAGAGAGAGTGGGAAATAGAGAGAAAGAGAAAGAGGGAGAAATAGAGAGGGAGAAATGGAGAGGGAGAAATGGAGAGGGAGAAATAGAGAGGGAGAAATAGAGAGGGAGAAAGAGCGAGAGAGAGAGAGAAAGAGAGAGTGGGAAATAGAGAGACAGAGAAAGAGAAAGAGGGAGAAATAGAGAGGGAGAAATAGAGAGGGAGAAAGAACGAGACAGAGAGAAAGAGAGAGTGGGAAATAGAGAGACAGAGAGAGAGAGGGGGGAGCGAGAGCTTGCAAACTTAGTGGTGGAACTAATGGAAAAGAACAGCCTCACAGACACAAAATCTATGTTGAGACTAATCCATTCTAATGTGGTACATCTCCGAATGATACAGCCCAGCAAACAGACAGTGGGCTGGAGGTTCCAGGCAGCACGAGGCTCCTGCAGTTGGAAGGATGCCAACAGGCCCTGTCTTTTTTTTTTGAGGAATAATGATTTATAAAGCTGCTTTTACCATTCACCAGCTGCCCTTGGGGAGAAAAGGAGTCGGATTAAAAGATGACAAGAAATTAAATTGTGTTGCCACGGTTCTGCTGATGCAGCTGAGGGAGCAGGATATCTTGTCTGCCGCTTGCTGATAAATCACCACCGGAATTTCGATAGGAAATGTACAGAGTATAATTAGCAGCTTCGAGTTTGCCTGTGTCAGCACAAAAAAACATAGGAGCAAGAGAGAGAGAGAAAAAAAATCACTTCATTAAAAGAAAAATATTGGAATGGGGCTGAATGTGAAGCAGTTCCAGTTTCCAGCCAGTGATTAAGAATATTTTCTGAAGCAAGAAGACAAAATGATGAATAATTTGCCTGATAAACAATTAGAGGCTTCGCCAGCCTTAAAGGGGCCAACGTCTTAAAGGGCCCGACTATCTCGGCTGCCATTTTGTCGATGGACAGCCATGGTCTTTGCGTGGGATCGTGCTGTGCGCCTAATTGTCACCCACCGCACCCTTCCCCATCCAAGGATTTTCCCTTCTCCCACTTCGCACACCTATTTGCCCAAAGGAACTTGTTGTTTTGCTCGCTTCGTGGGACGGCACGGTGGCACAGTGGTTAGCACGGCTGCCTCACATCGCCAGGGGCCCGAGTTCGATTCCAGCCTCAGGTCACTGTCTGTGCGGAGTCTGCACGTTCTCCCCCGTGTCTGCGTGGGTTTCCTCCGGGTGCTCCGGTTTCCTCCCACAGTCTGAAAGACGTGCTGGTTCGGATGCATTGACCCAAACAGGCACTGGAGTGTGGCCACTAGGGGAATTTCACAGTAACTTCATTGCTATGCATGCTAAATTGCCCCTTAGTGTCCAAAGATGGTTGATTTGATTTACTATTGTCACATGTATTAACATACAGTGAAAAGTATTGTTTCTTGCACATTGTACAGACAAAGCATACCGTTCACAGAGAAGGAAAGGAGAGGGTGCAGAATGTAGTGTTACAGTCATAGCTAGGGTGTAGAGAAAGATCAACTTAATGTGAGGTAGGTCCATTCAAAAGTCTGACAGCAGCAGGGAAGAAGCTGTTCTTGAGTCGGTTGGTACGTGACCTCAGACTTTTGTATCTTTTTCCCGACGGAAGAAGGTGGAAGAGAGAATTTCCAGGGTGCGTGGGGTCCTTAATTACGCTGGCTGCTTTTCCGAGGCAGTGGGAACTGTAGACGGAGTCAATGGATGGGAGGCTGGTTTGCGTGATGGATTGGGCTACATGGATTGGCCATGCTAAATTGCCCCTTAATATCCCAAGACGTGTAGGTTAGGAGAATTAGTAGGGTGGATGTGTGGAGTTACAGGGATAAGGCCTGGGTAAGATGCTCTGTCAGGGGGTCAGTGCGGACCCGTTGGACGAAGTGGCCTCCTTCTGCACTGTAGGGATTCTATGATTCTATGATGTGGGTGTCTCTGGCTAGTCCAGCATTTATTGCCCATCCCTAATTGCCCCTTGAGAAGGTGGTGGTGAGCCGCCATCTTGAATCGCTGCGGTGATGTAGGTGCACCCACAGTGCTGTTAGGGAGGGATTTCACAGGATTTTGACCCAGCGACGGTGAAGGAACAGCCGATATATTTCCAAGTCGGGATGGTGAGTGACTTGGAGGTGAACTTGCAGGTGGTGGTGTTCCCATGTGTCTGCTGCCCTTGTCCTTCTGGATGATAGATGACATGGGTTTGGAAGGTGCTGTCTAAGGAGCCTTGGTGAGTTGCTGCAGTGCATCTTGTAGATGGTACACACCGCTGCTACTGAGCATCGGTGGTGGAGGGAGTGGGTGTTTGTCGACGGGGTGCCAATCAAGCGGGGCTGCTTTGTCCTGGATGGTGACCAGCTTCTTGAGTGTTGTTGGAGCTGCACCAATCCAGGCAAGTGGGGAGTGTTCCATCACACTCCTGACTTGTGCCTTGTCATGTGAAGATAGGAGCAGAAGTAGGCCATTCGGCCCATCGAGCCTGCTCCGCCATTCAAACAGACCATGGCCGATCATCTATCACAACATCACTTTTCCTGACTATCCCCATATCCCTTGACGCCATTGGTCTCCAGAAGTCTATCAATCTCAGATTTGAATATTCTCAGTGACTGAGTTTCCCCAGCTCTCCCGGACAGAGAATCCCAAAGATTCACCACCCTCTGAGTGAAGAAACTCCTCCGCCTCTCCGCTCTAAATGGCCAGCTCCTTATTCTGAGACTGAGCCCTGAGACTCTCTATCCGGGGAGGGGGACTGATAGAGGTCATCATCAAAGGGTGCAAGTGTGTGGGGTAAGGGGGATTAGTCAGAATAGCAGTCACCACCTCAAACTCTGTTAGAACCTCACCCTAATTCAGGGGAAATTCTCCGGACAGGAATGGCTGCTGAATAAATACATGCATCAATTCTTAAATACAGGCACCACTCCTGAGTTCGAATTGAGGGGGGTTTGATCTGAGCATCATCATTCAGGGCGTAGTGACACCAGGCTGACTGACTACAGTCAGACATGATGTGGAGATGCCGGCATTGGACTGGGGTAAACACAGTAAGAAGTTTAACAACACCAGGTTAAAGTCCAACAGGTTTATTTGGTAGCAAATGCCAGTGGCATTTGCTACCAAATAAACCTGTTGGACTTTAACCTGGTGTTGTTAAACTTCTTACTACAGTCAGACATACAGCACACTGTACATACAGTACAACATCACCGAACACTGGACTATATCAGTACCCATCGCTTTCCAATCCCAGTCTCACCATTTCACACACTTACACTGCTTCAAGAACGTTCCACTTCCACACTCTCTCACACATTCTCTCCCACACTCTCTCACACTCTCACACACTCTCTCACACACTCGCTTACACACACACACTCTCACACACACTCTCACACACTGTCTCCCACACTCTCTCACACTCTCTCTCTCTCACTCTCTCCCACATGCTCTCTCATACACACTCTCTCACACACTCTCACACGCTTCTCACACACGTTCTCTCACACTCTCTCACACGCTCTCACACACGCTCCCACACTCTCTCACACACGCTCTCACACTCTCTCACACACACTCGCTCACACACTCTCTCACACGCTCTCACACACTCTCTCCCACATGCTCTCTCATACACACACTCTCACACACATTCTCACGCACTCTCACACACATTCTCACGCACTCTCACACACTCTCACACACTCTCTCACACACGTTCTCTCACACTCTCTCACACACTGTCTCACACACTCTCTCACACTCTCCCTCTCACTCTCTCTCACGCTCTCTCACACACTCTCTCACACACTCCCACACTCTCTCCCACACACTCTCTCACACTCTCTCACATTCCCTCACACTCCCTCACACAGTCACACAGTCACACACACTCTCCCTCACTCTCTCCCACACACTCTCACTCTCTCACACACTTTCACACACTCTCACACACACTGTCACACTCTCTCTCACACACACTCTCACACAGTCACACACACTCTGACACACACTGTCACACTCTCTCTCACACACACTCTCACACTCTCTCACACTCTCTCTCACACACACACTCACACTCTCTCACACTCTCTCTCCCACACTCTCACACACTCTGACACACATTCTCACACTCTCTCTCACACACACTCTCTCACACTCTCTCTCCCTCCCACACTCTCTCTCTCACTCATTCCGTCAGCCAGCGTGTGGTTGGGGTGTGGGATGCGCTGCCTGAGCTGTACTGGAGACAGCTTCAATCGAGGCATTTGAGAGGTTGATTATTTGAATGGATGCAATGTTCAGGGGTACAGGGGAAGAGGCAGAGGAATGGCACAAAGCCATGATGCTCATTTGGACTGTCAGTGTAGACACGATGGGCCGAATGGCCTCCTCCTGTACCGGAGCAATTCTGTGCTTGGGGTGTGTTTAGCAGCATTCTGCTGCTGGGGGTGTGTTTGCTCCCCCCGGTGAGTTTCCTCCGGGTGCTCCGGTTTCCTCCCTCAGTCCAAAAGATGTGCTGGTTAGTTAAAGTCAAAGTTTATTTACTAGTCACAAGTCGGCTTACATTAAAACTTCAATGAAGTTACTGTGAAATTCCCAGAGTCACCACACTCTGGCGCCTGTTTGGGTCAATGCATCTAACCAGCACGACTTTCGGACTGTGGGAGGAAACCGGAGCACCCGGAGGAAACCCACGCAGACACGGGGAGAACGTGCAAACTCCACACAGACAATGACCCGAGCCGGGAATCGAACCCGGGTCCCTGGCGCTGTGAGGCAGCAGTGCTAACCCACTGTGCTACCGTGCCACACCATGCATTGACCTGAACAAGCGCCGGACTGTGGCGACAAGGGGAATTTCACAGTAACTTCATTGCAGTGTTAATGTAAGCGAACGTGTGACTAATAAACAAAGTTTAAAGTGATATAAATGATAAAATGATATAAAAGAGAGGATTCCCCCCCCCCCCCCCCACAGGCCGACTGGCTTTGCTTCTGATGGTATTTATACTGGAACCACACCTCCAAGGCTGCCTCCCCACCCTCCCATCACCCGACTGCCTCAGCCGTGCCCACCTCTCCTGATGGAGCTGTCCAAGGCTCCAGGGAAAGGAACTGGTGACACCAGGAGCCAAGCTCCCGTCCATAACCAGACATACTGCGTAGAAATGGCCAACTTTGGGCCTGCCTCTGGGGAAATTCCTCACTCATGCTGGCTTCTGTGGGCTCAGGAGCCCCCCCCGCCGTCCTCCCCACTTGCTCAACTGTGCCAACCAGTGGGTCACCCCCTCACTGAGTCAGAGATGGGGCTCCAAGGCCCAGGCCGAGCTCTCTCAGTGCAGTCAAAGAACAGAGAACAGTACAGCACAGGAACAGGCCCTTCGGCCCTCCGAGCCTGCGCCGATCACGTTGTCCTATCTAGACCAGCCGCCTGTATCCCTCCATTCCCCGTCTGTTCATGTGTCCATTCAGATAAGTTTTAAATGTCGCTGACGTATCTGCCTCAACCACCTCACTTGGCAGCGCATTCCAGGCCCCCACCACCCTCTGTGTAAAAAACTTCCCCCGCACATCTCCACTGAACCTTTCCCCCCTTATCTTGAACTTGTGCCCCCTTGTAATTGTCATTTCTGCCCCTGGGAAAAAGCTTCCAACTGTTCACCCTATCCACACCCCTCATAATTTTATAAACTTCTATCAGGTCGCCCCTCAGCCTCCGTCTTTCCAGGGAGAACAATCCCAGTTTATTCAATCTCTCCTCATAGCTAATACCCTCCATACCAGGCAACATCCTGGTAAACCTTTTCTGCACTCTCTCCAAAGCCTCCTCATCCTTCTGGTAGTGTGGTGACCAGAATTGGACACAGTATTCCAAATGTGGCCTAACCAGCGTTTTATGCAACTGTAACATAATTTGCCAATTTTTACACTCGATGCCCCGGCCGCTGAAGGCGAGCATGCCTTATGTTTTCTTCACCACCTTTTCCAACTGTGCTTTTAAGGATCTGTGGAGCTGTATTCACAGATCTCTGTGTGTGTCCATGTTCCTGATGGTTCTGCCATTTATTTGATAGTCCTGAGGGAATGCCACACTGCCGGAGGTTCTCCGTCTCAGGGTGGAGGGGCTCGGAACCCCCCCATGTCCCTTCTTGGGTGGATGTTGGAGATCCCATAGCAAGATCCCCTGTGCCTTGGCCAATCACGGCCCCTCCACCCAAACCAAAACAAGTCATCTGGCTCTGCTTGTGGGATCTTGCTGTGCACAGATCGGCTAATTCATTGTTTGCTGAGACATGCTGAGGATGAGAAAGGTTCTATCAAAATGCAGCTTCTGCCCTGTATCAGACACCCAGCAGCCGTGTGTACAGATTCACCAATTCCTCCTGTAAGCTCGACAGCAGAATAAAGAGGAAAGCCCACTCTGTAAAACATTTATAAAGACAGAGGCGCAGAGTGTTGCCTTCGCCAGGATGAATGAGCATGTCTTAAACTGGAGTTTTAATCTACTGATCTGTCCCAGACCTTTGATGTTATTTTCCAATCTCCTGTCACAAGACATATTCTGGAGAAATATTCCAGCTTGGTGTGTGATTGCGGAGTAGAGATTGGGCTGCAGGAGGAGAAGGAAACAGAAAGACAGCCTTTCCCAGTGACATATTTCACACTACAAGCTGAAGTTACGAATGATAACATTAATGCAGTCACAGGTAAACCGCAGCATTGACAATCTCCGTATTGGTCAGGTATAGCGCAGAACCCGAGGCACAGGCCAACACACACAGAGCAATATCCTAACCTTCACAAGTTACAACCCGGCAGAGCTCCCGTCAACTCCCAATAAACTCACCATCCACTCCCCATCCACTCCCCATCCACTCCCAATAAACTCCCCATTCACTCCCCATTCACTCCCCATTCACTCCCCATTCACTCCCCATTCACTCCTCATCCACTCCCCATTCACTCCCCATTCACTCCCCATTCACTCCTCATCCACACCCCATTCACTCCCCATTCACTCCCCATTCACTCCACATTCACTCCCCATTCACTCCCAATAAACTCCACATTCACTCCACATCCACTCCACATTCACTCCCCATTCACTCCCCATCAACTCCCCATTCACTCCCCATGCACTCCCCATTCACTCCCCATCAACTCCCCATTCACTCCACATCCACTCCACATCCACTCCCCATTCACTCCCCATAACTCCCCATTCACTCCACATCCACTCCACATTCACTCCCCCTTCACTCCCCATTCACTCCCCATCAACTCCCCATTCACTCCACATTCACTCCACATCCACTCCACATCCACTCCCCATTCACTCCCCATTCACTCCCAATAAACTCCACATTCACTCCCCATTCACTCCCCATTCATTTCCCATTCGCTCCCAATAAACTCCACATTCACTCCCCATTCATTTCCCATTCACTCCCCATCCACTCCCCATTCACTCCCAATAAACTCCCCATCCACTCCCCATCCACTCCCCATTCACTCCCCATCCACTCCCCATTCACTCCCAATAAACTCCCCATCCACTCCCCATCCACTCCCCATTCACTCCCCATCCACTCCCCATTCACTCCAATCCACTCCACATTCACTCCCCATCCACTCCCCATTCACTCCACATCCACTCCCCATTCACTCCCCATTCACTCCCAATAAACTCCACATTCACTCCCCATTCACTCCCCATTCATTTCCCATTCACTCCCCATTCACTCCACATTCACTCCCCATTCACTCCCCATTCACTCCCCATTCACTCCCCATCCACTCCCCATTCACTCCCCATTCACTCCACATCCACTCCACATCCACTCCACATTCACTCCCCATCAGTGTGTTTTGTGCATCAGCAGTTGGAGAGAGCACATTGTGAGTGGGACACAGCCGGGGTGAGTGTTTGTCTTGTTGGGAGTTGGCAGCACAGAGTAATTCGGAGCTGAGGGGAATGCGATGCTTCCTTTGCCAATCTAACTTGTTAATCTTCGGAGAGTGGTCTTGCCCTGCTACTGGAGCCTGAGGAAGGCGCGGCGCTCCGAAAGCTCATGCTATCAAATAAACCTGCTGGACTTTAACCTGGTTTGTGAGACGTCTTACAGGAGTAGAAGGTACAAGGGGGAGAGCTAATTGATAAGAAGTGGGTAAGATCGGGTAAGTATTCACTACTTATCACTTAGTTTATAAAATCCTTTTGTGGTTTATAGTTCGCACTCTGTAGTAACAAGGACCAGGGAAGATGCATCCTCGAGTAATTTATATTATTTGATGTCAAAAATCTTCCAAAAGTTTTAATTCGAAGGGTTATGTCATGGCAGGAGAGCTCAAAAGCTGTGTGGTGCTCCTCCTGTTCCATGTGGGAAGCTGGGAATATTTCCATTCCCTGGGGCCGGCTTGCATGTGGGAAGTGTCACCACCCCAGCTCCAGGAATTCAGGGCTTCAGAGCTGGAGCGGCGACCGTGGACACCATGGGGCATCCGTGAAGTGGAGAGTATCATGGAAGCTCATATAGAGAAGTGGTCACACCGCAGGCTCAGACTCCACAGTCAGGAAGGCAAGGGGTGGCCACCAGACAGAGGAAGAGGGTGAGGCGGGCAGTGCAGGAATCTCCTATGGCCATTCCCCTGTAAAACAGATCTATCTGGAATGTCAAATTTGGCATGTCAGCTACGACACTCACCAACCTTTACAGATGCACCATAGAAAGCATTCTTTCTGGTTGTATCACAGCTTGGTATGGCTCCTGCTCTGCCCAAGACCGCAAGGAACTACAAAGGGTCATGAATGAAGCCCAATCCATCACACAAACCAACCTCCCATCCATTGACTCTGTCTACACTTCCCGCTGACTCGGAAAAGCAGCCAGCATAATCAAGGACCCCACACACCCGGACATTCTCTCTTCCACCTTCTTCCGCCGGGAAAAAGACACAAAAGTCTGAGGTCACGTACCAACCGACTCAAGAACAGCTTCTTCCCTGCTGCCATCAGACTTTTGAATGGACCTACCTCGCATTAAGTTGATCTTTCTCTACACCCTAGCTATGACTGTAACACTACACTCTGCACTCTCTCCTTTCCTCCTCTATGAACGGTATGCTTTGTCTGTATAGCGCGCAAGAAACAATACTTTTCACTGTATGTTAATACATGTGACAATAATAAATCAAATCAAATTAAATCAGATACCATTTTGGATACGGTTGAGGGGAATGGCCTTTCAGGGGAAAACAGCAGCAGCCAAACCTGTGGCATCACGGTCGGTTCTGCTGCAGAGGGGAGGGATAAAAAGTGCATTAGTTACAGGGGACTCAACTGTACAGAGGAATAGGCAGGCGTTTCTGTGGCCACAAATGAGAGTCCAGGATGGTATGTTGCCTCCCTGGTGCTCGGGTGAAGGACGTCTCGGAACAGCCGCAGGGCATTCTGGAGGGGGAGGGTCTGGTAGCTTCGTGGTAGCTTCGTTGTAAATAAAAGCCTTTATTTCCTTGAGCATCTCAAGCCTCGTGTGTGATAACGTGCATCAATTTTATTTACTATTACAACGAAGCTACCATGTATAGTACACGATCCCAGACTGAGGGGTCCCAGACAGAGCAGTGACCTTTATACCTCTCCCAGGAGGCGGAGCCCGACTGGGATGTACCATAATAACTATAATACAGGTGTAACAGCCCAACCCTAACTCCAACAGCAACAAGTAGAACAACCCATCCCTAACCCCAACAGCAACATATATACATACTCGTAGTACTGGCCAGACCCTGGCTCAGTACTACCTGGTGGGAACCAACGATGGTTCACCACAGAGGGTGAACAGCCAATGGCTGTGGTACGCGTCGGTACAAATGACAGAGGTAATAAAAGGGATGAGGTCCTAAAAGCAGAATACGGGGAGCTAGCAAGCAAGTTGAAAAGTAGGACCTCAAAGATAGCGGTCTCAGGATTACTCCCAGTGCCACATGCTAGTCAGAAGATATATCTGATTAACATGTGGCTGAAGAGATGGTGTTAGGGGGAGGGTTCCAAATTCCCGGGGCATTGGGAACGGTTCTGGGGGAGGTGGGACCTGTAGAAACTGGACGTGTTACACCTGGCAGGACGGGACTGATATCCAAGGGGGAGTACTTGCTAGTGTGGTTATGGAGAAGTGGCAGATGGAATACAATGTGGGAAAGTGTGAGGTTATGCACTTTGGAAGGAGGAATGGAGGCAGAGACTATTTTCGAAATGGGAAGATGCTTAGGAAATCAGAAACACAAAGGAACTTGGGAGTTATTGTTCAAGATTCTCTTAAGGTTAACGTGTAGGTTCAGTCGGCAGTTAGGAAGGCAAATGCAATGTTAGCATTCATGTCGAGAGGGCTAGAATACAAGAGCAGGGATGTACTTCTGAGGCTGTATAAGGCTCTGGTCAGACCCCATTTGGAGTATTGTGAGCAGTTTTGGGCCCCGTATCTAAGGAAGGATGTGCTAGCCTTGGAAAGGGTCCAGAGGAAGTTCACAAGAATGATCCCTGGAATGAAGAGCTTGTGGTATGAGGAACAGTTGAGGACTCTGGGTCTGTACTTGTTGGAGTTTAGAAGGATGAGGGGGGATCTTATTGAAACTTATAGGATACTGCGAGGCCTGGATAGAGTGGACGTGGAGAGGATGTTTCCACTAGTAGGAAAAACTAGAACCAGAGGGAACAACCTCAGGCTAAAGAGACGATCCTTTAAAACAGAGATGAGGAGGAATTTCCTCAGCCAGAGAGTGGTGAAACTGTGGAACTCTTTGCCGCAGAAGGCTGTGGAGGCCGGGTCATTGAGTGTCTTTAAGACAGAGATAGCTAGGTTCTTGATTAATAAGGGGATCGGGGTTATGGGGAAAAGGCAGGAGAACGGGGTTGAGAAAAATATCAGCCATGGTTGAATGGGCAGATTTGATTTGATTTATTATTGTCACATGTATTAACATACAGTGAAAAGTTTTGTTTCTTACGTGCTATACAGACAAAGCATACCATTCATAGAGAAGGAAAGGGGAGAGTGCAGAATGTAGTGTTACAGTCATAGCTAGGGTGCAGAGAAAGATCAACTTAATGCCAAGGTAGGTCCATTCAAAAGTCTGACGGCAGCAGCAGGGAAGAAGCTGTTCTTGAGTCGATTGGTACGTGACCCCAGACTTTTGTATCTTTTTCCTGACGAAAGAAGGTGGAAGAGAGAATGTCCGGAGTGCGTTAAGATGGTGGGAAGACTGGTGTAAATCCCGATTGTTTTTTCAGTGGGAGTTCAGACTCGAATCTCCCACATTCTGTGCCCTGCAGAGGTCACAATCGTGAATATCATTAAAAGCTCGGGGGGCCTATTCACGTTGGGAGTCTGACAGTTCCAGAACGTTCAGTGGCCCCGAACTGTCCGCCTGTAGTTTTCTGGCCAGCTCGATCACTGGCCAGCCTGGGACCCCCGCAATGCTGCCCCTCACGACACCCCCCCTGGTCCGATCGCGGCCTGATCACAGCCCGCACAAGCATTCCCGGGACAGCCCCAACTCACCCCGTCTTGGAGCACTGAAATCTCCAGCCCCCCACCCAGCAGTGACAATTCCCCCGTGCTCCTCCCCCGGAAGACCTCCCCTCTGATGACCCACACTCCCCCAGAAGGTACACACCTCCCCGCGAGGCACACCCGCCCCCCCCACCCCTCCTCCCCCCCGCCCCCCGCAAGGTACACACCTTCCCAGGAAGGCAGATCCCCCCCGGCAGCCAATCTCCCCCCAACCCACCCCAATTGCCAGCCTCCCTCCAGCCCCAACCGATCCTATCCTATAGCGGCAGCGGGACCAACCCTCCCACCCCCACCGATCACCCTTAGGCCCCTCCCACATGGCCCAGTCCCCGTCCCCATGGCCCAGCCCCGTCGTCCTGCCTCCTTGGCACTGCCCAATGCCTGGTGGGCAGTGCCAAGGTGCCCCCTGGGTATGTGCACTTTGCCCCTTGGGCAGTGCCAGGGGGCACAGGCTGGCACTGCCAGGATGCCCATGCCCGGGGGCACCACCCCCTGGCCACCCGACCCCTGGGGGCCCCAATTGCCCCCCCTTCATTCCAGCGGGATGTCCCGCTAGTTCCACGAACATGGGGAGCTACTCTAAACCCCCTCGGAGGGAAATACTCCTGGCGGGGTGGGAGGTGCTATCGGGCCCGGCAAGTTCCGTCCCGGGACTGATAATCACATTTAAATAAGATTAAAAACAAATTAAAATCACTTACCTCTCTTCCCGCCGGTTTCCAGCGCGGTCCCGGCTCTGTCTGCTTTCCGACTGTGGGAGAAGTGCATTGTTGGGAACGCATGCGCGAATCCCGCAAAATGGCCGACACGTGATTCTCCCAACCCGACACGCCAAAAAACGTGCGCATCGGGTTGGGAGAATTGGGCCCCGTATCCCTCCATCCCCATCTCATTCACGTACTTGTCAAGACACCCCTTAAAACTCACTACCGTATCGGCTTCCACTACCTCCCCCGGCAGCAAGTTCCAGGCACCCACCACCCTCTGTGCAAAAAAGCTTGCCTCGTACATCTCCTTTAAACCTTGCCCCTCGCACCTTAAACCTGTGCCCCCTAGTAATAGAACATTACAGCGCAGAACAGGCCCTTCGGCCCACGATGTTGCACCGACCAGTTAAAAAAAAAAAAAAACTGTGACCCTCCAACCTAAACCAATTTCTTTTCGTCCATGAACCTATCTACGGATCTCTTAAACGCCCCCAAACTAGGCGCATTTACTACTGATGCTGGCAGGGCATTCCAATCCCTCACCACCCTCTGGGTAAAGAACCTACCCCTGACATCAGTTCTATAACTACCCCCCCTCAATTTAAAGCCATGCCCCCTCGTGCTGGATTTCTCCATCAGAGGAAAAAGGCTATCACTATCCACCCTATCTAAACCTCTAATCATCTTATATGTTTCAATAAGATCCCCTCTTAGCCGCCGCCTTTCCAGCGAAAACAATCCCAAATCCCTCAGCCTCTCCTCATAGGATCTCCCCTCCATACCAGGCAACATCCTGGTAAACCTCCTCTGCACCCTCTCCAAAGCCTCCACATCCTTCCTGTAATGTGGGGACCAGAACTGCACACAGTACTCCAAGTGCGGCCGCACCAGAGTTGTGTACAGTTGCAACATAACGCTACGACTCCTAAATTCAATCCCCCTACCAATAAACGCCAAGACACCATATGCCTTCTTAACAACCTTATCTACTTGATTCCCAACTTTCAGGGATCTATGCACACATACACCTAGATCCCTCTGCTCCTCCACACTATTCAAAGTCCTCCCGTTAGCCCTATACTCAACACATCTGTTATTCCTACCAAAGTGAATTACCTCACACTTCTCCGCATTAAACTCCATCCGCCATCTCTCGGCCCAACTTTGCAACCTGTCTAAGTCTTCCTGCAAACTACGACACCCTTCCTCACTGTCTACCACACCACCGACTTTGGTGTCATCAGCAAATTTGCTAATCCACCCAACTATACCCTCATCCAGATCATTAATAAATATTACAAACAGCAGTGGCCCCAAAACAGATCCCTGAGGTACACCACTTGTAACCGCACTCCATGATGAATATTTACTATCAACCACCACCCTCTGTTTCCTATCCGCTAGCCAATTCCTGATCCAATTTCCTAGATCACCCCCAATCCCATACATCTGCATTTTCTGCAGAAGCCTACCATGGTGAACCTTATCAAACGCCTTACTAAAATCCATATATACCACGTCCACTGCCTTGCCCCCATCCACCTCCTTGGTCACTTTCTCAAAAAACTCAATAAGGTTAGTAAGGCACGACCTACCTGCCACAAAACCATGCTGACTATCACCTATCAATTCATTACTCTCCAAATAACTATAAATCCTATCCCTTATAATTTTTTCCAACATCTTGCCGACAACAGAAGTGAGACTCACCGGTCTATAATTCCCGGGGAAGTCTCTGTTCCCTTTCTTAAACAATGGCACAACATTCGCTAACCTCCAATCTTCTGGTACTATACCAGAGGCCAACGACGACCTGAAGATCAGAGCCAGAGGCTCTGCAATCACTTCTCTTGCCTCCCAGAGAATCCTTGGATAAATCCCATCCGGACCAGGGGATTTATCTATTTTCAGACCCTCCAGAATATCCTGCACATCCTCCTTATCAACTGTAATACTGTCTATTCTACTCCCTTGCAACCCAGTGTCCTCCTCAGCTATATTCATGTCCCCTTGCGTGAACACCGAAGAGAAATATTGGTTCAATGCTTCACCAATCTCCTCCGGTTCCACACATAACTTCCCTCTGCCATCTATAACTGGCCCTAAACTTGCCCTAACCAACCTTCTGTTCTTGACATACCTATAGAACGCCTTAGGATTCTCTTTAACCCTATCCGCCAAAGTCTTCTCATGTCCCCTTTTAGCCCTTCTAAGCTCGCTCTTCAACTCCCTCTTAGCCAATCTAAAGCTTTCTAGTGCACTACCCGAGTGCTCACGTCTCATCCGAACATAAGCCTCCTTTTTCTTTTTAACCAACAAAGAAACTTTTTTGGTGCACCACGGTTCCCTAGCCCTACCAATTCCTCCTTGCCTGACAGGGACATACCTATCACAGACTCGCAGTAGCTGCTCCTTGAAAAAACTACACATGTCGGACGTTCCCAGTCCCTGTAATCTCCTAGTCCAACCTATGTTTCCTAATTCTCTCCTAATAGCCTCATAATTACCCTTCCCCCAGCTAAAACCACTGGCCCGAGGTTCATGCCTATCCCTTTCCATCACTAAGGTGAACGTAACCGAATTGTGGTCACTATCACCAAAATGCACACCAACTTCCAAGTCTAGCACCTGGTCTGGCTCATTTCCCAGCACCAGATCCAATATAGCCTCACCTCTAGTTGGCCTGTCTACATACTGAGTCAAAAAACCTTCCTGCACGCTTTGAACAAAAACTGACCCCTCTAACGAGCTAGAGCTATAACAATTCCAGTCAATATTAGTCAAGTTAAAATCCCCCATAACAATTGCCCTATTACTTTCACTCCTAAGCAGGATTGACTCCGCAATCCTTTCCTCAACCTCTCTAGAACTTTTAGGAGGTCTATAAAAGACTCCCAACAGGGTGACCTCTCCTCTCCTATTTCTAATCTCCGCCCATACTACCTCAACAGATAAGTCCTCATCAAACCTCCTCTCTGACACTGTGATACAATCTCTGACCAATAATGCTACCCCTCCCCCTCTTCTACCTCCTTCCCTACTTCGACTAAAACATTTGAACCCCGGGACCTGCAGCATCCATTCCTGCCCCTGCTCTATCCATGTCTCTGAAATAGCCACAACATCGAAGTCCCAGGTACTGATCCACGCTGCAAGTTCACCCACTTTATTGCGAATACTCCTGGCATTGAAGTATACACATTTCAAACCCTGCTCCACCCCACCTCTGCAATGCCGTGCATTGCAGTCCCCATCCATGCATCCCTCACTTTCAGCCCCACTACTCAGGATCCCTCCCCCCCCCCGAATCAGTTTAAACCTCCTTGCATGGCCTTAGCAAATTTACCCCCCAGGATATTGGTCCCCTTCTGATTAAGGTGTAGACCATCCTTCTCATAGAGGTCACACCTTCCCCAGTACGAGCCCCAATTGCTTAAGTACCTGAACCCCTCCCTCCTGCACCATCCCCTCAGCCATGAATTCAAACCTTCCCTCTCCCTATTCCTCTCTAAACTATCCCGTGGTACAGGCAAGAGTCCAGAGATAACCACTCTGTCAGTCTTGGCCTTTAGTTTCCACCCCAACTCCATAAATCCCTGCCTAATATCCCCTTCCCCTATCCTCCCTATGTCGTGTGTCCCCACATGTACAATAACTTGTGGTTTATCTCCCTCCCCCCTAAGAGTCCTGAATACCCTGTCAGACACATCCCGGACCCCAGCCCCTGGTAGGCAACACACCAACCCTGAGTCCCTACCTTTAGTTCCGACCCTCCTATCTGTCCCCTTAATTGTGGAGTCCCCAATCACAAGGCCCAGTCTTTTACAGCCCCTAACCACCTGAGCTTTCTCACTCGGCTCACCCCCAGAGATCTGCTCTCTATGCTCAGTTGATTCCTCCTCAACTGTAGCCTCCAGCACCGAAAACCTATTATGGAGGGGAACCTCCCCAGGGGATTGTCTTCCCGATTGCTTCTTACCCCTCCTCCTGGCATTGACCCAAGCCTCATTTCTAGGAGTTACTATTTCTCTATAACTCCTATCAACTTCCACCTCCGCCTCCCGAATTATGCGGAGTTCCTCTACCTCCCCTTCCAGCTCCTTTACACGCTCCTCCAGAAGCTGCAATCTAATGCACTTCTTACAACTAAAATCTCCTGAAACACTACTGGATTTCCTCACCACATACATCCCACAGGAGATGCAGCATACTGCCTGAACTGCCATCCCTGAAGCCATTACCAGCAAGAAAAAAAAGAAAACAAAAAAAAAAAAAAAAAAAACTTCCCCACACTTCCCCAACTGTCACTCTCCACTGCAGCCCGAGCAGACTCTTCCACCCTGGGAAAAAGCTTCTGACTATCCACTCTGTCCATGCCTCTCATAATCTTGTAGACTTCTATCAGGTTGCCCCTCAACCTCCGTCATTCCAGTGAGAACAAACCAAGTTTCTCCAAACTCTCCTCATAGCTGATGCCCTCCATACCAGGCAACATCCTGGTAAATCTTTTCTGTACCCTCTCCAAAGCCTCCACATCCTTCTGGTAGCGTGGCGACCAGAATTGAACACTATATTCCAAGTGCGGCCTAACTAAGGTTCTATAAAGCGTCAACATGACTTGCCAATTTTTAAACTCAATGCCCCGGCCGATGAAGGCAAGCATGCCGTATGTTTTCTTGACTACCTTCTCCACCTGCATTGCCACTTTCAGTGACCTGTGTACCTGTACACCCAGATCCCTCTGCCTATCAATGCTCTTAAGGGTTCTGTCATTTACTGTATATTTCCTATCTGTATTAGACCTTCCAAAATGCATTACTTCACATTTGTCCGGATTAAACTCCATCTGCCATCTCTCCACCCAAGTCTCCAACTGATCTATATCCTGCTGTATCCTCTCATGGTCCTCATTGCTATCCGCAAATCCACCAACCTTTGTGTCGTCCGCAAACTTACTGATCAATCCAGTTACATTTTCCTCCAAATCATTTATATATATTACAAACAGCAAAGGTCCCAGCACTGATCTCTGAGGAATGCCGCTTGTCACAGCCCTCTATTCAGAAACGCACCCTTCCACTGCTACCCTCTGTCTTCTTTGACCGAGTAAGAAATTTAACAACACCAGGTTAAAGTCCAACAGGTTTATTTGGTAGCAAAAGCCACACAAGCTTTCGGAGCTCTAAGCCCCTTCTTCAGGTGAGTGGGAATTCTGTTCACAAACAGAGCTTATAAAGACACAAACTCAATTTACATGAATAATGGTTGGAATGCGAATACTTACAGCTAATCAAGTCTTTAAGAAACAAAACAATGTGAGTGGAGAGAGCATCAAGACAGGCTAAAAAGATGTGTATTGTCTCCAGACAAGACAGCCAGTGAAACTCTGCAGGTCCACGCAACTGTGGGAGTTACAAATAGTGTGACATGAACCCAATATCCCGGTTGAGGCCGTCCTCGTGTGTGCGGAACTTGACTATCAGTTTCTGCTCAGCGACTCTGCGCTGTCGTGTGTCGCGAAGGCCGCCTTGGAGAACGCTTACCTGAATATCAGAGGCCGAATGCCCGTGACCGCTGAAGTGCTCCCCAACAGGAAGAGAACAGTCTTGCCTGGTGATTGTCGAGCGGTGTTCATTCATCCGTTGTCGCAGCTTCTGCATGGTTTCCCCAATGTACCATGCCTCGGGACATCCTTTCTTGCAGCGTATCAGGTAGACAACGTTGGCCGAATTGCAAGAGTATGTACCGTGTACCTGGTGGATGGTGTTCTCACGTGAGATGATGGCATCTGTGTCGATGATCCGGCACGTCTTGCAGAGGTTGCTGTGGCAGGGTTGTGTGGTGTCATGGTCACTGTTCTCCTGAAGGCTGGGTAGTTTGCTGCGGACAATGGTCTGTTTGAGGTTGTGCGGTTGTTTGAAGGCAAGAAGTGGGGGTGTGGGGATGGCCTTGGCGAGATGTTCGTCTTCATCAATGACATGTTGAAGGCTCCGGAGGAGATGCCATTGCTTCTCCGCTCCGGGGAGGTACTGGACAACGAAGGGTACTCTGTCCACTGTGTCCCGTGTTTGTCTTCTGAGGAGGTCGGTGCGGTTTTTCGCTGTGGCGCGTTGGAACTGTTGATCAATGAGTCGAGCGCCATATCCTGTTCTTATGAGGGCATCTTTCAGCGTCTGGAGGTGTCTGTTGCGACCCTCCTCATCCGAGCAGATCCTGAGTATACGGAGGGCTTGTCCGTAGAGGATGGCTTCTTTAACGTGTTTAGGGTGGAAGCTGGAGAAGTGGAGCATCGTGAGGTTATCCGTGGGCTTGCGGTACAGTGAGGTGCTGAGGTGACAGTCCTTAATGGAGATGCGTGTGTCCAAGAATGCAACCGATTCCGGAGAGTAGTCTATGGTGAGCCTGATGGTGGGATGGAACTTGTTGATGTCATCATAGAGTTGTTTCAGTGATTGTTCACCATGAGTCCAAAGGAAGAAAATGTCATCGATGTATCTAGTGTATAGCACGGTTGAAGGTCCCGTGCGGTGAAGAAGTCTTGTTCGAACCTGTGCATGAAGATGTTGGCATATTGAGGTGCGAATTTGGTCCCCATGGCTGTTCCGCGTGTCTGGATGAAGAACTGGTTGTTGAAGGTGAAGATATTGTGGTCCAGGATGAAGCGGATGAGATGTAAAATTGCATCTGGAAACTGGCAGTTGTTGGCGCTGAGCACTGAGGCCGTTGCAGCAATGCCATCGTCATGGGGGATGTTGGTGTAGAGTGCCGAGACATCCATTGTGACGAGGAGCACTCCTGGTTCAACTGCTCCATGTGTGCCGAGTTTCTGTAGGAAGTCCAGCGTGTCGCGACAAAAGCTGGGGCTTCTTTGTACAATGGGTTTCAGGATGCCCTCGACATATCCGGAGAGGTTCTCGCACAGGGTCCCATTGCCCGATACGATGGGACGGCCGGGTGTGTTTGCCTTGTGTATCTTCGGGAGGCAGTAGAGATCTCCAACGCGGGGAGTACGTGGGATGAGAGCACGGAGGGTGTTCTGAAGGTCCGGATCAAAGGTCTTGATCAGAGTGTTGGGTTGACGGGTGTGTTCTTTGGTCGAATCTGCAGGTAACCGTCTGTAGTGTTCCTCGTTGTTGAGTTGTCGGTACACTTCTTTGCAGTAATCCGTTCTGTTCAGTATGACGATGGCCCCTCCTTTGTCTGCTGGTTTGATGACAATGTTGCGGTTGGTCTTGAGAGCGTGGATGGCGTTACGTTGTGCTTGGGTGATGTTCGGGGCTGTCTTGTGAGTGCGGCTGATGAATTTGGTGTTGACGCACCTCCTGATGGCTTGGGCATACATGTCAAGTCGAGGGCAGCGGCCTTCCGGAGGAGTCCAATTCGACTCTTTCCTCTTCAGATGCACTGCGGATCTCTCTGTCGGCTGTTCCGGTTCATTGGCTGTCTCATTGTGTTCGCTGTTGGCCTCTTGGGGTTTGTGGAAGAACTCCCTCAGCCTCATTCGCCTGATGAATTCCTCTGTGTCTGCTGCGAGACTGATGGGGTCTATTTTGGTGGTGGGGCAAAAATTAAGCCCTCGGCTGAGAACTTCGATTTCATCTGGTTGAAGTGTGTAGTCGGACAAGTTGACAATGGACTTCCCTGCAGTGGTACTGTTTTCTACTGTGGTACCGGGGGAGGCTTGGTTGCTGCTGGTGGTGATGCCGAGTTTCTCAAGTTTCCTGTTCTTGGTGTGCATGTAGATGGTGTAGTTCCTTTGTCTCGTCTGCTTGGCAGAGTTTCGCAGCTGGTCTGCATCCTGAGCGCAAGTTGAGAATATGGACTCTATCTTGGTTTCCAGGCTGCGGCGTTTGCTGTAGAGTTGGTGTATGAGGTGGTTGAGGAGGGTGAGAGAGGTGGGACGGCAAAGTCTCTCAGCGTAGTCTGTGTTATAGGTTGACCTGAGTGGGTTCGTGATCCGTAGTCCTTTTGGTATCTTGTCTGCTTTCTTGCATCTTTGTAGAAACTTGATGTCTGTGTCGATATGCGCGATCTTCTTGGCGATCCTCTCCACTTGGAGCCGGCAGTTTGCGGTGTCGAAGAGGAAAGAGTCGAATTGGACTCCTCCGGAAGGCCGCTGCCCTCGACTTGACATGTATGCCCAAGCCGTCAGGAGGTGCGTCAACACCAAATTCATCAGCCGCACTCACAAGACAGCCCCGAACATCACCCAAGCACAACGTAACGCCATCCACGCTCTCAAGACCAACCGCAACATTGTCATCAAACCAGCAGACAAAGGAGGGGCCATCGTCATACTGAACAGAACGGATTACTGCAAAGAAGTGTACCGACAACTCAACAACGAGGAACACTACAGACGGTTGCCTGCAGATTCAACCAAAGAACACACCCGTCAACTCAACACTCTGATCAAGACCTTTGATCCGGACCTTCAGAACACCCTCCGTGCTCTCATCCCACGTACTCCCCGCATTGGAGATCTCTACTGCCTCCCGAAGATACACAAGGCAAACACACCCAGCCGTCCCATCGTATCGGGCAATGGGACCCTGTGCGAGAACCTCTCCGGCTATGTCGAAGGCATCCTGAAACCCATTGTACAAAGAACCCCCAGCTTTTGTCGCGACACGACAGACTTCCTACAGAAACTCGGCACACATGGAGCAGTTGAACCAGGAGCGCTCCTCGTCACAATGGATGTCTCGGCACTCTACACCAGCATCCCCCATGACGATGGCATTGCTGCAACGGCCTCAGTGCTCAGCGCCAACAACTGCCAGTTTCCAGATGCAATTTTACATCTCATCCGCTTCATCCTGGACCACAATATCTTCACCTTCAACAACCAGTTCTTCATCCAGACACACGGAACAGCCATGGGGACCAAATTCGCACCTCAATATGCCAACATCTTCATGCACAGGTTCGAACAAGACTTCTTCACCGCACGGGACCTTCAACCGATGCTATACACTAGATACATCGATGACATTTTCTTCCTTTGGACTCATGGTGAACAATCACTGAAACAACTCTATGATGACATCAACAAGTTCCATCCCACCATCAGGCTCACCATAGACTACTCTCCGGAATCGGTTGCATTCTTGGACACACGCATCTCCATTAAGGACTGTCACCTCAGCACCTCACTGTACCGCAAGCCCACGGATAACCTCACGATGCTCCACTTCTCCAGCTTCCACCCTAAACACGTTAAAGAAGCCATCCCCTACGGACAAGCCCTCCGTATACTCAGGATCTGCTCGGATGAGGAGGGTCGCAACAGACACCTCCAGACGCTGAAAGATGCCCTCATAAGAACAGGATATGGCGCTCGACTCATTGATCAACAGTTCCAACGTGCCACAGCGAAAAACCGCACCGACCTCCTCAGAAGACAAACACGGGACACAGTGGACAGAGTACCCTTCGTTGTCCAGTACTTCCCTGGAGCGGAGAAGCAACGGCATCTCCTCCGGAGCCTTCAACATGTCATTGATGAAGACGAACATCTCGCCAAGGCCATCCCCACACCCCCACTTCTTGCCTTCAAACAACCGCACAACCTCAAACAGACCATTGTCCGCAGCAAACTACCCAGCCTTCAGGAGAACAGTGACCATGACACCACACAACCCTGCCACAGCAACCTCTGCAAGATGTGCCAGATCATCGACACAGATGCCATCATCTCACGTGAGAACACCATCCACCAGGTACACGGTACATACTCTTGCAATTCGGCCAACGTTGTCTACCTGATACGCTGCAAGAAAGGATGTCCCGAGGCATGGTACATTGGGGAAACTATGCAGACGCTGCGACAACGGATGAATGAACACCGCTCGACAATCACCAGGCAAGACTGTTCTCTTCCTGTTGGGGAGCACTTCAGCGGTCACGGGCATTCGGCCTCTGATATTCGGGTAAGCGTTCTCCAAGGCGGCCTTCGCGACACACGACAGCGCAGAGTCGCTGAGCAGAAACTGATAGTCAAGTTCCGCACACACGAGGACGGCCTCAACCGGGATATTGGGTTCATGTCACACTATTTGTAACTCCCACAGTTGCGTGGACCTGCAGAGTTTCACTGGCTGTCTTGTCTGGAGACAATACACATCTTTTTAGCCTGTCTTGATGCTCTCTCCACTCACATTGTTTTGTTTCTTAAAGACTTGATTAGTTGTAAGTATTCGCATTCCAACCATTATTCATGTAAATTGAGTCTGTGTCTTTATAAGCTCTGTTTGTGAACAGAATTCCCACTCACCTGAAGAAGGGGCTTAGAGCTCCGAAAGCTTGTGTGGCTTTTGCTACCAAATAAACCTGTTGGACTTTAACCTGGTGTTGTTAAACCTCTTACTGTGTTTACCCCAGTCCAACGCCGGCATCTCCACTTCTTTGACCGAGCCAGTTTTGTATCCAAATTGCCAGCTCACCTCTGATCCCATGCGACTTCACCTTCTGCACCAGTCTGCCATGAGGGACCTTGTCAAAGGTCTTACTGAAGTCCATGTAGACAACATCCACTGCCCTACCCTCATCAATCATCTTCGTCACTTCCTCGAAAAACTCGATCAAGTTAGTGAGACACGACCTCCCCTTCACAAAACCATGTTGCCTCTCACTAACACGTCCACTTATTTCCAAGTGGGAATAAATCCTGTCTCGAAGAATCCTCTCCAATAATTTCCCTACCATTGACGTAAGGCTCACCGGCCTGTAATTACCTGGATTATTCTTGCTACACTTCTTAAGAGATTAGTGTGTGAAATTAAATCTCATGGGATTGGGGGAAGTGTATCGAGACGGATGGAAAGCTGGTCGGCAGACAGGAAATGAAGAAAGGTGGGCTGAGAGAGCTGAAGGCACGGCGATTAACATTTGGGTGATTAAGATCAGGGAATTAGAGGGATTGAGCAGATATCCCAGAGGGTTGTGGAGCTGGAGGAGATCCCAGAATGGAGGGAGGGAGCAGGGGTGGGGAGTGGTGAGGGGTTGTGGGGGGAGGGCGGGGGGGGGGGGGCGGGGGGAGTGAGTGGCGGGGGTGAACCCATGGAAGGATTTGGAAACCAGGGTGAGAATGATAAATTTGGGAAGTAGCTGGACTGGGAGCCAGTGGAGGGAGTATACATCCCCCCGAGCACGGGGCAGGGTTGGGGGTGATAGATCAAACAGTGGCACTGAGGTTAGCACTGCTGCCTCACAGCGCCAGGGACCCGGGTTTGATTCCCGGCTTGGGTCACTGTCTGTGTGGAGTTTGCACGTTCTCCCCGTGTCTGCGTGGGTTTCCTCCAGGAAACTAAGGTAACTAAGGAAATTTGGCATGTCAGCTACAACTCTCACTAACTTTTACAGATGCTCCATAGAAAGCATTCTTTCTGGTTGTATCACAGCTTGGTATGGCTCCTGCTCTGCTCAAGACCACAAGGAACCACAAAGGGTCATGAATGTACCCCAATCCATCACGCAAACCAGCCTCCCATCCATTGACTCTGTCTATACTTCCCGCTGCCTCGGTAAAGTAGCCAGCATAATTAAGGACCCCACACACCCCGGACATTCTCTCTTCCACCTTCTTCCGTCGGGAAAAAGATACAAAGGTCTGAGGACACGTACCAACCGACTCAAGAACAGCTTCTTCCCTGCTGCTGTCAGACTTTTGAATGGACCTACCTTGCATTAAGTTGATCTTTCTCTACACCCTAGCTATGACTGTAACACTACATTCTGCACTCTCTCGTTTCCTTCTCTATGAACGGTATGCTTTGTCCATATAGCGCGCAAGAAACTAAAGTTTTCACTGTATGTTAATACATGTGACAATAATAAATCAAATTAAAATGGAACATTTCTCTGTTGTTTGAGATATAAATAACTGGCAGAATAACGGGGGTCACACCCCTTGCTCGTCTTCAACCATGATCTTTTTACTTTCCCAAGCAGGCAGGCAGGCAGGGCCCTCAGGTTAACGTCTGCACCCTAGAGAACGGCACCTCTGACAGTGCGGCTTTCCCTCGGCACTGCGCTGGGCCATGAGTGACATTGTGAGCCTGGATCTCGCAGAGTGAGACTTGAACCCACAACCTTCAGAGGCGAGAGTCTGAGAGACACTGAGCCTCAGCTGAGACCACAGGCACAGAGCTGCGAGATTTATTAAACCCTGAGATGGAGTTGGGTCGCACTGTATCAGACAACCCTGTGTGTGTGTGTGGTTGTGTGTCTGGGGAAATCAGTGCTGGCAGTGGCGACCTGTGGCCAGCAGATGGAGCCTCTGTACAGCAACAGGCCACAGCGGCTCAGAGTGAAATTATTGTCTGACCCACTGTAAAGGTGTTTTACTGCATTAGATCACGGGTGGCACAGTGGTTAGCACTGCTGCCTCACAGCGCCAGGGACCTGGGTTCAATTCCCGGCTTGGATCACTGTCTGTGCGGAGTCTGCACGTCCTCCCTGTGTCTGTCTCCAGAGGATAGAATCCCCGCAGTGCAGAAGGAGGCCATTCGGCCCATTGAGTCTGCACCGACCACAATCCCACCCAGGCCCTATCCCCGTAACCCCACATATTTACCCTGCCAATCCACCTGACACTGAGGGGCAATTTATCATGGCCAATCCACCGAACCCGCACGTCTTTCAGACTGTGGGACGAAAGCGGAGCACCCGGAGGAAACCCACGCAGACACGGGGAGAATGTGCAGACTCCACACAGACAGTGACCCAAGGTCTGGAATTGAATCCTGGCGCTGTGAGGCAGCAGCGCTAACCACTGTGCCGCCCATAGATCTTCAGCTGGTTCCGGAATACCCAAGAGAACCCCTCTCCCTGGGGTGATTCCCCACTCTTCGTCTCCATTGGTCACCCTTAAAGGGACAGTCACCACAGCGAGCGAGATGGAGAATTTAAAATGTCAGGTGACTGGGAGCTCGGGGTCATGTCCCATGGGCTGAATGGAGGCGTTACTGCAAAGCATTCTCCGCAGTCTGCGTTTGGTCTCTCTGAGGTGCATCGGTCGGTACAAGCTCGATGGGCCAAATGTCCTCCTTCTGCACCGTAGGGATCCTATGGGTTTTTAAAGTTTATTTATGAGCGTCACAAGTAGGCTTACATTAACACTGCAATGAAGTTACTGCGAAAATCCCCTAGTCGCCACACTCCGGCTCCTGTTTGGGTACACTGAGGGAGAATTTAGCACGGCCAATGCACCCAAACAGCACGTCTTTGGACTGTGGGAGGGAACTGGAGCACCCGGAGGAAACCCACGCAGACACGGGGAGAACGTGCAGACTTCACACACACACAGTGACCCAAGCTGGGAATGGAACCCGGGTCCCTGGTGCTGTGAGGCAGCAGTGCTAACCACTGTGTCACCGTACCACCCGGGTCTATGGTACATTAAAGGTACTATGTAAATATAAGTTGTTGTTAAATCACCCTCATTGACTGAATTTGTGGCCATTCCTCTTAAGATCTTCTTCTTTAACTTTACAAACACTCGTGCCGTTTGAGGATGGGTCAGTTTTTCTGAATTCCAGGCCGTGTCAGGGCGCGGAGTGGTTGCTGTAAAAATTGGCAGCTCTCCCCTGCAGTTCTTCCCTTGATGTGGAGATGCCGGTGTTGGACTGGGGTAAACACAGTAAGAAGTTTAACAACACCAGGTTCAAGTCCAACAGGTTTATTTGGTAGCAAAAGCCACACAAGCTTTCGGAGCTCCAAGCCCCTTCTTCAGGTGAGTGGGAATTCTGTTCACAAACAGAGCATATATAGACACAGACTCAATTTACATGAATAATGGTTGGAATGCGAATACTTACAGCTAATCAAGTCTTTAAGAAACAAAACAATGTGAGTGGAGAGAGCATCAAGACAGGCTAAAAAGATGTGTATTGTCTCCAGACAAGACAGCCAATGAAACTCGGCAGGTCCAGGCAAATGTGGGGGTTACAGATAGTGTGACATGAACCCAATATCCCGGTTGGGGCCGTCCTCGTGTGTGCGGAACTTGGCTATCAGTTTCTGCTCAGCGACTCTGCGCTGTCGTGTGTCGCGAAGGCCGCCTTGGAGAACGCTTACCCGAAGATCAGAGGCCGAATGCCCGTGACCGCTGAAGTGCTCCCCAACAGGAAGAGAACAGTCTTGCCTGGTGATTGTCGAGCGGTGTTCATTCATCCGTTGTCGCAGCGTCTGCATGGTTTCCCCAATGTACCATGCCTCGGGACATCCTTTCTTGCAGCGTATCAGGTAGACAACGTTGGCCGAATTGCAAGAGTATGTACCGTGTACCTGGTGGATGGTGTTCTCACGTGAGATGATGGCATCTGTGTCGATGATCCGGCACGTCTTGCAGAGGTTGCTGTGGCAGGGTTGTGTGGTGTCGTGGTCACAGTTCTTCTGAAGGCTGGGTAGCTTACTGCGGACAATGGTCTGTTTGAGGTTGTGCGGTTGTTTGAAGGCACGAAGTGGGGGTGTGGGGATGGCCTTGGCGAGATGTTCGTCAACATGACTTGCCAATTTTTAAACTCAATGCCCCGGTTGATGAAGGCAAGCATGCCGTATGCCTTCTTGACTACCTTCTCCACCTGCGTTGCCACTTTCAGTGACCTGTGTACCTGTACACCCAGATCCCTCTGCCTATCAATACTCTTAAGGGTTCTGTCATTTACTGTATATTTCCTATCTGTATTAGACCTTCCAAAATGCATTACCTCACATTTGTCTGGATTAAACTCCATCTGCCATCTCTCCGCCTAAGTCTCCAACTGATCTATATCCTGCTGTATCGTCTGATGGTCCTCATCACTATCCCCAAATCCACCAACCTTTGTGTCGTCCGCAAACTTACTAATCAAACCAGTTACATTTTCCTCCAAATCATTTATATATATTACAAACAGAAAAGGTCCCAGCACTGATCCCTGAGGAACACCACTTGTCACAGCCCTCCATTCAGAAACGCACCCTTCCACTGCTACCCTCTGCCTTCTTTGACCGATGTGGAGATGCCGGCGTTGGAACGGGGTAAACACAGTAAGAGTTTTAACAACACCAGGTTAAAGTCCAACAGGTTTATTTGGTAGCAAATGCCATTAGCTTTCGGAGCGCTGCTCCTTCGTCAGATGGTGTGGATATCTGCTCCGGAGCCTTCCCGCCATCCCGGTGGGAGGGTGGGTGGTGCAGAGAGCACGGACATCCACAACGATGACAAGAGGTGACTGGCGGCCAATAAACTGCTCCCAACAAACATTGGAATTAGGACCATTCGGCCCCTTTAAGGCTGCTCCTCCATTGGATAAGATCGTGGCCAATCTAAAAGGTGGCCTCAACTCCACATTCCGCACCTATCCAATAACCTTTGACTCCCACGTCAACCAAGGATCCATCCAACGATGGCCCAGCATCTGGGGAGAGAATTTCACACACACTCTATCGGTGACGGGGAGCGTTAGAAAGGTCGCAAGTGTAGGTGGGAGAAACTGAGTGAGGGGCAGAAAAAAGAAGGATTCAAGATAGGAAATAAATTTACCGACTTCCAGGCTCAACACTGGCCGTAGATATTAATCCTCAAGCCCCCTCCCCACCCCGCCATTTGATCAGCCATGATCCCATTCCCTCATTTAAACCCGTATCCCGCACCAACACTAGGAGGGGGAGCTTCCTGCAATGGGTAAACACCTCAGTGTTGCCGCAATCATTTATCTATTAGTCATTTCAGAGAAGTCAGGTGATCTTTCGATAAAAGGAAAATGAAACATAATATTTGGTTTATAAGATGTATCGAGGTGTCGGTATTTACACTTCACATCAACAACTTACACCCAGATTTTTCCCAGTGTTGTTTCACCTCAAGACCCGTAGCATCCAAAATCCAAGTTCTCAAAGTACTGATGTCAATATTAGAAATGATCTTTGGTTTAATTAGTCACATTTATTGACGGTTTCATGGAATCAAAGAATCCCTACAATGCAGAAGGAGGCCATTCGGCCCATCGAGTCTGCACCGACCACAATCCTACCCAGGCCCTATCCCCATAACCCCATGTATTTACCCTAGCTAATCCCCCTGACACTGAGGGGCAATTTAGCACGGCCAATCCACCTAACCCGCATATCTTTGGACCGTGGGAGGAAACCGGAGCACCCGGAGGAAACCCACGCAGACACGGGGAGAACGTGCAGACTCCACACAGACAGTGACCCAAGCCGGGAATCGAACCTGGGTCCCTGGCGCTGTGAGGCAGCAGTGCTAATCACACGTACATTCCAGACTGCAGGCACAGTGAATTGATTCCGCCTCCTGAGTCTGCTTTGATAACCTCACTGCTTCTGACAGGCTACACACCCCACAAGACCAACGCAACACAATTTCTACTATGGGAGGCTGATTGGTTGGCAGGTGGACTCAAGATTGGCCGAGGCGTTGCCATGGAGAATGCCATGAGGTAACTATAGGCTCCCAAAGCTTCCAATCAATCAACCAACCAATCAACACTCCTTTTTTTGTCCTCCTGTGGTTGTTGCCATAGTTTGAAATTTGGTATTCTTGTATTTGTCCTGATGAGTGTGAGGTGAAAAACTTCCGCTGCTTGTTTCTTTTTCAGCCACGTTCAAGTTCAGTATACCAAGACACTAGGGTCTGTTGGAACCAGTTAATATGTCAGAGCGATCAACAGATTGACAAAGTTTGAACTCTGGCCTGAAGGCCCCAATCTTAAAAATAGAATAATAGAATTCAGCACAGGAAAATATGATCTAAACTTTCAAATTCCTGACCGATTTGATCGGGTGAGTAGAGAAAGATCATTTCCATAGGCAGATATCTTATCTGTAAGTTCCAAAACCTTCTTCATTTACATAAATACCAGCTTAGAAATCATAGAAACCCTACAGTACAGAAAGAGGCCATTTGGCCCATCGAGTCTGCACCGACCACAATCCCACCCAGGCTCTATCCCCATATCCCTACATATTTTACCCACGAATCCCTCTAACCTACACATGTCAGGACACTAAGGGGCAATTTAATCATGGCCAATCAACCTAACCCGCACATCTTTGGACTGTGGGAGGAAACCGGAGCACCCGGAGGAAACCCACGCAGACATGAGGAGAATGTGCAAACTCCACACAGACAGTGACCTAAGCCGGGAATCGAACCCAGGTCCCTGGAGCTGTGAAGCAGCAGTGCTAACCACTGTGCTACCGTGCCGCCCCAACTGTGCTACCGTGCCGCCCCAACTGTGCTACCGTGCCGCCCCACTGTGCTACCGTGCCGCCCCAACTGTGCTACCGTGCCGCCCCAACTGTGCTACCGTGCCGCCCTGCAACATTTGATCTGGTTTATTATTGTCACATGTATTAACATACAGTGAAAAGTATTGTTTCTTGTGCGCTATACAGAGCATACCGTTCATAGAGAAGGAAACAAGAGGGTGCAGAATGTAGTGTTACAGTCATAGCTAGGGTGTAGAGAAAGATCAACTTAATGTGAGGTAGGTCATTCAAAAGTCTGACAGCAGCAGGGAAGAAGCTGTTCTTGAGTCGGTTGGTACGTGACCTCAGACTTTTGTATCTTTTTCCCAACGGAAGAAGGGATGCACAGTGGTTAGCAATGCTGGCTCACAGCGCCAGGGACCCAAGTTCGATTCTCAGCTTGGGTCACCGTCTGTCTGGGGTCTGCACGTTCTCCCCGTGTCTGCGTGGGTTCCTCCGGGTGCTCTGGTTTCCTCCCACAGTCCGAAAGACGTGCAGGTTAGGGTGCATTGGCCATGCTAAATTCTCCCTCAGTGTGCCCGAACAGGTGCCGGAGTGTGGCGATTTTCATAGTAACTTCATTGCAGTGTTAATATAAGCCTACTTGTGACAATAAATAAACTTTAACTTGAAGAGTATGTCCGGGGTGCGTGGAGTCCTTAATTATGCTGGCTGCTTTTCTGAGGCAGCGGGAAGTGTAGACAGAGTCAATGGATGGGAGGCTGGTTTGCGTGATGGACTGGGCTACATTCACAACCCTTTGTAGTTCCTTGTGGTCTTGGGCAGAGCAGGAGCCCATACCAAGCTGTGATACAACCAGAAAGAATGCTTTCTATGGAGCATCTGTAAAAGTTGGTGAGAGCCGTAGCTGATATGCCAAATTTCCTCAGTCTTCTGAGAAAGTAGAGGCGTTGGTGGGCTTTCTTAACTATAGTGTCAGCATGGGGGGATCAGGACAGGTTGTTGGTGATCTGGACACCTAAAAACCTGAAGCTCTCGACCCTTTCCACTTCATCCCCGTTGATGTAGACAGGGGCATGTTCTCCTTTATGCTTCCTAAAGTCAGTGCCTAACTATTATGTTTTGCTGACATTGAGGGAGAGATTATCGTTTCACCAGTTCACCAGATTCTCTATCTCTTTGGAGCGGCGCGGGGAGTGGGGGGGTGGGGGGGGGGAGTGGGGGGGAGGGTGGGGGGGCAGGGGGAAACAGGGGGAAGAGATGATGGGGTTAATCTCATTGGACCAGTAACCCAGAGATGATGTGGAGGAACATAAGTTCAAATCCCACCCACCACGGCAGCTGGTGGAATTTAATTTCAATTAATAAAAATCTGGAATTACAAAGCTTGTCTCATTGATCACAGAATTATTACGGTGCAGAAGGAGGCCATTCGGCCCATCATGTCTGTGTCTGTTCTCCAAATGAGCATCGTGACTTAGTGCCATTCCCCGTATCCCTGTGCAATAGGGATCATAAACATATCATCGATTGTCGGAAAAACCCATCTGGTTCACGAAACTTAAAGTTTATTTATTAGTCACAAGTAAGGCTTACATTAACACTGCAATGAAGTTACTGTGAAATTCCCCTCGTTGCCACATTCAAATCAATGCACCTAACCCACACGTTTTTCAGACTGTGGGAGGAAACCGGAGCACCCGGAGGAAACCCACGCAGACACGGGGAGAATGTGCAGAAGCCACACAAGCAGTGACCCAAGCCGGGAATCGAACCCGGGTCCCTGGCGCTGTGAAGCAGCAGTGCTAACCACTGTGCCACCCCCTAATGTCCCTTTAGGGAAGGCAGTCTGCTGTCCTTACCCGGTCTGGCCTACATGTGACTCCAGAGCCACAGCCAATGTGGTTGACTCTTAACCACCCTCTGAAAATGGCCGAGTGAGACACTCAGGAGGACAATTAGGGATGGACAACAAACGCTGACCCAGCCAGCGATGTCCACATCCATTCAAAGGATAAATAAGGGAAACGTTACGCCGGTGATTTGGGTTCCGTCACATTCGGCAGGGTAGGAGTGGGAAGTGGGGCATCGCTGAAGCAGTGGAAGGTTTCCAGAAGGGGCGAAGTCAGCCAACTCTGCCGATATCAACCACAGTTGAAGGACAATCACCTCAGCGAAAGACATTTCCTTCGATCCAACCGAAGCCAGTTGGGTCTTCCAGGGAAGATCGGTGTCCCCGACTGAGTATAGCCAACTGGTGTGTTCCAAACATCCGGGACTATGTGGCTGAGGGACACACTGAAGCTTGGCGTGGGGGCCATTGCAGAGACGCATAGGGGGAAAGGTCATGGTGCTGGCATCCCACTCTACGCCGGGGGGCTGGGGACCACGTAAAGCCGTGTGAAACATACACTGTAAATCTAACCTGGGGGCCAGGTCGGCGGGGGTGGGGGAGGGGTGGGGCGGGGAGAGGGAATGTGGGGTGGAGTGAGAGGGGGCAGGAAAGTGGAGCTACACCCACAACCAGATCAACAATTGCATTGAGGGACAGAGAGAGGCTCGAAGGGTAGTGAGGTACCTCACACACTGCACTGGGAAAGACATCGATTGCTTTGCCAATGTCACGTCTGAACTACTGTCACGAATTATATGGATGAAGTTTCATTAGAGCAGAGAAGACTGAGGGGCGACCCGATCGAGGTGTACAAGGTTATGAGGGACAGAGTGGATAGGGAGCAGCTGTTCCCCTTAGTTGAAGGGTCAGTCACGAGGGGACATGGGCTCAAAGTGAGGGAGAGGAAGTTTAAGGAGGATGTGAAGAAAAACTTTTTTACCCAGAGGGTGGTGACAATCTGGAATGCGCTGCCTGGGAGAGATTAATTCGATTTGATTTATTATTGTCACATGTATTAACATACAGTGAAAAGTATTGTTTCTTGCTCACTATACAGACAAAGCATACCGTTCATAGAGAAGGAAAGGAGAGAGTGCAGAATGTAGTGTTACAGTCATAGCTAGGGTGTAGAGAAAGATCAACTTAATGCAAGGTAGGTCCATTCAAAAGTCTGACAGCAGCAGGGAAGAAGCTGTTCTTGAGTCGGTTGGTACGTGACCTCAGACCTTTGTATCTTTTTCCCGATGGAAGAAGGTGGAAGAGAGAATGTCCGGAGTGCGTGGGGTCCTTAATTATGCGGGTAGAGGTGGGTTGCCTCATATCCTTCAAAAAGTACCTGGATTAGCACTTGGCAGCCGGTGATTAGTGGTGCGCCTCAGGGGTCAGTGCCGGGACAACAACTTTTCACAATATACATTAACGATTTGGAGGAAGGAACTGAAGGCACTGTTGCTAAGTTTGCAGATGATACAAAGATATTATAGGGACAGGTAGTATTGAGGAAGCAGGGGGGGCTGCAGAAGGACTGGGACAGGTTAGGAGAGTGGGCAAAGAAGTGGCAGATGGAATACAATGTGGGAAAGTGTGAGGTTATGCACTTTGGAAGGAGGAATGGAGGCATAGACTATTCTCTAAATGGGGAAATGCTTAGGAAATCAGAAACACAAAGGGACTTGGGAGTCATTGTTCAAGATTCTCTTAAGGTTAACGTGTAGGTTCAGTCGGCAGTTAGGTAGACAAATACAATGTTAGCATTCATGTCGAGAGGGCTAGAATACAAGAGCAGGGATGTACTTCTGAGGCTGTATAAGGCTCTGGTCAGACCCCATTTGGAGTATTGTGAGCAGTTTTGGGTTCCATATCTAAGGAAGGATGTGCTGGCCTTGGAAAGGGTCCAGAGGAGGTTCACAAGAATGATCCCTTGAATGAAGAGCTTGTCGTATGAGGAACGGTTGAGGACTCTGGGTCTGTACTCGTTGGAGTTAAAAAGGACGAGGGGGGATCTTATTGAAACTTACAGGATACTGCGAGGCCTGGATAGAGTGGACGTGGAGAGGGTGTTTCCAATAGAAGGAAAAACTAGAACCAGAGGGAACAACCTCAGGCTAAAGGGACGATCCTTTAAAACAGAGATGAGGAGGAATTTCTTCAGCCAGAGAGTGGTGAATCTGTGGAACTCTTTGCCGCAGAAGGCTGTGGAGGCCAGGTCATTGAGTGTCTTTAAGACAGAGATAGATAGGTTCTTGATTAATAAGGAGATCGGGGTTATGGGGAAAAGGCAGGAGAACGGGGATGAGAAAAATATCAGCCATGATTGAATGGCGGAGCAGACTCGATGGGCCGAGTGGCCTCATTCTGCTCCTATGTCTTATGGATTGCCCAAGAAGGAGGTTCTTACTGAGATTGAAAGTAAGGTGGTCTGGGGAAGGGGGAGGGGAGTCTTGTGGAAGAGGTAACCCTTAGTGGATGGAGAGAGTCCTTTGATTGACAGCTCTGCGGTCCCACTGGATGTGGCGCGGGAGATATCCGGGTAACACCACCCCAGTTTCGTGAGTAGCACTCCCTCCCTTGACTGAAGGTCCTGGGGTCAACCTCCCCCTCCAGGGACTTGAAGCTAACATGGAGGTGGACACTCCAGTGCAGGGCTGAGGGCGTGCAGCACGATCTGAGGTACCGGCTAACCTCAGGGCCCGCCTGCCTCCCTGGGGTCAATCTTGGGGTATTATTTAAAGACAAGCAGAGAGCTCGCCAATATTTATTCCCGCAACCATCACCGAAACGGATAATCTGCTCATGATCACGTCACCCTTTGTGGGATCTTGCTGTGCACACGTTGGCTGCTGCATTTCCTCTCACAATGGGCACACTTCAAACAGCATTGCGCTGGCTGTAAATTCCTCGGGACATGGTGAGGATGGAAAGGCAGATTCTCAGGAATCTCCTGCTGTGGTAAAGACAGCTCAGACACCAGAGTTTCTCTAACTTGCTGTGAATAATGAGACAGTTTCTCACATGCTGTAAGGACCTGTTCACACCGAGTTCCTTTACCCATCGATCGTTAAATTGTGCCTTGTCCACACACACAGACAAGGGGATGGAGATGGCAACGTGACGTACATGGCGGCATTGAAGTTACGCTGTGATGTCAGGCTGTGAAAGGCTCCCTCCCAATCACAGGGCAACTTGTGTCAGAGGGTCACCACACACTCACACACACACACTCACTCACTCTCCCTCTCTCACACTCTCCCTCTCTCACACTCACTCACTCAAACTCTCCCTCTCTCACACACACACACACACACACACTCACTCACTCAGACTCTCCCTCTCTCACACACACACACACACACACACTCACTCACTCAGACTCTCCCTCTCTCACACACACACACACACTCACTCAGACTCTCCCTCTCTCACACTCTCCCTCTCTCACACTCACTCACTCACTCAAACTCTCCCTCTCTCACACTCACACACACACACTCACTCAGACTCTCCCTCTCTCACACTCTCCCTCTCTCACACTCACTCACTCACTCAAACTCTCCCTCTCTCACACTCACACACACACACTCACTCACTCTCCCTCTCTCACACTCTCCCTCTCTCACACTCACTCACTCACTCAAACTCTCCCTCACACACACACACACACACACACACACTCAGACTCTCCCTCTCTCACACACACACACTCAGACTCTCCCTCTCTCACACACACACACTCACTCAGACTCTCCCTCTCTCACACACACACACACACACACACTCAGACTCTCCCTCTCTCACACACACACACTCACTCACTCAGACTCTCCCTCTCTCACACACACACTCACACACACTCTCCCTCTCTCACACACACACACTCACTCACTCAGACTCTCCCTCTCTCACACACACACACTCACTCACTCAGACTCTCCCTCTCTCACACACACACTCACACACACTCTCCCTCTCTCACACACACACACTCACTCACTCAGACTCTCCCTCTCTCACACACACACACTCACTCACTCAGACTCTCCCTCTCTCACACACACACTCACACTCACTCAGACTCTCCCTCTCTCACACACACACTCACACACACTCTCCCTCTCTCACACACACACACTCACTCACTCAGACTCTCCCTCTCTCACACACACACACACTCACTCACTCAGACTCTCCCTCTCTCACACACACACACTCACTCACTCAGACTCTCCCTCTCTCACACACACACTCACTCACTCAGACTCTCCCTCTCTCACACACACACACACACTCACTCAGACTCTCCCTCTCTCACACACACTCACTCACTCAGACTCTCCCTCTCTCACACACACACTCACACACACACTCACTCAGACTCTCCCTCTCTCACACTCACTCACTCAGACTCTCCCTCTCTCACACACACACACACTCACTCACTCAGACTCCCTCTCACACACACACTCACTCACTCAGACTCTCCCTCTCACACACACACTCACTCAGACTCTCCCCCTCACACACACACTCTCTCACACACACACACACACCGTCTCACACTCACTCACACACACACACTCACTCAGACTCCCTCTCTCACACACACACACACACTCACTCACTCAGACTCTCCCTCTCTCACACACACACACTCACTCACTCAGACTCTCCCTCTCTCACACTCTCCCTCTCTCACACTCTCCCTCTCTCAATCACTCACTCAGACTCTCCCTCTCACACACACACACACACACTCACACACACACACACACTCACTCACTCAGACTCTCCCTCTCACACACACACACACTCACTCAGACTCTCCCTCTCACACACACACACACACACTCACTCACTCACTCAGACTCTCCCTCTCTCACACACACACACTCACTCACTCAGACTTTCCCTCTCACACATACACTCACTCACTCAGACTCTCCCTCTCTCACACTCTCCCTCTCTCACACTCACTCACTCAGACTCTCCCTCTCTCACACACACACACACACACTCACTCAGACTCTCCCTCTCTCACACACACACACACACTCACTCACTCAGACTCTCCCTCTCTCACACACACACACTCACTCACGACTCTCCCTCTCTCTCACACACACACTCACTCACTCACTCAGACTCTCCCGCTCTCACACACACACAGTCACTCACTCAGACTCTCCCTCTCTCACACACACACACTCACTCACTCAAACTCTCCCTCTCTCACACACACACACTCACTCACTCAGACTCTCCCTCTCTCACACACACACTCACACTCACTCAGACTCTCCCTCTCTCACACACACACACTCAGACTCTCCCTCTCTCACACACACACACTCACTCAGACTCTCCCTCTCTCACACACACACACACACACACACTCAGACTCTCCCTCTCTCACACACACACACTCACTCACTCAGACTCTCCCTCTCTCACACACACACTCACACACACTCTCCCTCTCTCACACACACACACACTCACTCACTCAGACTCTCCCTCTCTCACACACACACACTCACTCACTCAGACTCTCCCTCTCTCACACACACACTCACACACAATCTCCCTCTCTCACACACACACTCACACACACTCTCCCTCTCTCACACACACACACTCACTCACTCAGACTCTCCCTCTCTCACACACACACACTCACTCACTCAGACTCTCCCTCTCTCACACACACACACTCACTCACTCAGACTCTCCCTCTCTCACACACACACTCACTCACTCAGACTCTCCCTCTCTCACACACACACACACACTCACTCAGACTCTCCCTCTCTCACACACACTCACTCACTCAGACTCTCCCTCTCTCACACACACACTCACACACACACTCACTCAGACTCTCCCTCTCTCACACTCACTCACTCAGACTCTCCCTCTCTCACACACACACACACTCACTCACTCAGACTCCCTCTCACACACACACTCACTCACTCAGACTCTCCCTCTCACACACACACTCACTCACTCAGACTCTCCCCCTCACACACACACTCTCTCACACACACACACACACCGTCTCACACTCACTCACACACACACACTCACTCAGACTCCCTCTCTCACACACACACACACACTCACTCACTCAGACTCTCCCTCTCTCACACACACACACTCACTCACTCAGACTCTCCCTCTCTCACACTCTCCCTCTCTCACACTCTCCCTCTCTCAATCACTCACTCAGACTCTCCCTCTCACACACACACACACACTCACACACACACACACACTCACTCACTCACTCAGACTCTCCCTCTCACACACACACACACTCACTCAGACTCTCCCTCTCACACACACACACACACACTCACTCACTCACTCAGACTCTCCCTCTCTCACACACACACACTCAATCACTCAGACTTTCCCTCTCACACATACACTCACTCACTCAGACTCTCCCACTCTCACACTCTCCCTCTCTCACACTCACTCACTCAGACTCTCCCTCTCTCACACACACACACACACACTCACTCAGACTCTCCCTCTCTCACACACACACACACACACACACACTCACTCACTCAGACTCTCCCTCTCTCACACACACACACTCACTCACGACTCTCCCTCTCTCTCACACACACACTCACTCACTCAGACTCTCCCTCTCTCACACACACACACACTCACTCACTCAAACTCTCCCTCTCTCACACACACACACTCACTCACTCAGACTCTCCCTCTCTCACACACACACACTCACTCAGACTCTCCCTCTCTCACACACACACTCACTCACTCACTCAGACTCTCCCTCTCTCACACACACACACACTCACTCACTCAGACTCTCCCTCTCTCACACACACACACACTCACTCACTCACTCAGACTCTCCCTCTCTCACACACACACACTCACTCAGACTCTCCCTCTCTCACACACACACTCACTCACTCAGACTCTCCCTCTCTCACACACACACACACACTCACTCAGACTCTCCCTCTCTCACACACACACACACTCACTCACTCAGACTCTCCCTCTCTCACACACACTCACTCACTCAGACTCTCCCTCTCACACACACACTCACTCACTCACTCAGACTCTCCCTCTCACACACACACACACACACTCACACACACACTCACTCACTCACTCAGACTCTCCCTCTCACACACACACACACACACACACTCACTCACTCAGACTCTCCCTCTCACACACACACACTCACTCACTCAGACTCTCCCTCTCTCACACACACACACTCACTCAGACTTTCCCTCTCACACACACACACTCACTCAGACTCTCCCTCTCTCACACTCTCCCTCTCTCACACTCACTCACTCAGACTCTCCCTCTCTCACACACACACACACACTCACTCAGACTCTCCCTCTCTCACACACACACACACACACTCACTCACTCAGACTCTCCCTCTCTCACACACACACACACACTCACTCACGACTCTCCCTCTCTCTCACACACACACTCACTCACTCACTCAGACTCTCCCTCTCTCACACACACACACAGTCACTCACTCAGACTCTCCCTCTCTCACACACACACACACTCACTCACTCACTCAAACTCTCCCTCTCTCACACACACACAATCACTCACTCACTCAGACTCTCCCTCTCTCACACACACTCACTCACTCAGACTCTCCCTCTCTCACACACACACACTCACTCACTCAGACTCTCCCTCTCTCACGCACACACTCACACACACTCTCCCTCTCTCACACACACACACTCACTCACTCAGACTCTCCCTCTCTCACACACACACACTCACTCACTCAGACTCTCCCTCTCTCACACACACACTCACACACACTCTCCCTCTCTCACACACACACACTCACTCACTCACTCAGACTCTCCCTCTCTCACACACACACACACTCACTCACTCAGACTCTCCCTCTCTCACACACACACACTCACTCACTCAGACTCTCCCTCTCTCACGCACACACTCACACACACTCTCCCTCTCTCACACACACACACTCACTCACTCAGACTCTCCCTCTCTCACACACACACACACACACACAGACTCTCCCTCTCTCACACACACACTCACACACACTCTCCCTCTCTCACACACACACACTCACTCACTCAGACTCTCCCTCCCTCACACACACACACACTCACTCACTCAGACTCTCCCTCTCTCACACACACACACTCACTCACTCAGACTCTCCCTCTCTCACACACACACACTCACTCACTCAGACTCTCCCTCTCTCACACACACACACACTCACTCAGACTCTCCCTCTCTCACACACACACTCACACACACTCACTCACTCAGACTCTCCCTCTCTCACACACACACACTCACACACACACTCACTCAGACTCTCCCTCTCTCACACTCACTCACTCAGACTCTCCCTCTCTCACACACACACACACACTCACTCACTCAGACTCCCTCTCACACACACACTCACTCACTCAGACTCTCCCTCTCACACACACACTCACTCACTCAGACTCTCCCCCTCTCACACACACACTCTCTCACACACACACACACAGTCTCACACTCCCTCTCTCACACACACACACACTCACTCACTCAGACTCTCCCTCTCTCACACACACTCACTCACTCAGACTCTCCCTCTCTCACACTCTCCCTCTCTCACACTCTCCCTCTCTCACTCACTCACTCAGACTCTCCCTCTCTCACACACACGCTCTCACACACACACACTCTCACACTCACTCACTCTCTCACACTCACTCACTCTCTCACACTCACTCACTCACACTCACATAGACACAGGTGAGGTGCCTGAAGATTGGACAGTGGCAAATGTTGTGCCTTTGTTTAAAAAGGGCTGCAGGGAAAAGCCTGAGAACTACAGGCCAGTGAGCCTCACATCTGTGGTGGGTAGGTTGTTGGAAGGTATTCTGAAAGACAGGATCTACAGGCATTTAGAGATGCAAGGACTGATTAGGGACAGTCAGCATGGCTTTGTGAGTGGAAAATCATGTCTCACAAATTTGATTGAGTTTTTTGAGAGGGTAACCAAGAAGGTAGATGAGGGCGGTGCAGTTGATGTTGTCTACATGGACTTTAGCAAGGCCTTTGACAAGGTACCGCATGGTAGGTTGTTGCATAAGGTTAAATCTCACGGGATCCAGGGTGAGGTAGCTAAATGGATACAAAATTGGCTTGATGACAGAAGCCAGAGGGTGGTTGTAGAGGGCTGTTTTTCAAACTGGAGGCCTGTGACCAGTGGTGTGCCTCAGGGATCGGTGCTGGGTCCACTGTTATTTGTCATTTATATTAATGATTTGGCTTAGAATTTAAGAGGCATGGTTAGTAAGTTTGCAGATGACACCAAGATTGGTGGCATATTGGACAGTGAAGAAGTTTATCTAGGATTGCAACGGGATCTTGATCAATTGGGCCAGTGGACTGACGAATGGCAGATGGAGTTTAATTTGGATAAATGCAAGATGATGCATTTTGGTAGATTGAACCAGGGCAGGACTTACTCAGTTAATGGTAGGGCGTTAGGGAGAGTTACAGAACAAAGAGATCTAGGGGTCCAGGTTCATAGCTCCTTGAAAGTGGAATCACAGGTGGACAGAGTGGTGAAGAAGGCATTTGGCATGCTTGGTTTCATTGGTCAGAACATTGAATACAGGAGTTGGGATGTCTTGTTGAAGTTGTACAAGACATTGGTAAGGCCACACTTGGAATACTGTGTGCAGTTCTGGTCACCCTATTATAGAAAGGATATTATTAAACTAGAAAGAGTGCAGAAAAGATTTACTAGGATGCTACCGGGACTTGATGGTTTGAGTTATAAGGAGAGGCTGGATTGACTGGGACTTTTTTCTCTGGAGCGTAGGAGACTTGGGAGGTGATCTTATAGAGGTCTATAAAATAATGAGGGGCACAGATCAGCTAGATAGTCAATATATTTTCCCAAAGATAGGGGAATCTAAAACTAGAGGGCATAGGTTTAAGGTGAGAGGGGAGAGATACAAAAGGGTCCAGAGGGGAAGGTTTTTCACACAGAGGGTGGTGAGTGTCTGGAACAAGCTGGCAGAGGTAGTAGTAGAGGCGCATACAATTTTATCTTTTAAAAAGCATTTAGACAGTTACACGGGTACAATGGGTATAGAGGGATATGGGCCAAATGCAGGCAATTGGGATTAGCTTCGGGGTTTTAAAAAAAAGGGGACATGGACAAGTTGGGCCGAGGGGCCTGTTTCCATGCTGTAAACCTCTGATTCTGTGACACATGCGCGCACGCATACGCACGCACACACACTTTCACACTCACACTCACCCACACACCCAAATACTAAGGGTGAGCCATGTTAAAGATCAAACATTGCAAGTTCTTTGTTTCACACTAGTTCCCAGCAGCCTCTGCTGCCAGCTAGCAGTTAGCGCTCTCTCTGAGCATCGGTACCTGACACAACGAGACACAGAGAGGAAGACTGACTTTCATCCCCCTCAGAGAACTATTCAGATATTCTCGGGAGTGCTCGGGAATCTCCAATTTCCAATGAGTGAGCTCCAATCAGCGGAACTTTCTAGAGTGGCCAGGTATTGAGCGAGGTGCCCCGGCAGTGGGACTGTGTGCAGGACAGAAGCTCCTTGGCTTGTGGGGAAGAGAGCTCTTTCCCTGAGGGAATTTACAGTGACATTCCAGGAAATGTTGGAAATCCCAAATTGCTTCAAATGCTTCACCTTTCTATTCTTGTTGTTGATTCTTTCATTATAATTCATAAATTATAGAGGTGGCGGGAGGGAATCAGTGGGGGAGGTTTAGTCAAGTGGGGTCACGGTTCACTCAGAATCTGGGTTGCTGTGGCAACGCGCAACATTGTAGGCCAGATCTATGGACAGGGATGGTGGAGGCTCCATCCATCCCAGGACTGTCCAGGAATCTCTCCCACTCTTAGTGCCTGCCATTGCCTTGTGCGTTGGAAGGACTTTCAGGTCAGCGTTTGGCCGTGTTATGAACACACCTTCCGTGGCCATCAGATCCTGGGGTGGGACTCGAACCCACAGCTTCTGAGGCAGGGACACTAACCCACTGTGCCACAAGAGCTCTCCCACCCACATGTCGCAAACAGCCACCAACTCCAAACTGCATCAGCGACTCAGGGCTCCAGTTTATATTGTAAAGGAGGCCCAGTGCTCACATTAGTCGGACTTGTTCCAATAAACATTCAAATCCAGGTCCGAGGAAACACAGACCGTTTAGGACAGAGATGAGGAGAAATGTCTTCACCCAGAGGATTTAAGTTAGTTTGTTAGTGTCACAAGTAAGGCTTACATTCACACTGCAATGAAGTTACTGCGAAATTCCCCTCGTCACCACACTCCGGCGCCTGTTCGGGTCAATGCACCCTAACCAGCACGGCTTTCGGACTGTGGGAGGAAACCGGAGCACCCGGAGGAAACCCACACAGGCACGGGGAGAAGGTGCAAACTCCACACAGATAGGGCGGCACGGTGGCACAGCGGTTAGCACTGCTGCCTCTCAGCGCCAGGGACCCGGGTTCGATTCGCGGCTTGGGTCACTGTCTGTGTGGAGTCTGCACGTTCTCCCCATGTCTGTGTGGGTTTCCTCGGGGCTCCGGTTTCCTCCCACAGACCGAAAGACGTGCTGGTTTGGGCGCATTGACCCGAACAGGCGCCGGAGTGTGGCAACTAGGGGAATTTCACAGTAACTTCCTCACAGTGTTAATATAAGCTTTACTTGTGATTAATAAATAAATAATCTTTAAATAAACTTTTAACAAGGATAATGACCCAAGCCAGGATTCTAACGGGGGACCCTGGCGCTGTGGGGCAGCAGTGCTAACTACTGTGCCATCCTGGAGGTCAGTCTGGAATTCATTACCACAGAAAGCAGTGGAGTCCAAAACATTGAATGTATTCAAGAGGCGACTGGATATGGCACTTGGGGCAATGGGATTGAAGGTTGTGGGGAGGAAGCAGGATTAGGCTATTGAGTTGGATGATCAGCCATGATCGTGATGGATAGCAGAGCAGGCTCGAAGGGCTGAATGGCCTCCGGCTGTTACTGTTTTCTCTGTAACACAGCAATGAATTTGCTAGCTGCTCAGATACAGAGGTAAGGGAGGACTCGGAGGTGCTTAATATAGTGAGACAGTGGAGTAGTGGGTAATGTCACTGGCCTTGTAATCCATTGACCCAAGCTAATGCCCTGGGAACACCGGTTCAAATCCCACCACGGCAGCTGGTGGAGTTTAAATTAAATGAATCAATCTGGAATTATAAAGTTAGTCTGATTAATAGTGACTGTGAAACCATCGCGTGCTGTTCAAAACCCACCTAATGCCTCTTCGGGGAAGGAAATCTACTGTCCTTACTTGGTCTGGCCTACATGTGAGGTTATCCACTTCGGAAGCAAAAACAGGAAGGCAGATTATTATCTGAATGGCTGTAAATTGGGAGGGGGGAGTGTGCAGCGGGACCTGGGTGTCCTTGTGCACCAGTCGCTGAAGGTGAGTATGCAGGTGCAGCAGGTGGTAAAGAAGGCTATTGGCATGTTGGCCTTCATTGCGAGAGCTTCAGGTGAAGAACCTGATGAAGGAGCGAAACTCCGAAAGCTTGTGCTACCAAATAAGCCTGTTGGACTTTAACCTGGTGATGTGAGACTACTTACTGTTGTTGCAATTATACAGGGCCTTTGTGAGGCCACACCTAGAATATTGTGTGCAGTTTTGGGATCCTTTTCTGAGGAAGGATGTTCTTGCTCTCGAGGGAGTGCAGCGAAGGTTTACCAGGCTGATTCTGGGGATGGCGGGATTGATATCAGAGGAGGGATTGACTAGGTTAGAATTGTTTTTGACGGAGTTCAGAAGAATGAGGGTGGGATCTCATAGAGACTTATAAAATCCTAACAGGACTAGACAGGGTAGACGCAGGGAGGATGTTCCCGATGGTGGGGGGAGTCCAGAACAAGGGGTCACAGTCTGAGGATTCAGCGTAGACCATTTAGGACGGAGGTGAGGAGACATTTCTTCACCCAAAGAGTTGTGAGCCTGTGGAATTCATTACCACAGGAAGTAGTTGAGGCCAAAACATTGAATGTATTCAGGAATTAGATATCGCACTTGGGGCGAATGGGATCAAAGGATATGAGGGAGGCAGGATCAGGTTATTGAGTTGGATGATCAAATGGGATGAAGGAGTACAATATAAAGGGAAAGACTCTTAGTACGGTAGAGGATCAGAAGGACCTTGGGGTCCGGGTCCATAAGACTTAAAATCGGCCCCGCAGGTGGAGGAGGTGGTTAAGAAGGCGTATGGTGTGCTGGCCTTTATCAATCGAGGGATTGAGTTTAGGAGTCCGGGGATAATGATGCAGCTATATAAGACCCTCGTCAGACCCCACTTGGAGTACTGTGCTCAGTTCTGGTCGCCTCATTACAGGAAGGATGTGGAAAAGATTGAAAGGGTGCAGAGGTGATTTACAAGGATGTTGCCTGGATTGAGTGGCATGCCTTATGAGGATAGGCTGAGGGAGCTCGGTCTTTTCTCCTTGGAGAGACGTAGGATGAGAGGGGACCTAATAGAGGTATATAAGATGTTGAGAGGCATAGATCGGGTGGACTCTCAGAGGCTTTTTCCCAGGGTGGAAATGGCTGCTACGAGAGGACACAGGTTTAAGGTGCTGGGGGGTAGGTACAGGGGAGATGTTAGGGGTAAGTTTTTCACACAGAGGGTGGTGGGCGAGTGGAATCGGCTGCCGTCAGTGGTGGTGGAGGCAAACTCAATAGGGTCTTTTAAGAAACTCCTGGATGAGTACATGGGACTTAATAGGATGGAGGGTTATAGGTAGGCCTAAAAGGTAGGGATATGTTCGGCACAACTTGTGGGGCCGAAGGGCCTGTTTTGTGCTGTAGTTTTTCTATGATCAGCTGGGATCATAATGAATGGCGGAGCAAGCTCGAAGGGCTAAATCTGAAAGACGTGCTGGTTAGGGTGCATTGATCCGAACAGGTGCCAGAGTGTGGCGACTAGGGGAATTTCACAGTAACTTCATTGCAGTGTTAATGTAAGCCTTACTTGTGACTAATAAATAAATTTTACTGAATGGCCTTTCCTATTTTTATGTGACTCCAGAACCACAGCAATGTGGTTGACTCTTAACCACCCTCTGAACCGGCCGAGCGAGACACTCGGTTCAAGGGGCAGTTAGAGATGGGCAATAAATGCTGGCCCAGCCGGCGAGGGCCCGCATTCCGTCACAGAATTTAAAAAGGATAGTTTCACACCTTCCGCACACACTGAACGATTTGGAAATCGAGTAACGTCTTTGAGAGACAGCAACTTCCACCCACCTCGGCTCAAATGCCGAGGCCACGCCACGTTTCCGAAGGCCAAACGCTGCTGGAACGGAGGGTGAGCGGCCGCCAGTTTACACAGGAAGATCCCACAAGCAGGAGCGTGGCGACACAGCTCGGGGGCGGGAAAATTGGCAGGGAGCAACTTTCCGGAGCCGAGGACAAACGCAGAAAGCTGGCCGGAAATCCAAAACGAAAACAGAAAACGCGGGAAGACTTGGTGAAGACTCACCAAGCCAGAACGTCAAGTTGGTTTCCCTCCACCGAGAACCCCTGCCCCGCTGAGAGATTACCCGGCATTTTCCGCTTCCAGCCCCAAGTTTTAATTTTCTTCTCTAATTCTTAAAGGGACAGTTGAGCCTTAAAGGGACAGGACATCATTAAACGGGGCAGGACAAATCTTTGGTACAGATGAGTCTTAAAGGAGCAGAGGCATGATAAAAGGGGGCAGGGAAAATCTTAAAGGGGGCGATGAGGCTGAAAAAGAGAAAATATAACAATGCTAAACTTAGCAGGAAAAAAGGGGCAGATTAGCCTGAAAGGGAGAGAACGTTATTGAAAAGGGCAGGGCAAATCTTGAAGGCCAGGCAAGTCTTAAAGGTGCAAGTGAGTCTTAAAGGGACAGCGCGTTATAAATCTGAAAGAGACAATGAGTCTTAGATGTCGAGGACATTAAGAGTTGTCCCTCCATTGTAGTCAAGTGACGAGGAAGCTCTGGAAAACAGAATGGGTCTTTAATGGGCAACTCTTTCAGAGAGTCAGTACTGACTTGATGGGCTGAATGGCCTCCTTCCACCCTGCGGTTCTGTGAAGTGCTGAAGTTGGAGGATGCCGGGCAGGATTTGTTGATCTGCCTCTGAACCACGGGCAGGTGATGGCCTAGTGGTATTATCACTGGACTAATTAATCCAGAAACTCAGCTAACGTTCTGGGGGACCCGGGTTCGAATCCCACCATGGCAGAGGGTGGAATTTGAATTCAATTTTTTTTAAATCTGGAATTAAGAATCTACTGATGACCATGACATCTGCTGTCCTTTGTCGATGCCAAAACATTGAATGTATTCAAGAGGCGGCTGGATATAGCACTTGGGGCGAATGGGATCAAAGGTTATGGGGAGGAAGCAGGATTAGGCGATTGAGTTGGACGATCAGCCATGATCGTGATGAATGGGAGAGCAGGCTCGAAGGGCCGAATGGCCTCCTCCTGCTCCTATCTTCTACGTTTCTATGTATACATTGTCAATTGTCGGAAAAACCACCCATCTGGGTCGCTAATGTCCCTTTAGGGAAGGAAATCTGCCGTCCTTACCTGGTCTGGCCTACACGTGACTCCAGAGCCACAGCAATGTGGTTGACTCCCAACTGCCCTCCAAGGGCAACTAGGGATGGGCAATAAATGCTGGCCCAGCGACGCCCATGTCCCACGAACGAATGAATGAAAAAAATAGAATTGGAATCACATTTTTAGGAGGTAACATTGAGGGTTTCCATTGGATCAAGAGGGAATAATTTACCAGACATCCTTCCACATCCTTGTTTAAATCCGGCAAGGTGGTCTATCGATGTGAAGGAGGTACGTTATTTTTGTATTATTCTGTAACGGTTTTTACTGATTTGAATTCAATCACATTCGCCGTTGCACATATTTGTATTACAACGTTCATCTGGCCTCACACACAGAGTCCACTCCCCTCAGAGTTTGAAACAGAGTACGTGTGAGGGGGAGGGTTTGATTGCTGGAATCCCATTCCATCAACGGTGTTATTCGATACACCCCCCTACTGGCCGGAGGTGGAATACACATGCAGCTGCTGTTGTGAATTTTCTAGCTCGGAGCTATGCAGAGATGACACACGGCAGACGACCCGTGTGTGTCTGCGTGTTGGAAATCTACTAAAAGGGTTTTAAAATACTGCTGCATTCACAAAATGTCAGCACTCAGGCTGAAACTTTAACCCCCCCAGCAACTTCTCCAGTTTGTCTCCTTTGCTCTGAGTCCACACCCAGGCCTAACCAATCAGAGTGAGCATCCATAGTACGCGCATGGAGTTTACAATCAAGAGTTAACCTTTTAATAAATTACTGCGGATGCTGGAATCTGAAACCAAAAGGGAAAATGCTGGAAAATCTCAGCAGCATCTGCAAGGAGAGAAAAGAGCTGACGTTTCAAGTCCAGACGACCCTTTGTCAAAGCTAAAAGGCAGAGGAAGTGGGAGATATTTATACTGCAGGGGGAGGGAATGAAAGATGAGTCACAGCCACAGAAACCAGGGGAAAGGCTGCTAATGGCAGCCCATAGAGAGAATAAAGGGTGTGAATGGCCAAACGGCAGAGAAGCTGAAATCATTGGGTGAACTGCGGCAGATGAAGATGTGGGGGGAGGAGGGTAGATGGTGGGAGGGTAGAGAAAAAAAAAAGAGGGAAAAGGGTTAGAAAAGGGGGATAAAATAAGGGGAAAAGAGTGGGGAGGGGGAAGAAAAATAAAGCAAGACAATAAAGAGATAAAAGGTAGAGAACAGTTAAAAATAAAATAGAATGGAAACAAAGAGGGTGGAGGTGGGGAAGAGCGAATCATCTGAAGTTGTTGAATTCGATGTTGAGACCGGAAGGCTGTAACATGCCGGAGGATGAGATGCCATTTCTCCAGTTAACCTTTCATTGGTAAAGCAGAGAGTTGACAGTCAGAGTGTGTGTGCGTGTGTGTTGGTGCTCTTTGTGGCTAATTTACTTCTTCGGCCACTGAATGGCGATGAATTTGGTTCAGGTGAATATTCACGTGTGCGTGCGAGAGGTTACGGATTTAAATTCAATCGTGCGGCTGAAAAGGTTTTGCCACAACCCCACCCAAAACCAGGCAGTCATTCCATTGACTGAACGCAGCGAGGGGGAAGGGCAGATGGTGTCAACTCGCAGTTTAAAGACCATCCAGGCAAGACCCCACGAACTCCAGGAAGGTTGCTGGAGGAGACGGGAGCGGGAAAAGGCTCGGAGCGCAGATTGCGAATTCATCATTTCCGAACAGCGACTGGAATCGGCGTGGGGGGGGGGGGGTTTACTCTTTAATAAAAAGTCAATAATTAAAAATTAAACTTTACAGAAACTACAAAACAACTCGATACAAAATATCAGAGGAGGCTATTCGACCACAGGGCACAGCGCAGCCCTGTGTACCTGCGCCGGCGGGAACGCGGGATAGCTTGGGATGGGAAGAGACAGGGGAGCCATGGCCACTCTTCCTGGACACCAGTTTGAACCGGTTCACCACTGGGGCTCACTGACTGACCGGGGAGAGGGTGCGGAGGAAATGCTGAGGGAAGCTCGAGTCCACTGACAGAGGCAGCGATCATCGCTCATGGGGAAGGGGAGGGGGGAGGGGGAAGAAGGGGAGGGGGAGGGGGAAGAAGGGGAGGGGGAGGGGGAAGAAGGGGAGGGGGAGGGGGAAGAAGGGGAGGGGGAGGGGGAAGAAGGGGAGGGGGAGGGGGAAGAAGGGGAGGGGAAGAAGGGGAGGGGGAGGGGGAAGAAGGGGAGGGGGAGGGGGAAGAAGGGGAGGGGGAGGGGGAGGGGGAAGAAGGGGAGGGGGAGGGGGAGGGGGAAGAAGGGGAGGGGGAGGGGGAAGAAGGGGAGGGGGAGGGGGAAGAAGGGGAGGGGGAGGGGGAAGAAGGGGAGGGGGAGGGGGAAGAAGGGGAGGGGGAGGGGGAAGAAGGGGAGGGGGAGGGGGAGGGGGAAGAAGGGGAGGGGGAGGGGGAAGAAGGGGGGGGGGGAGGGGGAAGAAGGGGGGGGGAGGGGGAAGAAGGGGGGGGGAGGGGGAAGAAGGGGGGGGGAGGGGGAAGAAGGGGGGGGAGGGGGAAGAAGGGGGGGGGAGGGGGAAGAAGGGGAGGGGGAGGGGGAGGGGGAAGAAGGGGGGGAGGGGGAAGAAGGGGGGGGAGGGGGAAGAAGGGGGGGGAGGGGGAAGAAGGGGGGGGAGGGGGAAGAAGGGGGGGGGAGGGGGAAGAAGGGGGGGGAGGGGGAAGAAGGGGGGGGGAGGGGGAAGAAGGGGGGGGGGAGGGGGAAGAAGGGGGGGAGGGGGAAGAAGGGGGGAGGGGGAAGAAGGGGGGGGGGAGGGGGAAGAAGGGGGGGGAGGGGGAAGAAGGGGGGGGGAGGGGGAAGAAGGGGGGGGGAGGGGGAAGAAGGGGGGAGGGGGAAGAGGAAGAGGGGGGGAGGGGGAAGAGGGGGGAGGGGGAAGAGGGGGGAGGGGGAAGAGGGGGGGAGGGGGAAGAGGGGGGGAGGGGGAAGAGGGGGGGAGGGGGAAGAGGGGGGGAGGGGGAAGAGGGGGGAGGGGGAAGAGGGGGGGAGGGGGAAGAGGGGGGGAGGGGGAAGAGGGGGGGAGGGGAAGAGGGGGGGGAGGGGGAAGAGGGGGGGAGGGGAAGAGGGGGGGAGGGGGAAGAGGGGGGGAGGGGGAAGAGGGGGGGAGGGGAAGAGGGGGGAGGGGGAAGAGGGGGGGAGGGGGAAGAGGGGGGAGGGGGAAGAGGGGGGGAGGGGGAAGAGGGGGGGAGGGGGAAGAGGGGGGGAGGGGGAAGAGGGGGGGAGGGGGAAGAGGGGGGGAGGGGGAAGAGGGGGGGGAGGGGGAAGAGGGGGGGGAGGGAGAGGGGGGGGGAGGGGGAAGAGGGGGAGGGGGGGGGGGAGGGGGAGGGGAAGGGGGAGGGGAGAGGGGGAGGGGAAGGGGGAGAGGGGGAGGGGAAGGGGGAGAGGGGGAGGGGAAGGGGGAGAGGGGGAGGGGAAGGGGGAGAGGGGGAGGGGAAGGGGGAGAGGGGAAGGGGGAGAGGGGAAGGGGGAGAGGGGAAGGGGGAGAGGGGAAGGGGAGAGGGGAAGGGGGAGAGGGGAAGGGGGAGAGGGGAAGGGGGAGAGGGGAAGGGGGAGAGGAGAAGGGGAGAGGGGAAGGGGGAGAGGGGAAGGGGGAGAGGGGAAGGGGGAGAGGGGAAGGGGGAGAGGGGAAGGGGGAGAGGGGGGGGGGAAGAGGGGGGAGAGGGGGGGAGGCAGGAGGCCGAGAGGGGGGAGACCGAGGGAGGGAGGGGAGGGGGGAGACCGAGGGAGGGAGGGGAGGGGGGGGAAGGAGTGGGGGCCCGAGAGGGGTGGGGGAGGAGTGGGGCTGAGAAGGGGGGGGGGGGGAGGAGTGGGGCTGAGAAAGGGGGGGGGGAAGAGGAGGAGTGGGGCTGAGAAAGGGGGGGGGGGGGGGAGAGGAGGAGTGGGGCTGAGAAAGGAGGAGTGGGGCTGAGAAAGGGGGGGGGGGGAGAGGAGGAGTGGGGCTGAGAAAGGGGGGGGGAGAGGAGGAGTGGGGCTGAGAAAGGGGGGGGGGGAGGAGTGGGGCTGAGAAAGGGGGGGGGGGAGAGGAGGAGTGGGGCTGAGAAAGGGGGGGGGGAGAGGAGGAGTGGGGCTGAGAAAGGGGGGGGGAGGAGTGGGGCTGAGAAAGGGGGGGGGAGGAGTGGGGCTGAGAAAGGGGGGGGGAGGAGTGGGGCTGAGAAAGGGGGGGGGAGGAGTGGGGCTGAGAAAGGGGGGGGAGGAGTGGGGCTGAGAAAGGGGGGGGGAGGAGTGGGGCTGAGAAAGGGGGGGGGAGGAGTGGGGCTGAGAAAGGGGGGGGGAGGAGTGGGGCTGAGAAAGGGGGGGGGAGGAGTGGGGCTGAGAAAGGGGGGGGAGGAGTGGGGCTGAGAAAGGGGGGGGGAGGAGTGGGGCTGAGAAAGGGGGGGGGAGGAGTGGGGCTGAGAAAGGGGGGGGGAGGAGTGGGGCTGAGAAAGGGGGGGGGGAGGAGTGGGGCTGAGAAGGGGGGGGGGGGGAGGAGTGGGGCTGAGAAAGGGGGGGGGAGGAGTGGGGCTGAGAAAGGGGGGGGGGGGGGAGGAGTGGGGCTGAGAAAGGGGGGGGGGGGAGGAGTGGGGCTGAGAAAGGGGGGGGGGGAGGAGTGGGGCTGAGAAAGGGGGGGGGGAGGAGTGGGGCTGAGAAGGGGGGGGGGGGAGGAGTGGGGCTGAGAAAGGGGGGGGGGGGAGGAGTGGGGCTGAGAAAGGGGGGGGGGGGAGGAGTGGGGCTGAGAAAGGGGGGGGGGGGGAGGGGCGAGAAGGGAAGGGAGGGCGAGACTGGCATGGCTCTCCTGATTGGACGGACACTGGCTTCTTTCTCGGACCCTGGGTTCAGGAGAACGGGAAAGAGAGCCCAGTTTTTCCCAAGGGAAGGGGCGGGAGGGAAACGACCCTGCCAGGAAAACACAAATCCCAGGTGGAGCCACTGGGAAGAATCCCTCAGCTGTGGCTCAGTCCAATCCGAGACTGGGCGCTCCGGGGGGGGCTGACTGATTCCCTCAGGAGGCGGAAGGCCAACTGGCGAAGGCCTCTCGACGACCCCACACCCTCCACACGACCCACCTCGCCACAACCAAACCAAACCCAACGCAGTCTCAAAACAAAAGCGGGTCTCTGGAATAGTTCCACCTCGCGAGGGATCGGGTCATCCTGTCCCATTCTGTGTCCCGGGGTGACCACTGGGAGTGGGTGAAGGGGGAGCCCTGGAGGCTGCGACAGGCAGCAGCGTTCCTGCCCTACACGGTGGAGCTGTCGTGTGATGTCGAGGCTCGATGGGTTGGCTGCAGCATGTGCTGCATCAGGATGTGAGATTTGATCGGGTCCTGGCACTTGATGTTCTGCCGGCATGGGAAGCAGAGAATTTGCCGGAAGGTCTGCATCATCTCCTCGTCCCGGTAGGAGTAGATGAACGGGTTGATTAAGGAGTTGAGCTCGGCGAGGAGCAGAAAGTACTTCTCCACCTCCAGAATATCACAGCTCTTGCAATCCACGCCATCCAGTAGCAGCACCACCAGCCCCGGAGTCCAGCACACAACAAACACACCTGTACACAGGACAGAGCACTTACTGTTAAACTTTATTAAGTAGTCACAAGAAAGGCTTACATTAACGCACACAGGCCCGCCCACCCGCACACAGGCCCGCCCGCCTGCACACAGGCCCCGCCCGCCTGCACAGGCCCCGCCCGCCCGCACACAGGCCCCGCCCGCCCGCACGCACACAGGCCCCGCCCGCCCGCACGCACACAGGCCCCCCCCGCCCGCACGCACACAGGCCCCCCCCGCCCGCACGCACACAGGCCCCCCCCGCCCGCACACACACAGGCCCGCCCGCACACAGGCCCGCCCGCCCGCACACAGGCCCCGCAGGCCCGCCCTGCCCGCACACAGGCCCGCCCGCATGCACACAGGCCCGCCCGCCCTGCACACAGGCCCCGCCCACCCGCACAGGCCCCGCCCGCCCGCACACAGGCCCCGCCCGCCCGCACACAGGCCCCGCCCGCCCGCACACAGGCCCCGCCCGCCCGCACACACACAGGCCCCGCCCACCCGCACAGGCCCCGCCCGCCCGCACACAGGCCCCGCCCGCCCGCACACAGGCCCCGCCCGCCCGCACACAGGCCCCGCCCGCACAGGCCCCGCCCGCCCGCACGCACACAGGCCCGCCCACCCGCACGCACACAGGCCCGCCCGCCCACCCGCACGCACACAGGCCCGCCCGCCCACCCGCACGCACACAGGCCCGCCCGCCCGCACGCACACAGGCCCGCCCGCCCACCCGCACGCACACAGGCCCGCCCGCCCACCCGCACGCACACAGGCCCGCCCGCCCACCCGCACGCACACAGGCCGGCCTGCCCACCCACACACAGGCCGGCCCCGCCCACCCGCCCACAGGCCCCGCCCACCCGCCCACACACAGGCCCCCCCCACCCGCCCACACACAGGCCCCCCCCGCCCGCCCACACACAGGCCCCCCCCGCCCGCACACACACAGGCCCGCCCGCCCGCACACAAACGTGGGGTAATTAGGAATGGGTAGCAAATGCTGGTCCAGTCAGTGACACCCACATCCCAGGAAAGACGAAGCAGCCAGGATGTAAACAATGTCTCAGCAACATTGTTCAGAACTGTTACCAATAGCTGTTGAACCTTTATAGTCAGTGGCAAAATGGTATTTCCATTGGACAAATAATCCAGAAAGCCGGGATAATACTCCGGGGAGCAGGGTCCAAATACCAATTACAAGTTAAATACCAGTTAAGAGTAAAAGTCTAATGATGACCATAAACCATTGGCGATTGTCGGAAAAACCCATCTGGTTCACTAATGTCCTTTAGGGAAGGGTGCCGGGGTGTAAATGGCCTCCAGGGATCAGGGTGAACTCGGTGCACCCAGCCTGTTCGGAAAGGTGGCCAACCGGCAGGAGGGAAACTGCTGTGTCAGAGCCTGGCAAACCAAAACACAGCCAGCGGGAGGGACAGCCTGTGCCACAGGCCCGGGGCATTGCCGGGGGGGCCAGGAGGGAGGAGCCTGCACCACAGGCCTGGGGCATTGCCGGGGGGGGGCCAGGAGTGACAGCCTGTGCCACAGGCCCGGGGCATTGCCAGGGGGGCCAGGAGGGAGGAGCCTGCGCCACAGGCCTGGGGCATTGCCGGGGGGGTGCCAGGAGAGAGGAGCCTGCACCACAGGCCTGGGGCATTGCCAGGGGGCCAGGAGGATGGACAGCCTGTGCCACAGGCCTGGGGCATTGCCAGGGGGCCAGGAGGATGGACAGCCTGTGTCACAGGCCTGGGGCATTGCCAGGGGGCCGGGAGGAGGGACAGCCTGTGCCACAGGCCTGGGGTATTGCAGGGCTGAAAGCAGTCAAACAGACATTCAAACAGTGCAGAGATTTGCAAACACTTGTCAGGGCGTTGTGCCAGAGGCAGATTGTACCCAGACGCACTGCGGCTTGCCAACGCCTGGTGATAAAATCACCATGTGGAGATGCCGGCGTTGGACTGGGGTAAACACAGTAAGAGTTAACAACACCAGGTTAAAGTCCAACAGGTTTATTTGGTAGCAAATGCCATGAGCTTTCGGAGCGGCGCAGTGTTCCGAAAGCTAATGGTATTTGCTACCAAATAAACCTGTTGGACTTTAACCTGGTGTTGTTAAAACTCTTACTGGATAAAATCACCAAACAGGCTCAAACTCAAACAGACACTTCTCCCTCAGGGCAGTGGAGATTGTGAGCTGCGTGTATATTTTCTATAACAGACACACGCATGTGCACACACAGAGCTGGGACAAATGAAGATTGCACAGTGCGCGCCTCCCACAGTTCCCTAAACCCACCCCCCGTTACCCCATCTCTCATCCATTCCTCCCCTCCCCCCCTCTCCAGCTTCTCTCCTCAATCTGCATTGCTTTATGTGACATTCTTCCAAAGCTCTTCCCTCTGGGCAGCTCAGAACCTTCTGCAGGCCCGAGCAGCAAGTCCTGATGGGCTATTCAACCGCAGTTGGAACACACTCCCTGTCCTTGCCAGTCACGTACACCAGCCTGACTCAAACATCCAACAGAAGGGGCAGTTCTCAGGTTCAATCGTCCCCCCCTTAATCAAAGTGAGGGGGGGTGGGTGGAGGCAACACACACCAGGGGATTACCACCCACAACCAAACCCAGGGACTGAAATGGGGGCCACGCTGCCCCACACAACTCAGCAGTGTGCTTGGGCCAAGTGGCCTGTTTTTAAACAGGGTAATTATTGGCAGCAAATGCCCTGCAAAAAGCTCTCCCGCCCCCTTATTATTTTCTCATATAGGCAGGCACAGTGGTTAGCACTGTTGCCTCACAGCGCCAGGGACCCGGGTTCAATTCTAGCCTCGGGTCACTGTCTGTGTGGAGTTTGCACGTTCTCCCCATGTCTGCGTGGGTTTCCTCTGGGCACTCCGGTTTCCTCCCACACTCCAAAGATGTGCAGGTTAGGTGGATTGGCCATATTGCCCCTTGGTGTCAGGGGGGCTAGCGGTCGGTACAGGCTCGATGGGCTGAATGGCCTCCTTCTGCACTGTCGGGATTGTATGATTCTATGAACAAAATATGGAGGAGGCCATGTGGCCCCCCTCAAGCATTCTATGCCATTCAATGAGATCAAGGCTGATCCTTCTCCTCAACTCCACCTTTCTGCACTATCCCCGTTTCAATTATTTCCTTTAAAACTCACAGATCTGTCTTGAACATGCTCCAGGACCGAGTATTGTACAGCCTTCTGAGGTCAAGAATTCCAAAGATTCACAACCTGGTGTGAGAAGAAATATTTCCTAATCTCAATCAAAATGGCCGCCTCTCCCCCCTTTATCCTGCGACTGTGGCCTCTTGTTCCAGACTCTGCTGCCAGGGGAAACAACATCGCAGCAGCGGCCCTGTCGAGAATTTGAGATGTTTCGAAAAGATCATCTCTCATTCTTCTAAACCCCGGGGGAGGCACGAGGTTAACTAACACTTCCCACATCTGCTGCTCGTTAAAAGGTCCTGCTGAGGCCTACGTGTCTCTGCCTCGCGCCATGCTGCTTTCTGCTTCCAGGTCAAAGGGCAAGCACGAGGGTCAGCCAGATAGCCCAAGGCAAGGGGCCCTTGCCAAATCTCTGATGCCACTGAAGGGTTTCCGCATCGAGGCGACAACACAGCTGGTGATAAACTTCCTCGTGTTGTGGGGAGCAAACTTCTTGCACAGGGATATTTTTCCCCCCCCCCCCAAATCGATGGGCAGGATTCTCTGGTGACCGTGGGCACAGTTGGTGGAGGGGGAATTGGCCACCTTTGCACGCCGGTGCCCTGGTCAATATTTACCCCCGCAACCAACCTCATTCTCACAGGCCATCTGGTCATTGTCATACCTGCGGCTCGTGGGATCTTGGAGTGCACTAAAGGTTCACCAGTCTGATTCATGGGGTGTGGGGGCGTACGAGGAGAGATCGAGTCGGTTAGGGTAATATTCACTGGAGGGTGAACGAGAGGGAATCTCACAGAAACTATAAAATTCTAACAGGACTAGACAGGTTAGATGCAGGGAGGATGTTCCCGATGGTGGGGGAGTCCAGAACCAGGAGTCACAGTCTGAGGATTTGGGGTAGACCATTTAAGACGGAGGTGAGGAGACATTTCTTCACCCAAAGACTGGTGAGCCTGTGGAATTCATTACCACAGGAAGTAGTTGATGCCAAAACATTGAAGGTATTCCAGAAGAAGCTGGATACGACTCTTGGGGCGAATGGGATCAAAGGATATGAGGGGAAGGCGGGCACGGATAATGGAGTTGGATGATCAGCCAGGTTCAGAATGAATGGCGGAGCAGGCTCAAAGGGCCGAATGGCCTCCACCTGCTCCTATTGCTTATGTTTCTATGTGAGTGCGCGGCCCGAGAGAGGGGGGGGCCCCGCCCGGGGGTGAGGGAGGGGGGTGAGGGAAGGGGGGCGAGGGAAGGGGGGCGAGGGAGAGAGAGAAAGTGTGAGTGATAGAGAGAGAGTGAACCATGGACAGTGATTAAGAAACTCTCAATTTCAAGTCAACCTTCCCCCTCCCCCCACACAGGCTGGTGTGAGTAGCGGGGAGGGGCATTATTTACATTGCAGTCTCTGCTGGGGCACAGGCACCCCCGCAGGGAGGGGACAGGAGACTGGCAGAAAGAATTCAACAGCAAATTAGTCCCTCTCATCGACACACTCGCAGTCTCTGCCTGCACTGAGGGCTGGGCCGCCTGACTTGCCAGCTGCCCAGCCGGGAGAGTTAAACTCCCACCGACAACAAACCACGTTTCTCACAAAGCCAAACAAACCCCAAAGGGCAGACTGATTCACAAACCAGCAAATGCTGCTCCCTCTTCAACCCGTGTCTCCTTCCCCATTCAACCCGTGTCTCCTTCCCCATTCAACCCAGCCACTTGGCGATGGCGTTTATCTTCCCCCAGGACAAAGGTGGGGCTGCCTTTCTATAGCACCTTGCCCCTTCCAAAACCGATTGTGACGTCTAGGGGAACTGCACAGTAACTTCATTGCAGTGTTAACGTAAGCCTTACTTATGACAAATAAATAAATTTTTAACAAAGCTTTTAACACTTCGCTCAGTGCCACATCCCCAGTGATTGGAATCTTCGGTAGTCTTCCCTCCATCCACTATTTTATCATCATTTTTTTGAGATTTAGGCGCCAGCTTTATTGCCCATCCCTGACTGGTGATGGTGAGCTGCCTTCTTGAATCGCTGCAGTCCCTGTGCTGAATGTACGCCATGATGTGGAGATGCCGGCGTTGGACTGGGGTAAACACAGTAAGGAGTCTAACACCAGGTTAGACTCCTTACCGGAAGTAGGGCCAGGAGAGGCCTGGGGAAGTTTTTGGAGGATTTAAAAAGGGCTTACCTTGGAGGTTCAGCTTCATTGTTCCCAGGAGCAGGCTGAGGGTAAGAGAGTGGGTTTTCTGACTTTAATTAATTATTTATTTTTTCAGTTAATTTTGGGTTTAAAATCGGAGGTTTTTTTCAAAACCGGAAGTAGGGCCAGGAGAGGCCTGGGGAAGTTTTTGGAGGGTTTAAAAGTGCACCAAAGTATAGAGCGGGCAGCATCGTAGCGGGCAGCTGAGTGAGTGGGAAGTTGAGTGAGCTGTCAGGGCTTTGGCTCACAGGGCTTGGACGAGCAGGGGTGAGTTTTTGTTTCCTTACATTCTTATTAACTTTTCACTGTCTAACTTGACATAAAGTGTCCAGTATGAGTGTGAAACCCGTGTGTTGTTCCCAGTGTAGGATGTGGGAGGTCCTGGAGGCATCTGGCCTCCCGGACATCCACATCTGTGAGGGGTGTGTCGAGCTGCGGTTCCTGAGGGACCGTGTTAGGGAGCTGGAACTACAGCTCGAGGATCTTCGGCTGATGAGGGAGAATGAGGAGGTGATAGACAAGAGCTATCATCAGGTGGTCACACCAGGGCCACGGGAGGAGGCCAAGTGGGTGACGGCCAGGAAGGGTAAGGCTAGGGTGGTTGAGAGCACCCCGGTGGATTTGCCCCTGCACAACAAGTACTCCTGCTTGAGTACTGCTGGGGGGGACAGCCGCCTGGGGGAAGCAGCAGTGGCCGTGTCTCCGCAGTGGAGTCCAGCCCTGTAACTCAGAGGGCTAAGGAAAAGAGGAGGAAGGCGGTATTAATTGGGGACTCGATGGTGAAGGGGACAGACAGGCGTTTCTGCGGAGGTAGGCGGGATTCTCGCATGGTGGTCTGCCTCCCTGGGGCCAGGATCCAGGATGTCGCTAGTCGGGTCCCGGAAATCCTGAGGTGGGAGGGAGAGGAGCCTGAGGTAGCGGTACATATTGGTACCGCTGATGGGGGTAGGAAGGGAGAAGGGGTCATGAAAAGGGAGTACAGGGAATTAGGGAGACAGCTGAGAAAGAGGAAAGCAAAGGTAGTAATCTCAGGATTACTGCCTGTGCCACGGGAAGGTGAGGGCAGGAATGGAGTGAGGTGGAAGATGAATGTGTGGCTGAGGGACTGGTGCAGGGGGCAGGGATTCAGGTTCCTGGACCATTGGGACCTCTTTAGGGGCAGGGGTGATCTGTATACAAAAAACGGGTGGAACTTGAATCACAGGGGGACCAATATCCTGGCCGGTAGGTTGGCTAAGGCTACTGGGGAGAATTTAAACTAGATAGGTTGGGGGGACGGGAGCTAGAAGAGTTGACTAGGATCAAGGAACTAATTGATGGGGGGGGGGGGGGGAGGATGCAGGGGTAAGGGGAATTACAAAATTAATGGTAGAGGAGAGGGTGCAAGTGAATGAAGGCGGTAATTTAGATAAGGGAGTAGAGGGAGAGGGTGTTCGCGACTCATCAAAGCGGGTCCAGATAAAAGCTGGAATAAGGACACTTTGCCTGAATGCACGAAGCATTCGGAACAAGGTAAATGAGTTGATGGTGCAAATCAGCACGAGTGGGTACGATCTAGTGGCCATTACAGAAACGTGGCTGAAAGGTGACCAGGACTGGGAGATGAATATCCTGGGGTATCAGGCGTTTAGGAAGAATAGACAGGAAGGAAAAGGTGGTGGGGTCACGCTATTAATAAGAGATAATATCAGGGTAGTACTGAGGGAGGACATAGGCTCTGAGGAACAAAACGTGGAATCATTATGGGTAGAGATGAGGAATAGTAGAGGGAGAAAGACACTAGTAGGTGTGGTATATAGGCCCCCAAATAATAATGTTGAGGTAGGGAGGGCTATAAACAAGCAGATAAGGGATGCGTGTAAAAACGGAACGGCAATAATCATGGGGGACTTCAACATGCACATTGACTGGCAGACTCAAGTCGGTAAGGGTGGAATGGAGGAAGAGTTCTTAGAATGCTGTCGGGATAGTTTCCTTGAACAGCATGTTACGGAACCGACGAGGGAACGAGCTATTTTGGATCTGGTATTGTGTAACGAGGTAGGTAGAATTAAGGATCTTATTGTGAAGGACCCTCTTGGGTCTAGTGACCACAATATGGTCGAATTTCTGATTCAGATGGAAGAGGAGAAAGTTTGGTCCCAAACCAGTGTCCTCTGTTTGAACAGAGGGAAATATGATAGGATGAGGGATGAATTGGCTAAGGTAGACTGGGAGAGCAGGCTGGCAGGTAGGATAGCTGAGGAACAGTGGAGGATTTTTAAGGAGATCCTTTTCAGTTCTCAGCAAAAATATATTCCAGCAAAAAACAAGGATTGTAAGAAAAGGGAGAACCAGCCGTGGATAACGAAGGAAATAAAGGAGAGTATTAAAATAAAAACAGCTGCGTACAGAGTGGCCAAAAATAGTGGAGAAACAAGTGATTGGGAAAAATTTAAGAAACAACAAAGAGAGACTAAGAAAGCCATAAAGAAAGGAAGGATAGACTATGAAGCTAGGCTAGCAATTAATATAAAAAATGATAGTAAAAGTTTTTATAAATATATAAAAAGGAATAGAGTGGCTAGAGTGAATGTTGGACCCTTGGAGGACGAGAGGGGGGAGTTAATAGTGGGAAATGAGGATATGGCTGAGTCTTTAAATAAGTTTTTTGTGTCGGTCTTCACGGTGGAGGACACAAATAGTTTGCCAAATATTAACGATAGAGGGTTGGCAGCAGGAGAAATACTTAATACAATTAATGTTACCAGAGAGGCAGTGCTAGGTAGACTAATGGGACTGAAGGTGGACAAGTCCCCGGGTCCGGATGGAATGCATCCCAGGGTATTGAAAGAAATGTCAGAGGTAATAGTGGATGCGTTAGTGATTATTTATCAAAACTCGTTGCATTCTGGGGTAGTGCCGGTTGATTGGAAAACGGCTAATGTTATGCCACTGTTTAAAAAAGGAAGGAGACAAAAGGCGGGTAACTATAGGCCGGTCAGCTTAACATCTGTAGTAGGGAAAATGCTGGAATCCATTATTAAAGAGGAGATAGCAGGGCATCTGGATAGAAATGGTTCGATCAATCAGACGCAGCATGGATTCATGAGGGGAAAGTCGTGCTTGACGAACATGTTGGATTTTTATGAAGATGTGACTAGGGCGGTTGATGGAGGAGAACCGGTGGATGCGGTGTTTTTGGATTTCCAAAAGGCGTTTGATAAGGTGCCCCATAAAAGGCTGCTGAAGAAGATTAGGGCACACGGAGTTGGGGGTAGTGTGTTAAAGTGGATTGGGGACTGGCTATCCGACAGGAAGCAAAGAGTCGGAATAAATGGGTGTTTTTCCGGTTGGAGGAAGGTAACTAGTGGCGTGCCGCAGGGATCGGTACTCGGGCCGCAACTATTTACCATTTATATAGATGATCTGGAGGAGGGGACGGAGTGTAGGGTAACGAAGTTTGCAGACGACACAAAGATAAGTGGAAAAGTGAATCGTGTGGAGGACGGAGAAGATCTGCAGAGAGATTTGGACAGGCTGAGTGAGTGGGCGAGGATATGGCAAATGGAGTATAACGTTGATAAATGCGAGGTTATACACTTTGGAGGAAATAATAACAAATGGGATTACTATCCCAATGGAAACAAATTAAAACATGCTACCGTGCAAAAGGACCTGGGGGTCCTTGTGCATGAGACGCAAAAGCCCAGTCTGCAGGTACAACAGGTGATCAAGAAGGCAAATGGGATGTTGGCCTACATTGCGAGGGGGATAGAATATAAAAGCAGGGATGTCTTGATGCACCTGTACAGGGCATTGGTGAGGCCGCAGCTGGAATACTGTGTGCAGTATTGGTCCCCTTATATGAGGAAGGATATATTGGCATTGGAGGGAGTGCAGAGAAGGTTCACCAGGTTGATACCGGAGATGAGGGGTTTGGATTATGAGGAGAGGCTGAGGAGATTGGGTTTGTACTCGTTGGAGTTTAGAAGGATGAGGGGGGATCTTATGGAGACTTATAAGATAATGCGGGGGCTGGATAGGGTGGAGGCGGAGAGATTCTTTCCACTTAGTAAGGAAGTTAAAACTAGAGGACACAGCCTCAAAATAAAGGGGGGTCGGTTTAGGACAGAGTTGAGGAGGAACTTCTTCTCCCAGAGGGTGGTGAATCTCTGGAATTCTCTGCCCACTGAGGTGGTGGAGGCTACCTCGCTGAATATGTTTAAAGCGCGGATGGATGGATTCCTGAGCGGTAAGGGAATTAAGGGTTATGGGGATCAGGCGGGTAAGTGGTACTGATCCACGTCAGATCAGCCATGATCTTATTGAATGGCGGGGCAGGCTCGAGGGGCTAGATGGCCTACTCCTGCTCCTATTTCTTATGTTCTTATGTTCTAAAGTGCAACAGGTTTGCCTGGTGTTGTTAGACTCCTTACTCTGTATGTACACCCACAGTGCTGTTAGGGAGGGGATTTCAGGATTTGGTCCCAGTGACAGTGAAGGAACGGCCAGAGGAGAACCTCCAGGGGGTGGTGTTCCCACTCTTCTGTGGCTCTTACCCCACTAGAGGGTGGCGCTCATGGGTTGGGAAGGTGCTGCCTAAGGAGCCTTGGTTGCTGATGCTGTGTCAGTGGTGGAGGAGTGAATGTTTGTGGATCAAGCTTTGTCCTGGGTGGTTTCAAGCTTCTCGAGTGTTGTTGGAGCTGCCCCCATCCAGGCAAGGGGAGATTATTTCATCATTAGACCCTCTTTTGTTAGAGGGCAGCATGGTGGTACAGTGGTTAGCATTGCTGCCTCACAGCGCCAGGGACCCGGGTTCGATTCCCGGCTTGGGTCACTGTCTGTGTGGAGTTTGCACATTCTCCCCGTGTCTGCGTGGGTTTCCTCCGGGTGCTCCAGTTTCCTCCCACAGTCCGAAAGACGTGCTGGTTAGGTGCATTGGCCGTGCTAATTCTCCCTCAGTGTACCCGAACAGGCGCCGGAGTGTGGCGACTAGGGGATTTTCACAGTAACTTCATTGCAGTGTTAATGTAAGCCTACTTGTGACACTAATAAATAAACTTTAAACTTAGATGGTCATTGGCTTAGTGGTATTATCGTTGGACTATTGATCCAGAAATTCAGTGAATGTTCTGGGACCGGGGTTCGAATCCCGTCACGGCAGATGGTGTGATTTGAATTCAATAAAAAATATCTAGAATTAGGAATCTACTGATGACCATGAAACCATTGTCGGAAAAACCCATCCGGGTTCGCTAATGTCCCTTTAGGGAAGGAAATCTGCCGTCCTTACCCGGTCTGGCCTACATGTGACTCCAGAGCCACAGCAATGGGGTTGACTCTCAACTCGGGCAACTAGGGATGGGCAATAAATGCTGACCCAGCGACGCCCATGTCCCACGGATGAATAAAAGAAAACTTGTGTGGTGTGAATGTTATTTGCCACTTGCCAGCCCAAGTCTGGATATTGTCCAGAGGTTGCTGCATTTGAACATGGACTGTTTCAGTATCTGAGGAGTGGCGAATGGTGAACATTGTGCAATCATCGGCGAACATCCCCACTCCTGACCTTATGAAGGAAAGGTGGTCATTGATGAAGCAGCTGAAGATTGTTGGGGCCGGGGTTAATGAACCAATTTCTTATTTCTGGGATGTTCCAGTCAAACGGACACAATTTATCTGCCATCTCCTTATTTGCCATTACTAACTCCCCACACTCACTTGCTATTGGAGCAATGCTAACTTAGTTAAATCTTTTGTAAATATATCAATAGAATGTCTCATCTGTTTTCATATTTCTAGCTCGCTTTCTCGTACTAATTTTTCCCTCCTCATTAATCTTTTAGCCATTTTTTGCTGTTCTTTATATTTTGATGTGGAGATGCCGGTGTTGGACTGGGGTAGACACAGTAAGAAGTCTAACAACACCAGGTTAAAGTCCAACAGGTTTATTTGGACCAAATAAACCTGTTGGACTTTAACCTGGTGTTGTTAGACTTCTTACTTTATATTTTGCCCAGTCTTCTAACCTGCCACTCAGCTTTGCACCATTATATGCTTCGGTCCGACACTATCATTAACTTTTATTAGTTAACCATGGATGGTGTATCGAAAAACATCCCCTGTAAATGTCTGGCACTGCACATCTGCTTACTCTCCCTGAACCTGATTCGCCTGATTAATAGGATCAGACACTGACACGCATAATTTGAATGAGAATCTTAAACAGGAAGTCCCATTAAATGGCCATTACGGTGTTAACCAGCTCAGGATGAGACAACCCTTCCATCCCGGGTAAGGGGTACATGCAACACTCAGGGTGGGGAGGGGTAAATACATGAGGGGAAGGAGTGCATAAAGGTGGCAATGCCACCTAATTCTACACCCTCAACCCTCCTGCCCACCAACCTACCCCATCTAAAATCAGGGCACAGTGTCACAGTGCTGCCTCACAGCACCAGGGACCCGGGTTCGATTCCCGGCTGGGGTCACTGTCTGTGCAGAGTCTGCACGTTCTCCCCGTGTCTGCATGGGTTTCCTCCGGGTGCTCCGGTTTCCTCCCACTGTCCGAAAGACGTGCTGGTTAGGGTGCATTGACCCGAACACATGCCGGAGTGTGGCGACTGGGGGGATTTTCAAGGATGTAAACAGGGAGAGACGCCTCGCATGTACCCTCTCCTGGAACACCCCCCTCCCCTCACCTCACGCAACACAGGATTTCCCCACGCTGGCCGTTTCCACTTCAAGAGAAGCCGCTAATCCACGAGAGATTGGGTGACACCAGTCACAGGGGCAGACACAGAGACACAGCCGAGAGAAAGGCTGGGGAAGGGGGCGCTGCTGCACCACCGATAAATACTGGGTAAACCAGCCGGGGCTCTGTAGACGGCGCACATCTCCGAGTCACAGGTTGTGGCTTCAAGCCCCACTCCAGGGTTTCAAGCAGGAAAATCCGGGCCTACACTCCCAGTGAAGCATCGAACAACTGTCGCACTTCAGAAGAGGCGTTAAAAGCTTTGGTTTTTTTTGAGGTTTATTTATTAGTGTCACAAGTCGGCTGACATTAACACTGCAATGAAGTTACTGTGAAAATCCCTGAGTCGCCACACTCCATCCAGCACCTGTTCGGGTACACGGAGAGAGAATTTAGCACGGCCAATGCACCCTAACCAGCACGTCTTTCGGGCTGTGGGAGGAAACCGGAGCACCCGGAGGAAACCCACGCAGACACGGGGGAGAACGTGCAAACTCCGCACAGTGACCCAAGCCGGGAATCGAACACGTGTCCCTGGCGCTGAGAGGCAGCAGTGCTAACCACTGTGCCACCGTGCTGCCCAAACTAGTGGAATATGAGTTCTCTCCACCGGTCTAGCTCATACTTATCACTCAATCAACATCACCCACGCAAGCTGCAACATGAAACCTCAGCTCTGCTATCTGACCTGAAGAGTATTATCAGCATTTTGTTTCCAGGAAAAGGTGGTGGAGTTTCATGGCTGATTAAAGATGTTTTAGTGAGAAGCTGGAGGAAATCAGCATTAGTAGAGAAATGGTTTTGGGAAAATTGGTGGGATTGAAGGTGGATAAATCTCCAGGTCCTGATAACCTTCATCCCAGAGTGCTTAAGGAAATGGCCCTGGAAATAGTAGATCCATTGGTGATTATTTTCCAAAATACTTTGGACTAGTTCCTACAGATTGGAGGGTAGCTAATGTAAGCACGCTATTCAAAACGGGAGGGAGAGAGAAAACAGGGAACTATAGACCAGTGAGCCTAACGTCGGGACTGGGGAAGTTACTAGAGTCCATTATCAAGAATTTCTCCGTCCTCCTCATCCCAGTTTTAAAACTACCGCCTCTCAACCTATACCTGTAACCCTCTTGTTCCAGATTGCCCCACAAGAGGAAACATTTGATCCCTTTTTAAATTTTATATACCTTGATCAGATTCCCTCTCATCCTTCTAACTTCCAGCGAGTACAAGCCCCAAACTGTTTAATCTCTCCTCATACGGCAATCCCTTCATCCCCGGAATCAATCTGGTGAACCTCCTCTGAACTGCCTCCAATGCCACCACATCCTTCCTCCAATAAGGAGACCAACACTGCACACAATACTCCAGATGTGGTCTCACCAACACCCGACACAATTGCAACCGCACTTCTCTACTTTTATACTCCAGTCCCTTGGCAATAAATGGCAATTGCCTTTGTCATTATGTGTTGAACCTACATACCGACATTCTCCGATTCACGAACAAAGACACCCAGATCCCTCTACCCGGACGCATTTGGAATCTGCTTTCCAATTCGTAAGAATTTGCCTTTTAACGATGGATAACCTCACACTTACCCACATTAAACTCCATCTGCCAGATCTTGGCCCATTCTTCTCGCCTATCTATATCCGCCTGTAAAATCTTAATCTCCTCTTATCTGCCTGCTTTCCTACCTATTTGAGTATCATCCGCAAATTTTGCAAGACTACACTCTGTCCCTGCCTGCAGAGCATTCATAAAGCTTGTAAACAGTTGCGGTCCGAGGACTGACCCCTGCGGCACTCCGCTGGTTCCGCCAGCCAGAGAGGGACCCATTTATCCTGACCCTCTGCTTTCTGCCAGTCAGCCAATCTTTAATCTAATCTAATACCGCACCTCCAATCCCCTGCGATCTCACCTTCTGGATCAGTCTTTTATGCGGCACCTTGTCAGACACCTACTGGAAGTCTAGATATACCACATCCACAGGTTCCCCACTATCTATCTTGCTGGTTATGCCCTCAAAAAACTCGAGCAAGTTTGTCAAGCATAAAACTTTCCCTTCATAAAACCAGGCTGACAATGGTGGGTTGAGTTTTGTCGTAAAAACCCTCACAAATAATAAAATCAGGAATATAAAGCTAGTCTTAGTAATAGAGATCATTGTAAAAACCCATCTGGTTCACTAATTTCCTTTAGGAAATCTGCCATCCTTACCCGGTCTGGCCTACATGTGACTCCAGATCCATAGCAATGTGGTTGACTCTAAACCGCCCCTCTGAAATGGCCTGGCGAGACACACAGTTCCAGGACAAGGTGCTCATCCCATGAATTAATTAAAAAATTCTTACAATGATTTCCCACGTCTTCCCCAGTTGTTTAATTATCAATTTAAAGCATGTATTCTACTCTAGCACAACTTCAATATTTATAACATGCCAACTCGATGGGCCAAGTGGCCTCCTTCTGCACTGTAGGATTCTATGATTCTAACGGAGGCTCAATTTGGGTTTCGCCAGGGTCACTCAGCTCCTGACCTCATTACAGCCTTGGTTCAAACAGGTCCAAAAGAGCTGAGGAGAGTGAGAGTGACTGCCCTTGACATCAAGGCTGCATTTGACCGCGTGTGGCATCAAGGAGCCCGAGCCAAACTGGCATCAATGGGAATCAGTCGAAACTCTGCACTAGGAGGTTGACCTCATACCTGGCACAGAGGAAGATGGTTGTGGGTGTTGCTTTTGGACGTCAATCATCTCAGTCCCAGAACATCAGTGCCGGAGTTCCTCAGGGTCGTGTCCTAGACCTTCAGCTATTTCATCAATGACCTTCCCTCCGTCATAAGGGGGCGGCATGGTGGCACAGTGGGTTAGCACTGCTGCCTCACAGCGCCAGGGACCCGGGTTCGATTCCCGGCTTGGGGTCACTGTCTGCGTGGAGATTACACATTCTCCCCCGTGTCTGCGTGGGTTTCCTCCGGGTGCTCCGGTTTCCTCCCACCGTCCGAAAGATGTGTGGGCTAGGTTGATTGGCCGTGCTAAATTGACCCTAGTGTCAGGAGATTAGCAGGGTAAATATGTGGGGTTACGGGAATAGGGCCTGGGTGGGATTGCGGTCGGTGCAGACTCGATGGGCTGAAAGGCCTCCTTCTGCACTGTAAGGATTCTATGATAAGGTCAGAAGTGGGGATGTTCGCTGATGATTGCACAATGTTCAGCATCATTCATGACTCCTCAGATACTGAAGCACTCCACGTCCCATGACATTCAATGGCGTTGCTATCACTGAATCCCCCCGCTATCAGCATCCTTGGGGGCTACCATTGACCAGAAACTGAAATGGACCAGCCATATAAATACTGTGGCTACCAGAGCAGACCAGAGGCTGGGAATCCTGCGGAGAGTAACTCACCTCCCGACTTGCCAAAGCCTGTCCACCATCTACAAGGCTCAAGTCAGGAGTGTGATGGAATACTCTCCACTTCCCTGGATGAGTGCGGCTCCAACAACACTCAAGAAGCTCGACACCATCCAGGTCAAAGCAGCCCTGCTTGATTGGCACCCCATCCACAAACATTCAATCCCCGTGTGCCTGGATATCTGAGGGTCAGGACTCACACCAACACCCGTGGCAGAAACACACAGCCCTGAAGCGAGGGGCATTCCATGAATCTGCCCGTCTCTCTCTCTCTCTCTCCACCATCGCCCAAAGAAAAGACATCTTCCCAGGTCTCTGCCTCACACGCCTTTACTCGACGCAAAGCTCAGGTAAAACTGGCCACAGTACAGGCACTCGTCACCCAGCTCTTAATTCTTCAACTAATCCAAAAGAATACGGGTTCAATTCCCGGCTTGGGTCACCATCTGGGTGGAGTCTGCACGTTTTCCCCGTGTCTGCGTGGGTTTCCTCCGGGTGCTCCGGTTTCCCCCCCCACAGTCCGAAAGACCTGCGGGTTAGGTTGATTGGCCGTGCTAAATTCTCCCGCGGGTCAGGGGATTAGCACGGTAAGTAAGTGGGGTTATGGGATTAGGGTCTGGAGGGGATTGCGGTCGGTGCAGACTCGATGGGCCGAAAGGCCTCCTCCTGCACTGTAAGGATTCTATTCTATGAATCTCCAGTATTGAGAACCAGATTCAGCAGAATGCATGCTGGGGGTTAATAATGTTCCTGATCTCTCACCGTCTCCGTATACAAACCCTTGGCCATGTAGGCCGCAGGCCTGGCAGCAAGCCTCAGGCCTGTGGGCTGTCGTGCAACAGTGGAAAAATAACCGTTCAAGCATAAACCACACAGCCACCACATCTCAAAGATCAGTATATGACGAGATTTCTTCAGGAATTGGAAAACATTTTGGTGGTTGAGAGATTAGAGGGTGGAGATAAAAGGCTAAAAGTAACCCTGGCAGGTCACGCTTCCCATTTAGTGAGGCACAAGCAGTGTGTCCATCTGGGGAACCTCACCAGCTTCCTAAACCCCAGGGTCAAAGCAGCCAACTGAACGGCCTTCCCTCGCCAGCCTTTACCCACTTCACCCAGGCAAATACATGAAGATGGCACCACACAGGCTGGCCTGTGGCATCCCACCCTCGCGCTCTTTCTAGGAACTTCTCTCTCGATTATTCTCCGCCACAATTGGATTCTCTCCTTCCCTCCCTCCCCCCACTTCCATTCTTTCTTTTTCCTCTTTCCCCAACTATTTATTTTCGTGCAGCATCTCAGAAGTAGTGAAACATCAGAGGGCGAACAGACAAAGTGCGACACCGCTGATGTATTCAGAATTTGAAGTTAAAGTGCGTCTTAAAAGGAGAGGACGGGGGGTGGGGGGGGGGGGGGGGGGGGGGGGAAGAGGGGCAGAGAGAGTCACACACACACACAGACACACAGGGGGAGAGACACACACACACACACACACACAGGGGGAGAGACACACACACACACACACAGGGGGAGAGACACACACACACACAGGGGGAGAGACACACACACACACAGGGGGAGAGACACACACACACACAGGGGGCGAGACACACACACACACAGGGGGAGAGACACACACACACACAGGGGGAGAGACACACACACACACAGGGGGAGAGACACACACACACACAGGGGGAGAGACACACACACACACAGGGGGAGAGACACACACACACACACACACACACACACGGGGAGAGACACACACACACACACAGGGGGAGAGACACACACACACACACAGGGGGAGAGACACACACACACACACAGGGGGAGAGACACACACACACACAGGGGGAGAGACACACACACACACACAGGGGGAGAGACACACACACACACACACACAGGGGGAGAGACACACACACACACACACACACAGGGGGAGAGACACACACACACACACACACAGGGGGAGAGACACACACACACACACACACACAGGGGGAGAGACACACACACACACACACACACACACACACAGGGGGAGAGACACACACACACACACACACACACACAGGGGGAGAGACACACACACACACACACAGGGGGAGAGACACACACACACACACAGGGGGAGAGACACACACACACACACACAGGGGGAGAGACACACACACACACACACAGGGGGAGAGACACACACACACACACACAGGGGGAGAGACACACACACACACACACAGGGGGAGAGACACACACACACACACACAGGGGGAGAGACACACACACACACACAGGGGGAGAGACACACACACACACAGGGGGAGAGACACACACACACACACACACACACACACACACACACACAGGGGGAGAGACACACACACACACGGGGAGAGACACACACACAGGGGGAGAGACACACACACACACACACAGGGGGAGAGACACACACACACACGGGGAGAGACACACACACACACAGGGGGAGAGACACACACACACACACACAGGGGGAGAGACACACACACACACACAGGGGGAGACACACACACACACACAGGGGGAGAGACACACACACACACACACAGGGGGAGAGACACACACACACACAGGGGGAGAGACACACACACACACAGGGGAGAGACACACACACACACAGGGGGAGAGACACACACACACACACAGGGGGAGAGACACACACACACACACAGGGGGAGAGACACACACACACAGGGGGAGAGACACACACACACACACACACAGGGGGAGAGACACACACACACACACACAGGGGGAGAGACACACACACACACACAGGGGGAGAGACACACACACACACACAGGGGGAGAGACACACACACACACACACACAGGGGGAGAGACACACACACACACACACAGGGGGAGAGACACACACACACACACACACAGGGGGAGAGACACACACACACACACACACACAGGGGGAGAGACACACACACACACACACACAGGGGGAGAGACACACACACACACACACAGGGGGAGAGACACACACACACACACACACAGGGGGAGAGACACACACACACACACACACAGGGGGAGAGACACACACACACACACACACACACAGGGGGAGAGACACACACACACACACACAGGGGGAGAGACACACACACACACACACAGGGGGAGAGACACACACACACACACACACACAGGGGGAGAGACACACACACACACACACACACACAGGGGGAGAGACACACACACACACACACAGGGGGAGAGACACACACACACACACAGGGGGAGAGACACACACACACACACAGGGGGAGAGACACACACACACACACACACACACACACACACACAGGGGGAGAGACACACACACACACACACAGGGGAGAGACACACACACACAGGGGGAGAGACACACACACACACACACACAGGGGGAGAGACACACACACACACACACAGGGGGAGAGACACACACACACACACACACAGGGGGAGAGACACACACACACACACACACGGGGAGAGACACACACACACACACACACAGGGGGAGAGACACACACAGGGGGAGACACACACACACAGGGGGAGAGACACACACACACAGGGGGAGAGACACACACACACAGGGGGAGAGACACACACACACAGGGGGAGAGACACACACACACAGGGGGAGAGACACACACACACAGGGGGAGAGACACACACACACAGGGGGAGAGACACACACACACAGGGGGAGAGACACACACACACAGGGGGAGAGACACACACACACAGGGGGAGAGACACACACACACAGGGGGAGAGACACACACACACAGGGGGAGAGACACACACACACAGGGGGAGAGACACACACACACAGGGGGAGAGACACACACACACAGGGGGAGAGACACACACACACAGGGGGAGAGACACACACACACAGGGGGAGAGACACACACACACAGGGGGAGAGACACACACACACAGGGGGAGAGACACACACACACAGGGGGAGAGACACACACACACAGGGGGAGAGACACACACACACAGGGGGAGAGACACACACACACAGGGGGAGAGACACACACACACAGGGGGAGAGACACACACACACAGGGGGAGAGACACACACACACAGGGGGAGAGACACACACACACAGGGGGAGAGACACACACACACAGGGGGAGAGACACACACACACAGGGGGAGAGACACACACACACAGGGGGAGAGACACACACACACAGGGGGAGAGACACACACACACAGGGGGAGAGACACACACACACAGGGGGAGAGACACACACACACAGGGGGAGAGACACACACACACAGGGGGAGAGACACACACACACAGGGGGAGAGACACACACACACAGGGGGAGAGACACACACACACAGGGGGAGAGACACACACACACAGGGGGAGAGACACACACACACAGGGGGAGAGACACACACACACAGGGGGAGAGACACACACACACAGGGGGAGAGACACACACACACAGGGGGAGAGACACACACACACAGGGGGAGAGACACACACACACAGGGGGAGAGACACACACACACAGGGGGAGAGACACACACACACAGGGGGAGAGACACACACACACAGGGGGAGAGACACACACACACAGGGGGAGAGACACACACACACAGGGGGAGAGACACACACACACAGGGGGAGAGACACACACACACAGGGGGAGAGACACACACACACAGGGGGAGAGACACACACACACAGGGGGAGAGACACACACACACAGGGGGAGAGACACACACACACAGGGGGAGAGACACACACACACAGGGGGAGAGACACACACACACAGGGGGAGAGACACACACACACAGGGGGAGAGACACACACACACACACGCACGCACACAGGGAGAGGGAGAGACACAGAGAAACCGAGGGAGACAGTGAGAGGGTCAGGCAGTGAGATTAAGAGAACGTTCCAGGGTTTGGGGCCCAGGCAGCTGCAGGCATGGCCACTAATAGTCAGAGGTGTCGGAAGCAAGGAATTTGAAAAACAGCACAAAGTTTTGAAAGTGGGGATGTTGCTGGGTGGGTGGGTGGGGTCTCAACGCGCCAACTGGGCAGGCGATGGACCGAAATCCGAGCCTAGCGCAATTTCCCCCAACAAAGGGTCGGGAAGACCAATCCCATCTCCCCAGTCTCCACCGGCTCCACCCTGCCCCCAGCAACGGCCTGTGAGACTGACCCAGATCGGGTGCAAACCTGGGCTCAGATCCGGCTCCGAGATCAGCTTCCAGTCACATTCCTGTTCCATCAGTGACCAAGCAATGAGTACCAATCCCTCATGGGGGATCCTGGGATCGCCCTGTGTAATTGGGCTAGTCACTGACTCTTCCAAAGCAGCCTCGCTATCTCTGGGCTGCACTCATACGAGAATGTGGAAGTTCGCCAATAAATTTAGAATAAAACTCCTTCCCATTGAAAGGGACAAGATAAAAACTAAAATCACACAACCACAACCAACAAGGTGCTGTAGACAAACACTAAATATTTATAGATTAAGGATAAGGATTATATCTTAACCTATATTGGGTGGCTCAGCGATTAGCACTGCTGCCTCTCAGCGCCAGGGACCCAGGTTCGATTCCCGGCTTGGGTCACCGTCTGTGCGGAGTCTGCACATTCTCCCTCGTGTCTGCGTGGGTTTCCTCCCACAGTCCAAAGATGTGCAGGTTAGGTGGATTGGCCGTGCTAAATTGCCCCTTAGTGTCAGGGAGACTCGCTAGGGTAAATACATGGGGTTATGAGGATAGGGCCTGGGTGGGATTGTGGTCGGTGCAGACTCGATGGGCTGAATGGCCTCCTTTTGCACTGTAGGGATTCTATGATACATTAAAAATATCCAGTAAATCCACTGATCGAGTTTAGTTAGATTATTAAATTGTTTGAACAAGCAGTGATATGGAAAAGTGCATTTGATTTGGATTATTGTCACATTAACATACAGTGAAAAGTATTGTTTCTTGCACGCTATACAGACAAAGCATACTGTTCATAGAGAAGGAAAGGAGAGAACGTCTGCACAGTTGTGAATTCTCCATCACTTGTTGAGCATTTTAAAGATTTCTGAGCCTGGGAGGACTTGTCTCCCCGCTCTGGGGAGATGGTGGGACTTGCACTGGACGAGTAATCAGAGGCCCAGTGAGAGAAATGTGTTCATATCCCACCCTAGGGCAACTGGTGGAATTTCAATTCAATGAATTAATCATAGAATCCCTGCAGTGCAGGAGGCCATTCGATCCATCAAGTCTGTACCAACACCAATCCCACCCCGGCCCTCTCCCCGCTTAGTTACCCTGCTAATGCCTCTAACCTATCACAACCCGGGACGCTAAGGGTTACTTTAGAATGGCCAATGCCATTAGATGTACCCTAAGCTGCGCATCTTTGGACTGTGGGAGGAAACCGGAGCACCCAGAGGGAATCCACGCAGACACGGGGAGAATGTGCAAACTCCACACTGACAGTGACCCAAGCCGGGAATCGAACCCGGGTCCCTGGCGCTGTGAGGCAGCAGTGCTAACCACTGTGCCACCCCACTGAAAGCTCAGACAAAAAAGAGGTGGGTCTGAAGGAGTGCCTCGAAGGGGGAAATGCGAGGGAGAGAGGTGGGGAGATGGGGGGTTGGGAATTCCGGAGCTTGGGAGTTCCGGAGCTTGGGAGTTCCGGAGCTTGGGAGTTCCGGAGCTTGGGAGTTCCGGAGCTTGGGAGTTCCGGAGCTTGGGAGTTCCGGAGCTTGGGGCCCAGTTGGCTGAGGAGACACGAAGGTTGAGGATGCGATTTTGAGGATGTGATTTAGAGGAGCGAGTGGGAGGAGGGAAGGCGTCTTGGGAGGTGGCGAGGCTGAGGGAGATTTTATAGATCGGGAAGAGCGAGGGCATGGAGGAATCTGAAAATAAGGATCAGAGTTTTAAAAAATGAAGACACTGGCAGTGTGCGTCAGTGGGCACAGGGGCGGGCGAGGAACTGCTGCCAGGTCAGGCATGAGGTTTGGGTGACAGAGTTCACAGAGGGCAGGATGTGGCAGAGCAGCCAGGTGTGCACTGGAATAGTCAAATCTCTAGGCAATGAATGCATGGAGGAGGCTTTCGACAAACAAGCTGAGACAGGGGCAAAGGTCAGGCGATGTAACGGTACACGGTGAGGTCAGAAACGCATCTTGGGATCAAATGTGACACCTAGGATGAGAATAGGCCAGTTTAATCTCAACATAGTCGGGGTGAGAGAGAGAGCGAGTGAGTGATGGACTCGATAAGTGATGGAGTCCACCACCGACGCTCAGTAGCAGCAGTGTGTACCATCTACAAGATGCAATTCATCAAAGATCCTTAGACAGCACCTTCCAAACCCACGGCCACTTCCACTGAGGACAAGGGCAGCAGATACATGGGAACACCACCACCTGCAAGTTCCCCTCCAAGCCACTCACCATCCTGACTTGGAAATATATCGGCCGTTCCTTCACAGTCGCTGGGTCAAAATCCTGGAATTGCCTCCCTCACGGCATTGTGGGTCAACCCACAGCACGTGGACTGCAGCGATTCAAGATGGCAGCTCACCATCACCATCTCAAGGGGCAACTGGGGATGGGCAATAAATGCTGGCCTAGCCAGCGACGCCCATGTCCCACGAATGAATTTTAAAAAGCTCGAGAATGGAGAGTGGGGCGGAGATTGAGGACAATGGTTTTAAGACACTCTAGTCCAGAAACAGTGGGGGAGGCTGCTTACCGAGATACTAAACCCTCCCCAATCCCACGGCAAATAACGCTGGGAGATACAGATATTGGTGTGGTGAATGATCTTTATTGTCCTCTCTGTCGAAGACATCGGAAGTGCGACTAATGCTTGAGGAAACCTAATTTTCTTTAAACTAATCTATTTAGTGTTTCAATGCTCTAACTCTCTCTCACTGTGAGTGAACTATAGCCCGCATTATCGGAGATAAGAGTCAGCGGTGAGACAGGTTCCCACGGTCAAAACTCAATCCCTGATTCATCTGCCAAGAATGGTTCTCTCACCCTCACCGTTGTTCTCTTTCTCTCGCCACTCTTCCCCCACCGGCCAACTCCGCCATTTTATTTTCAACCTCTGCTTCCAACTTATCAAATTTCAACAGAGATACCTTAGGGTCAGAGGCACCGAGTTCGCAAAGCACAGGAGGTGGCCATTCGGCCCATTTGATTCCATGTCAGCTCTCTGCAGAGCAATCAATTCAGTCCCCTTTCCCCACTGCCTCCCTGTGGCCCTGAAAGTTTATTTCCTTCAAGCGCCCCTCCGATTTCTCTTTGAAAAGCATCGAACATCTCCGCTTCCATAGGAATGTAGGAATCAGGGGCAGAAGTCGGCAAACTCAGCCCTTCGAGCCGGCTCCGCCATTCAATCAGATCATGGCTGATCTCTCCCTGGTCTCAAATCCACCTCCCCACCCGTTCCCCTTATCCCCTTTTTTTAAAAATCAGAAATATATCTCTCAACGATTCAGACTCCCCCGCGCTGTGGAGCAGCGAGTTCCACAAATTCACCACCCTCTGCGAGAAGTCGTTCCTCCTCATCTCAGTTTTAAATCTACCACCTCTCAACCTAAACCCGTGACCTCTCGCTCGAGATTACCCCACAAGGGGAAACATCTGGTCTACATTTCTCTACTTTATCAATCGCTGTTAGAATTTTATATACCTCAATCAGATCCCCTCTCATCCTTCTAAACTCCAGCGAGTACAAGCCCCAAACTGTTTAATCTCTCCTCAGACACCAACCACTTCATCCCCAGAATCGACCGGGGGGGGGTGGGGGCTTACATTAACACTGCAATGAAGCTATAAAATTCTAACAGGACTAGACAGGTTAGATGCAGGGAGGATATTCCTGACGGTGGGGGAGTCCAGAACCAGGGGTCACAGTCTGAGGATTCGGGGTAGGCCATTTAGGACGGAGGTGAGGAGACATTTCTTCACCCAGAGAGCGGTGAGCTGTGGAATTCATTACCACAGAAAGCAGCAGAGGCCTAAACATTGTATGCTTTCAAGGATATAGCTCTTCATAGAATCCCTGCAGTGCAGAAGGAGGGCACTCGACCTATTGAGTCTGCACTGACCACAATCCCCGTAACCCTATGCATTTACCCCAGCTCATTCCCCTGACACTAAGAGGCAATTTAGAATGGCCAATCCACTTATATCGACAACAATCCCACCCAAACCCGACTTCCATAGCCCCACGTACTTATCCTGTTAATCCCCCTGACACTAAGGGGCAATTTGGCACGGCCAATCAACCTAACCCGCATATCTTGGGACTGTGGGAGGAAACCGGAGCACCCAGAGGAAACCCACGCAGACACGAGGAGAACGTGCAGACTCCTCGCAGACAGTGACCCGAGCCGGGAATCGAACCCGGGTCCCTGTGAGGCAGCAGTGTTAACCACTGTTAACCATCGAGTTGGATAATCAGTCATGATCATAATGAATAGTGAAGCAGACTCAAAGGGCCAAATGGCCTACTCCTCCTATTTTCTATGTTCTTAAGTAGGATGCAGGATTCTAAGTTGGGCAGAATGGACTGTTCCTGTCCTGGAAGTACCGAGAAACACTTTAGAAACTGCAGGAGTGCGAAAGGACTTACCCAAAACCAAGAACACAGTCTTCATGAGGTTCATCATGGTCTCTTTGTGCCGATTCTGGGCGTTTGTGTGCTGTGACATCCGCTTGGTTTTCCCCTTGACGTAGCAGTAAATGTGCAGGTAGTTTAGCAGCATGACACAGAAGATGAGGAGGTTGGAGACGGCCCAGAAGACCAGGTAGCTCTTGCTGTAGAGGGGCGCCATGCGCGAGCAGCTGTCCAGCTGGCACAGGCAGTTCCAGCCCAGGTGCGGGATGAAGCCGATCAGGGTAGCCGTGCACCAGATGCAGCTGATCAGTACAAACACCCGCTGGTTGCTCATCTTGCTGTGCAGCTGAAACTGGAAGACGGTCTGGTGGCGCTCCACCGCGATGGCCAGCAGGTTGGCGACCGAGGCGGTCAGGCTGATGTCCAGGAGGCTCTGCCGGATGAACCAGGTGCGGACGGTGAGCTTGATGGTGCGGGGGCCGGTGTTGAACATGAGGAACATGTAGGCGATGCCCGAGAAGAGGTCCGCGGCAGCCAGGTTGGCGAGCAGGTAGAAGATGGGGTAGTGGAAGCGGCGGTTAATGGCAATGGCCACCATGACCAGTAGGTTGACCAGGATGACGATCACACACACCAAGAGGCCCAGAGAGACCACCAGCTTGTCTTTGGTCCTCCAAATCTTGGTCATCTCCTTGCCCGTGCTATTGTAGAAGAACCAGACCGTCTGGTTGTAGTAACATTCCCCCATCGCGTCTCTCACTCGGCCAATCCTGGCTTGCACCTGAAAATCAAAACAACATCAAGCCAATCCAAACCACGCACAAACTCAGACTGGATAATCAGTCATGATCGTAATGAACAGCAGAGCAGACTCGAAGGGCCGAACAGCCTACTCCTCATATTTTCTGTATTCCCAAGTAGGATGCAGGATTCGAAATATCTCTTCTCTCACCAACCAGGGTGGCACGGTGGTTGGCATTGCTGCCTCACAGCGCCAGGGACCCGGGTTCAATTCCCGGCTTGGATCACTGTCTGTTTGCACATTCTCCCCATGTCTGCATGGGTTTCCTCCAGGTGCTCCGGTTTCCTCCCACTGTCTGAAAGACGTGCTGGTTAGGTTGCAGTGACCCGAACAGGCGCCGGAGTGTGGCAACTAGGGGAATTTCACAGTAACTTCATTGCAGTGTTAATATAAGCTTACTTGCGACTAATAAATAACTTTATCCATTCATGTACCTGTCCAAATGTCATCTCTGCATGCTCCAGTTTCTTCCCACACACCAAAGATGTGCAGGTTAGGTGGATTTGCCATGCTAAATTGTCCCTTAGTGTCAGGGGGAATAGCAGGGTAAATAGGTGGGGTTACGGAGATAGGGCCTGGGTGGAATTGTGGTCAGTGCAGACTTGATGGGCCGAATGGTCTCCTTCTGCACTGTACGGATTTCTATGTTTCTAACCACTAATTTCCTTTGTTCCTCCTTAACATTGAAACCTCAACCAAGTTAAAAATATGAAATAGAATTAGGGCAATGGTTTAACAATAAGGGGGCCTCCCCTTTAATACGGAGACGAGAGGAAAATATTTCTCTCAGAGGGTCACGAGTCTTTGTAACTCCCTCCCCCGGGGAGCAGTGGAGACTGGATCATTGTGTTTTTTAAGGCAGAGGTAGCGGGATTGTTGACTAACAAGGGAGTCATAGGTTACCAGAGTAGGCTGATTGTGGAATCGAGGCCAAAACCAAATCAATGTATTGAGTGGGAGAGCAGGCTCAAGGGGCCGAATGTCCTGCCTCTGCTCCATGTTCATACAGTCATCAATCACACTGCTTGTGGGATACCTTTGGGCGCAAATCGGTTGCCGCATCTAACCTCACAACGCGAATTGTGCGTCTGACGAGGAAACAGATGAGTTATACTTGTTTGTGGGCATTAGAAATTTGCTTTTGTGTATTTGAGTACCAAGGGTTAAAACTTCAGTTTAGCTTCATGTTAAACAAAGGTGCCTGCACGTCTGTAGTTTAGTTCACTTTAAACTATGCCTGCATTGTTAGTTCATTAACACTGAAATAAAAGCAAAATCTTGTGGATGAAATCCAAAAATAAAGACAGGAAATGAGGTAATTGAGATTTTACGACATAAAAACAATTACAGGCTTTCAAAAAAAAAAACTAAGCTGTTGCTTGGCAACCAGAGGCTCTCGCCAAAAAGTCTTTGGAGTTCAGTATGGAACCAGGTAACCCAGAAGCAAGGAGTTTTCCATAGAAAGTAAGGGGGAGAAAGCAAGTCCCGGGAGCTAAAGAACAGAAAGTTCCAGAAACCAGAGGAGGAAAAATTAAGTCCCAGGACGGCTGGAGAGAAAAGGAAAAAGAGCTGGAATGTGAACAAAGTACTGTTTGATGAAGTTAAAGGGACAGAGAGAGGCCCCCAGTTAAGGCGTAGTCCTGGAGAAGCTGGCTAGCAAGCAGCTAGATAAATGAAGTAATCATAAGATTGGCGACACCTTAATACAGCCTGTGAAGCCATAAGTGTTGGCTGGGTACCTGACTAGTGTTCTGGAAGCTTGAATGCACGCGGCATTCCAGGGCAGAGAAATGCTGAATGGAGAGGTTGAAATCCTGGATGAGGATCCTCGGTGAAAACATCTAAGAGGAAGCGTTGTTTGGGAGAAACTTCCAAGCGAGAGTGAAGTTTCATGGAATCCCCACAGTGCAGAAGAGGCCATTCGGCCCGTCCAGTTTGCATCAATTCTGACAGGGTATCATATCCAGGCCCTCTCTCCGCCCTATCTCTGTAACCCCACACATTTACCATCCATCTAACCTACACATCTTGGGACACGAAGGGACACTTTAGCACAACCAATCCACCTAACCTACACATCTTTGAACACTAAAAGGGCAATTTAGCACGGCCAATCCACCTGACCTGCATATTTTTGGGCTGTGGGAGGAAACCGGGGCACCCGGAGGAAACCCACGCAGACACGGGGAGAACGTGCAAATGCCACACAGAGGCACCCGAGGCTGGAATCGAAGCCGGGTCCCTGTGAGGCAGCGGTGCTAACCACTGTGCCACCCCGAGGGTTTCGAAACTCTTATGTTAAAGTCAGCATTTCAGTGACACCAGTTGGCTCAGAGCGACAAGCGCCTGGGAGCAATTAATGAAGAATCCACAGAGATTGTAGAGGGCGTCTGTCATCACTTGGTTTGTGTGTGTGTGTGTGTGTGTGTGTCTAACCACATTTCACCCATTGGCTCACAAGCACTGCCTACTTACTGTAGACATTAGAATATATGACACACTTTGTAACAGTGTGTAATCATTTGAAATCTGTAGAGAGCTGCAACGTTGGGGCAAAGGAGTTAGATTTAATCTTTTCCTGTTTAATAAATGGTTCATTCTCCTGTTAAAAGCTAATCCGCAGTCCGACCACTCTCTTCATTCACTTCTCGTAACAAAAAATAGTTACAATCAACTGAGCCAAGGTTGTAACATTCTGAAGAATCTCACCGGCTGCAACGTCCTCCTCCAGGAGCAATAAAGTTTATTTATTAGTCACAAGTAAGGCTTACATTAACACTGCAATGAAGTTACTGTGAAATTCCCCTAATCGCCACACTCCGGTGCCTGTTCGGGCCAATGCACCCTAACCCAGCACGTCTTTCAGACTGTGGGAGGAAACCGGAGCACCTGGAGGAAACCCACGCAGACACGGGGAGAATGTGCAAACTCCACGCAGACAGTGACCCAAGCCAGGAATCGAACCCGGGTCCCTGGCGCTGTGAGGCAGCAGTGCTAACCACCGCGCCGCCCAGAAAAGGCAAGTACTTTCTACAAGACAGAAACCAGACTCCAGCCAGTTTCTAGTGTGTCATCCACCACCTCATCCCGTGCTACCCCAATCAGCTGTGATCGAGAGAGCGGGAATGGGCCGGTGTGGGACAGCGAGGTTCGCAATCCTGGAAATACTAAGGACGTTGGTACGTCGCAGCATCCCTGCCTGTAACTGGCCAACTCCAGAAAGACCCAGGATCCAACCGGGCCCGGCCTTCCTGCATTCAATGGCTACTGAATGGCGGCACGGTGGCACAGTGGTTAGCACTGCTGCCTCACAGCGCCAGGGACCCAGGTTCGATTCCCGGCTCGGGTCACTGTGTGCGGAGTCTGCGCGTTCCCCCCGTGTCTGCATGGGTTTCCTCCGGGTGCTCCGGTTTCTTCCCACAGTCGAAAGATGTGCTGGTTAGGTGGATTGGCCATGCTGAATTGCCCCTTAGTATCAGGGGGATTAGCGGGGTAAATGTGAGAGGGTTACGAGAATCGGGCTTGGGTGGGATTGTGGCCGGTGCACTCGATGGGCCGAATGGCCTCCTTGTTCACTGTAGGGATTCTAACCAGCAGGAACTTATTCTTATCTGGAGAATAAGGGGGCACTTGCTAAGTGGCACACAGGACATTTCCCTCCTACCCCCAACCCCACCCCACCCCCCGAGAATGGAGGCCTCCACCCCACAAGGGGGAGCCATGAGCACTGGGCACAAGGAGTGAGCGGGAGGGTGGGAGACTGAGAGGCACGGGGTACATGGGGCAGCAGCACGGTGTGTGAGCTTCCACTCTCTCCTTGGTTTCCACTCCACCTACCACTGTGGGTTTGGAGTGGAAACCAAGTCTTCCCAATATTGAGGTGCAGGAATCTCCCACACTCCTGGAACTGGATAATGGACAAGAAAGCTCCATAGTTTAGAGGGGGAGGGGGAAGGGGAAGGGGGTGGGGGGAGGTACCTGGGGGACATCAGAGGAAACGGTACAGGATCTGGGAGAGAAGTGATTGGATAAGAATGGAATTGGGAAGGACCAGTCCCAGCCATGGGGAGCGGAGGAGGATGGCGTCGGCCTTGTCAGGGTGGGTATGGGCGAGAAGGGGAAGTTAACCCTGAGTCACTGTCACACAGGACATCAATTGTGACTTTAACCAGAGACGTTTCATCCTGTGGCAGCAGCAGAAACCGGATTGGAGGGATTTACACACGACAAGGGGAGAATAGGCCCAATCACCATGACAACGAGCATCGACTGTTGTAAAAACCCATCTGGTTCACTAATGTCCCTTTAGGGAAGGAAATCTGCCGTCCTTACCCGGTCTGGTCTACATGTGACTCCAGAGCCACAGCAATGGGGTTGACTCTCAACTGCCCTCTGAAAGTGGCCCAACACGCACGTCATCCATTGAAGGGTAACGGGGGGGAAACGGGGCAACAAATGCTGACCTTGCCCGTGACGCCCAGCCCCATAAACAAAACACAGACAACCCCGAACCCCATCTTCCTTTAGGAGTGACCGCTCCACCGTTTCCTAAGGTGGCCACCTCTGGTTGGTGAGGGCCTGTCACGTGACCCTCCCTGCATCCGCCCATTGGCCGCCTGACATGTCCGTTCTCGCAATAACCGCTTGCCTTGCAGCCAATGGGAAAGGAGGTTCTTTGTTAGTCTATTCGCTCACTCGGTCCGTAATATTTTATAACAAAGCAAGGAAACCAACAAAAATGCAGAATTGCAAGGGCACGACCAAGATGGATCAATTGTCAAGAGTTTCATCTTCAGTTCATGGCCATTCCCACAGGACTGGCAACCCAATGGCACCCGCAATGCCACCCGCCCTCCCTGTAGTCACCTTGGCGTGGCCTCAGCTTCTGAGACAGTGACCCAGACACAGGGTGAGGTCTTTCAGACAGAGGTGCCGACTGGCACTCAGACGGTGTCTAAATCCAGCCTGGCCACGAGTAAACATCAGACTGTTTACTGCTCATGTCTGGTCGCTCCGTCCCCGGGGCACAGAAGGAGCCCTTGTGAGTCGCACAAACACAGCCAGGAGGAGGAGGAGGAGAAAGTGGGCCTCTGGGACAGTCACAACAAGGTGAGTCTGAACACCACTCAGACTCGGGGCTGGGGGGGGCTCTGGCCACATAAATAAGCAGCGCTGATTAAAACTGCGCCTTGTTCCAAGCTGGGGTTAGCTGGTAGGCCGGCGACTAGGCCTGCCAACTCCTGAACACTGGGGGCCATTGTCAAGGTGAGCTCCGGCTGCTGAGGTCAGGGATCTGCCCATCTCCCCACCACCGGGGGTGCCCGCTCCAAGGGGACAACGCCAACACAACAGATCAGCGCTGCCAGCTATCACGGTGCTGACCCTGAGGGAGGGGACGGAGTCTGACCCTGAGGGAGGGGACGGAGTCTGACCCCGAGCCTCTGAAGGGATAAGCATCTTGCTGGCACTTCCACAGATTCACTCACTCACACCGTTCCTCAGCTCCCATCAGCCTGTGCTCTGAGAGAGTACTCCGAGACAGACACGCACGCACACACACACACACACAGACAGACACGCACGCACGCACACACACAGAGACAGACACGCACGCACACACACAGAGACAGACACGCACGCACGCACACAGAGACAGACACGCACGCACGCACACAGAGACAGACACGCACGCGCACACACAGAGACAGACACGCACGCACACACAGAGACAGACACGCACGCGCACACACAGAGACAGACACGCACGCGCACACACAGAGACAGACACGCACGCGCACACACAGAGACAGACACGCACGCACACACACAGAGACAGACACGCACGCACACACACAGAGACAGACACGCACGCACACACACAGAGACAGACACGCACGCACACACACAGAGACAGACACGCACGCACACACACAGAGACAGACACGCACGCACACACACAGAGACAGACACGCACGCACACACACAGAGACAGACACGCACACACACAGAGACAGACACGCACACACACAGAGACAGACACGCACACACACAGAGACAGACACACACACACACAGACAGACACACACACAGAGACAGACACACACACACACAGAGACAGACACACACACACACAGAGACAGACACACACACACACAGAGACAGAGACACACACACACAGAGACAGAGACACACACACACAGAGACAGAGACACACACACACAGAGACAGAGACACACACACAGAGACAGAGACACACACACACAGAGACAGACACACACACACACAGAGACAGACACACACACACAAGACACACACACACACACAGAGACAGACACACACACACAGAGACAGACACACACACACAGAGACAGACACACACACACACAGAGACAGACACACACACACAGAGACAGACACACACACACACAGAGACAGACACACACACACACAGAGACAGACACACACACACACAGACACACACACACACACAGAGACAGACACACACACACAGAGACAGACACACACACACAGAGACAGACACACACACACAGAGACAGACACACACACACAGAGACAGACACACACACACAGAGACAGACACACACACACAGAGACAGACACACACACACAGAGACAGACACACACACACAGAGACAGACACACACACACAGAAGACACACACACACAGAGACAGACACACACACACAGAGACAGACACACACACACAGAGACAGACACACACACACAGAGACAGACACACACACAGAGACAGACACACACACAGAGACAGACACACACACAGAGACAGACACACACACAGAGACAGACACACACACAGAGACAGACACACACACAGAGACAGACACACACACAGAGACAGACACACACACAGAGACAGACACACACACAGAGACAGACGCAGAAGGGGAGAGAGCTGGGGAACAGAAGTAGTGAGATAGAGGGAGAGTGAGAAAGAGACCCAAGGGCAAAAACCAGGAAACATGAAAGAGAAAGAGACTCAATGACAGAGTGGGGGTGATAGAGAGGACAGTAAGAAGTCTCACAACACCAGGTTAAAGTCCAACAGGTTTATTTGGTAGCAAAATCCACTAACTTTCGGAGCGCTGCCCCTTCGTCAGGTGAGTGGGAGTTGTGTTCACAAAGAGGGCAAATAAAGACACAAACTCAATTTACAGAATAATGATTGGAATTAGGTTACGCATTCCAACCAATGCCGGCATCTCTATATCGTGGTAGAGAGGGACAGAGATGCTAAAGGAAAGATAACTTGCATCATACCTGGAGTGAATGCTTTGTGCTAACCGGTGCCAAATTCAGATACAATAGTTAGAGTCCAGGCTAACTTCACAAAATACCCCGGAGCTCCTACTCTCATTGGCAGCACGGTGGCACAGTGGTTAGCGCCGCTGCGTCACAGCGAGGGAGGACAAGGCAGGCAGACACACCCTCCACGCCATGTGCTTCAGAGGCAGTGGGAGTGAGGGGCCTCAGAGCAAGAAGCAAGCGCTAAGTACCAAAGCAACCCAGGGGAAAAGGTTAATGACTGAGAAGCCAGCCACGGCCCAGTGGCAGCACGCGTGCCTGGCAGGGGGAGGGGAGGCCGTGCCCAGCAGGGGGAGGAGGGGGGGGGGGGGCTGTTCTATATCAGCACTCAAGCCAAGATCGAGACAAACACACAGCCTGACCCTGACCTTCACCCCTTGGAAACGAATTAAAATTCACCAAAACAGGAAAAGCCTTCCATCCGATCCCTGCCAGGCTCCCCACTGAATACAGACAGCAAACTCACACTCAGAAAACTTTCATTTATCAGTGTCACAAGTAAAGCTTACATTAACACAGCAATGAAGTTACGGTGAAATTCCCCTCGTCACCACACGCTGGCGCCTGTTCGGGTCAATGCACCCTAACCGGCACGTCTTTCAGACTGTGGGAGGAAACCGGAGCACCCGGAGGAAGCCCACGCAGACACGGGGAGAACGTGCAGACTCCACACAGGCAGTGACCCAAGCCGGGAATCGAACCCAGGTCCCTGTGAGGCAGCAGTGCTAACCACTGTGCCACTGAAGGCCAACTGCAGAATGCTAGTTATGCAGACGGCACACGACCCACTGTCCCTCACCCCTTCCCCGACTCACTGCTCCTGTCCCCTCGCTCTGTTCCCAACACCCCGTCCCTTGCTCCATTCTCCACAACCCCCCCTCCCCCCCCCCCCCCCCCCCTCAACCTTCAATCACTTTTACACCAGTGCAGAAGAGGCCTTTCGGTCCATCGAGTCCGCACCGACACATTAGCAACACCCAAACTCCCACCTGATCCCATATCGGATGGATTCCTATTCCAATTCCGTTTCCGCCCCCCCCCCGGGTCAGACAAGCCCGCCTTCACCCAGCCGTGCTGCTCAGAATTCACCCTCTAGCAAAACCCGAGTCCAGTCAGATTCATGTCTGAAGGGATATGGTGAAGAGGCAGGCAAGCAGAGAGGGCAGACACGGTCAAATTATGGTGGCACAATGGTCAGCGCTGCTGCCTCACGGCGTCAGGGACCCAGGTTCGATTCCCGGCTTGGGTCACTGTCTGTGTGGAGTTTGCGCGTTCTCCCCGTGTCTGCATGGGTTTCCTCCAGGTGCCCCGGTTTCCTCCCACGGTCCAAAAGACATGCTGGTTAGGGTGCATTGGCTGTGCTAAATTCTCCCTCAGTGTACCCGAACAGGCGCCGGAGTGTGGCAACTAGGAGATTTTCACAGTAACTTCATTGCAGTGTTAATGTAAGACCTAATTCTGACACTAATAAATAAACCTTACTTTACTTTTTTTTTTAAAACAGAGCTGTGCAGCGTAAACAGGTGACAGTTTAGTCTCCACTGCAGGTACCCTGGGCGAACTCAACACCTTTACTTGGTATATCTTTAACACAGTAAGGCAGCGTACGGGATACTTGCCTTCATTAGCCAAGGCGAAGAGTATAAGAGCAGGAAGGTTATAATGGAACAAAAACAGAAAATGCTGGAAAATCTCAGCAGGTCTGACAGCATCTGTGGAGAGAGAATAGAGTCTGGATGACCCTTCGTCAGAACATTTTCCGTTTTTGCTTCAGATTCCAGCATCCACAGTAATTGCTTGTATCTTAGATGGAGCTGTATAAAACGCTGGTTAGGCCACAGCTAGAGCACTGTGTGCAGTTCTGGTCACCACTCTGTAGGAAGGGTGTGATTGCACTGGAGAGGGTGCAGAGGAGATTCACCAGGATGCCGCCTGGGCTGGAGTGTTTCAGCGATGGAGAGAGGCGGGCGTTGTTTCCCTTGGAGCAGAGAAGGCCGAGGGAGGGACCTGATCGAGGTGTTGAAAATTATGAGGGGACATGGACAGGGGAGATGAGAACTGTTCCTCTTTAACCAGGAGGCTGAGATTGAAGGCAAGGGACAGGAGTTTGAGGGGATTTGAGGAAAATCTTCTTCACTCAGAAGGTGCTGGGATTCGCTGCCTGAGAGGGTGGGAGAGGCGGGAACCCTCACAATACTTAAGAAGCATTTAGATGGGCACTTGAAACGCCATCGTATACAAAGCTACAGAGCAGGTGCTGGAAAATGGCATTAGGATAGGTGCTTGATGGTCAGCACACACACAATGATGGGCCGAAAGGCCTCTTTTTTGTGCTGTAAAACACTACAACTCTAAGATGTCCCAAAGCGGCTTTCTGGGAGCACTAACTATTTCACATCGAGTGTTCACATCAAAGGGAAGTTGAGGCCAGTGAGCAGAAGGCTCAGGGAGGCCGGTGTTTAGTAAGGTGTTAAATGGATGGACAGAGAGGCAACTCCTTAGCTCAGGGCCCAGGCTGTCAACGGCGGAATGAAGGAAGCAGAAAACACAGAGTAGATCAGGTATGGAGGAGCGCAGAGACCTTTAAGAGCTAGAGGAGCTTACAGAGAGAGGGGGGGGGGGAGAAGGGGGGGGAAGGGAGGGGGGGGAAAGAAAGAGGGGTGGAGGGAGAGAGAGGGGGGAGAGATGGAGAGGGGGGGGGGGGAAAAGAGAGAGAGAGAGAGAGAGAGAGAGAACGAATGGAGGGATTTAAAAAGACAAAGATGAGAATTGTTGTCAGGCCAAAAGCCAATGTACGTCTGCGAGCGCAGGGGTGATAGGTGAACGAGACTAAAACAGCGAAGGTGGGCTGCGGCAGGCGTATGGACAGTGTTACAGATGAGTAAGCTGCCATATGTCGGGTTGTGTTAAATCGGAATGGTGTTAGGGATGGATTCGATCAGAATCCAATGGCTCCAATGCACCACCTACTTCCATCTCGGTAATACTGGCTGTCTGCGCCTCCCCACCATCCCGGCTAGAGTCACCTCCAGACTCGACTCTTCCAGCACCTTCCGCCCGCTCTCTCATCTTCCACCGCCCTCTGCACAATGGTAAACTCGTCCACACCTCTTGCAGATTGTCCGCCGTGACTGCTCCGGCTGGCTCCATCCAGTCCCCTCATCGTCACGGCTCTCTGCTCCTGACCCCGTCTGGAAAGGTCACTGGGACAGTTTCCAGACGAGGTGGTCGGGGGAACTAGGCCGAGATCCAAAATTCTGTGCCCCAAACTGCCCAAGAGAGCCTAGCAGCGGCAGAAAGCCTCAACCCCTTCCAAAAGGCACTGGGCCATTCAGCTCACGTGCCAGGCTACAGGCGTTAGGTTTCTCGGCCAGCGCAGGCACGATGGACTGGCCTCTTTCTGTGCCATTATCTTCCTTTGAATCTATTCTACATTCCCTCTGCCGTTCCTCATAATTGTCCAAGGTTCTAGGAGGCCAGCAGAAAGGAACGGGGGAGGAGGGAGCAATGAATTTGGGGACACGGAGTTTTTTTTCTATTTATTCATTGGACCAGCATTTATTGCCCATCCCTAGTCACCCTTGAACGGAGTGCCTTGCTCGGTCATTTCAGAGGGTGGTTAAGAGTCAACCCATTGCTGTGGCTCTGGAGTCACATGTGGGCCAGACTGGGTAAGGAGGCAGATTTCCTTCCCTAAAGGGACATTAGTGAATCAGATGGGTTTTTCCGACAATGGTTTCATGGTCATCAGTAGATTCTTAATTCCAGATGTGTTTTTCTTGAATTCAGATCCCACCAGCCATGGCAGGGTTCGAACCCAGGTCCCCAGCTGAGTTTCTGGATTAATAGTCGAGTGATAATACCACTAGGCCATAGCCTCCCCATTCTACACTGGAACGAGCTAAAAATAGATTTAAACAGAAACTGGTGCGAGATGGAGGGGAGGTTGACCTTCTAATTCCTTCCTTCCAATGACTCACAAGCATCCTGCAAAAGTCACGAGTTCATCCTTGAAGGAATGGGGAGACAAGCATCAGCCACATTCAGAATTCCTCCAGTCACCACCGGAATCAAGGCAACCGCAAGATTTCTCTCAGCCCCTGGCTTTGTCCGAGCCTGGGGGCGGCAATGAACGAATGCACCACTCCTTACCCGGCTGCCCCTTGCCCCACACCTCGCTGGGATTACCTCCAGAACCAGCCTTCTGGCACCCAGCATACAGCAAACCAGAGGTAAAAAGAGAGGAAACAAAACTAAGGGCTTGTACCAGCAGCTTCCATGACCCCCGGACATCTCAAAGCAATTAAAAGTTAAAGTTAATTTATTAGTCACAAGTAAGGCTTACATTGACACTGCAATGAAGTTACTGTGAAATTCCCCTAGTCGCCACATTCCAGCGCCTGTTCGGGCCAATGCACCCTAACCCGCACGCCTTTTGCACTGTGGGAGGAAACCGGAGCACCCGGAGGAAACCCACGCAGACACGTGCAAACTCCGCACAGACAGTGACCCAAGCCGGGAATCGAACCCGGGTCCCTGGTGCTGTGAGGCAGCAGTGCTAACCACTGTGCCACCGTGCCGCCCAAAAGCACTACGATTCATTTCCAGGGGTACAGCATTCAAAGAAATTGCGATAAACCTGCAGAAGACCCTGGTCAGACTGCAGTAAGCGTTCTGTGCGCAGTGCTGTTCTCCATAGCTGATCTTCCTCTGCACCCTAGCTATGACTGTAACACTACATTCTGCACTCTCTCCTTTCCTTCTCTATGAACGGAATGCTTTGTCTGTATAGCGCGCAAGCAACAATACTTTTCACTGTTTACTAATACATGTGACAATAATAAATCAAATCAAGTACATAAAGGACAAAAGCACTGGGGAAAGCGCAAAGAAAGGATGATACCCGAACTGAAGGAGTATAGCTAGCAGGAAAGATTGAATATATTCGGGTGTTTTTCTTTAGTAAAAAGACTCTCAAATTGAGATCTTCAAAAGTATGAACGGTTTGGTAAAGGTAGATGTAGAAACTATGTTTCCATTGAGCATCATAACTGTATAGGAGGCCATTCAGTCTATCAACTCCCTGCCAGCTCTCCGTTTAGCAATTCAGTCGCATTTCCCTGCTCTATCCTGACGGTCCTTACCCTCAGTCCAGCCCATTTCTTTTCCAGTTGTTGACCATCCCGGCTTCCGGCAACCCCTTGGGCAGCGAGTGCCAGGTCTTTACCACTCGCTGCGTTTTTTTAACATTCGTTCGTGGGTCATGGGCGTCGCTGGCTGGGCCAACATTTATTGCCCATCCCTAGTTGCCCCTTGAGAAGGTGGTGGTGAGCTGCCTTCTTGAATCGCTGCAGTCCACACTGGGTTGTCCCACAATGCTGTTAGGGAGGGAATTCCAGGATTTTGACCCAGTGACTGCGAAAGAATGGCGATATATTTCCAAGTCAGGATGGTGAGTGGTTTGGAGGGGAACTTGCAGGTGGTGGTGTTCCCATGTACCTGCTGCCCTTGTCCTTCTAGATGGAAGCGGTTTTGGGGTTGGAAGGTGATGTCCAAGGAGTCTTGGTGAATTGCTGCAGTGCATCTTGTAGATGGTACACACTGCTGCTACTGAGCGTCGGTGGTGGAGGGAGTGGATGTTTGTAGATTATAAAATAAGTTCTTCCTCTCATTCCCCGGCATCTCTTATCATATCTGTATGTCCCTTGCCACTCATTCCATCGGCTAATTAGAACAGCCTCGGTTCACCTTCTCTGAACCCGTCATCATCTCATACACATCTAACAAACCTCGTCTCCATCTCCTTGGCTCCGAGGAGATAAATCTTATCTTCCCCAACCCAAAATGTAGCCTAATTAGAGCTTAACTTCAGTGTAACTTCCCTGTGCTTCGAATCTCAAACTATTTATGAAGCCTCAGGACACATATGTTTTGTTAAGCCTGCCTGCCACCTTTGGAGATCATTGCAGCCAAACGACCAGATTCCTCCACATTGGCATGGTGGCACAGTGGTTAGCACTGCTGCCTCACAGCGCCAGGGACCTGGATTCGATTCCCAGCTTGGGTCACTATCTGTGTAGAGTCTGCACGTTCTCCCCGTGTCCGCGTGGGTTTCCTCCGGGTGCTCCGGTTTCCTCCCACAGTCTAAATGACAAGCTGGTTCGGTTGATTGGCCGTGCTAAATTAACCCAAGTGTCAGGGAGACTAGCTAGGGTAAATGCATGGGGTTATGGGGAGGGGGAAGAGGGCCGGAGGGGGGGGGGGGAAGAGGGCCGGAGGGGGGGGGGGGAAGAGGGCCGGAGGGGGGGGGGGGGAAGAGGGCCGGAGGGGGGGGGGGGAAGAGGGTGGGATTGTGGTCAGTGCAGACTCGATGGGCCGAATGGCCTCCTTCTGCACTGTAGGGATTCTATAGAACTCAATCATTTAGTCTATATTGCCTCCCCTATTTCGTGTCAAAATTCATCAGCTCACACTTCTGTGTGATCAGTAAGTTTGCGGACGACACAAAGATTGCTGGAGTTGCGGATAGTGATGAACATTGTCAGAGAATACGGCAGGATATAGATAGGCTGGAACATTGGGCGGAGAAATGGCAGATGGAATTTAATCCAGATAAATGCATTTCGGTAGATCTAATGTAAGGGGGAGCTATACAATAAATGGCAGAACCATCAGGAGTATAGACACACAGAGGGACCTGGGTGTACAAGTCCACAGATCCTTAAAGTGGCAGCACAGGTGGAGAGGGTGGTCAAGAAGGCATATGGCATGCTTGCCTTTATTGGACGGGGCATAGAATATAAAAGTTGGCATATGATGTTGCGGCTGTTTAGAACGTTGGTTAGGCCACATTTGGAATACTGCGTCCAGTTCTGGTCGCCACACTACCAGAAGGACATGGAGGCTTTGGAGAGAGTGCAGAAAAGGTTTACCAGGATGTTGCCTGGTATGGAGGGTCTTAGCTATGAGGAGAGATTGGGTAAACTGGGGTTGTTCTCCCTGGAAAGATGGAGGATGAGGGGCGACCTAATAGAGGTGTATAAAATTATGAAGGGCATAGATAGGGTGAACGGTGGGAAGCTTTTTCCCAGGTCGGAGGTGACGAACACAAGGGGTCACGGGTTCAAGGCGAGGGGGGCAAGGTTCAACACAGATGTCAGGGAGACGTATTTTACACAGAGGGTGGTGGGGGCCTGGAATGCACTGCCAAGCAAAGTGATTGAGGCAGACATGCTGGGATCGTTTAAGACTTATCTAGATAGCCACATGAACAGACTGGGAATAGAGGGATACAAAAGAATGGTCTAGTTGGGCACATGAGCGGCGCAGGCTTGGAGGGCCGAAGGGCCTGTTCCTGTGCTGTATTGTTCTTTGTTTACCATGTTAAATTTCTCTGCTGTTTGATTGTCTGTTCTGCTGGCCTGTGTTTTTTCAAATGGATGTGGGCATCACTGACTAGTCCAGCATTTACTGCCCATTCCTAGTTGTCCTTGGGAAGGTGGTGGTGAGCGGCCTTCTTGAACCCGCTGCAATCCATGTGGTGTAGGCACACCCATAGCGCTGTTAGGGAGGGAGTTGCAGGATTTTGACCCAGCGACTGCGAAGGAACGGCCGATATATTTCAACATCAGGATGGTGCGTGGGTTGAAGGGGAACTTGCAGATGGGTGGTTTTCCCAGGTATCTGCTGCCCTTGTCCTTCTAGATGGTAGCGGTCATGGGTTTGGAAGGTGCTGTCTAAGGAGTCTCGGTGAGTTTCTTCAGTGAATCTTACAGATGGTCCACACGAGATGGCGGAGGGAGTAAATGTTTGTGCAAGGGTTAGCAATCAAGCGGGGCTGCTTTGTTCTGGATGTTGTCAAGCTTCTTGAGTGTTGTTGGAGCCGCACCCATCCAGGCAAGTGGGGAGTATTCCATCACACTCCTGACTTGTGTCTTGTAGATGATGGACAGGCTTTGGGGGAGTCAGGAGGTGAGTTACTCACCACAGGATTCCTAACCTCTGACCTGCTCTGGTAGCCACAGTATTTATATGGCTGGGTCCAGTTCAGCTTCTGGCCAATGGTAACCCTGGTGTTGAGAGACGTCTCAATGGTGACCTTCCCAGGGATGTAGGGGATTCAGTGGTGGCAAAAGATTTCCGGACCACAAGCTAGTTGGGGTAGGCGTAAGAGAGGGAGGGAATTCCAGAGATTGGCACCGGGGCAGCTGAAGCACAGCCAACGGTGGAGCGATTAAAATCGGGGCTACACGAGAAGAGGGTATCAGAGGAGCGCATGTACCTCAGAGGGTCGAGGGGCTGGAAGCCGCAGAGACTGGAAGAGTGGGAATGGAACCAAGAATTCTAAAACTGAGGCTGTGCCAGATTTGGAGCTAGCATGAAGTGAGCTGCAGCCAAAGCCAGCTAGATAACACACTGAATTTAATCTGTCTGCCAGGCTAATATTCCTGTGTTTGAACACAAGCCAGTTTGTTTGGGCAAACTTCCATTTTTATGAAACACTTGTTAAGGCTTCACTGAGTGTTCCACACCATACCACCCCTCAATCTCCCAAAATTATTCCAAGGCTTTCCCTGGCCCAGACATTTAACTCACTGCTCTGTAGTTAAACTCCAACATTCCTTCATTTGATTCAAAACCCGCAGCATCCTGACAGTTAGTTGTTTGTGACCCTAACCACATCCTTCCTTATTTTTCTCTCTGCAGGTTTTGGCTTCGTTCTTCCAGTTCCCGGCAGTTTTAATCAGTTCTTTCCCTTGGGTTTTTACATTTTAGCTTTGTTAGATGTTTGACTCGAGAGAGAGAGAGAGAGAGAGAGAGAGAGAGAGAGAGAGAAACCAGGGCAGTCCTATCGCTTTCTCGGTCTTTGCCCCCGAGTATCTACACCTCACTGTCCCACACCATCCGAGTGGC